>NC_081755.1:34981450-35314783 GCF_963082965.1 Carassius carassius | reverse complement strand
TCAAGCATAAATCAAATTTGATTCGTAATACATTCAAATCCGAAGCATAAAACGAATTCACATTCAATTACAAAAAAAAGATAAATGAACTAAAATGGTAAATGAACGGAGACATATTACATAAAACATATTTTATATAGACCTTTGTCGTTAAAATATTTGTGTATATGCAATGAAGTTATATCATATAAATAATACAATTGTATAAATAATATAAAAAATGCCCTTGTTATTTTGTACTATGTTCTTACAAGTGATGTTTTGGTATAACCGGAAGCGGAAATAGCGAGGGAGCGGTTGACAGCTGCTGGTCGTATGAAGTGGTTCGCCAGCAAAACAACAATTTTGCAGAGATGGAGCTGTGTGAAATATTATACAACAAGGCTGAATACATCGAGACGGTAACGTTGTGTTTATAAAATCCATAATATCCGTCGGCTGCGGCTGCAAGTAACGTTAACGTTAATAAATTGAGAATGATCTGAGCCGACTACTATGTCTCTGCAAACCATTTGGCAGACGCTTTTATCCAAAGCGACTTACAAATGAGGACATGTATTATAAACAAAGATCATTCTCCAGCACAAGTGTTAGTTTGTCATAACTTCCTAGTCAGTAAATGTTTATTAAACGTTCACGTTTGATTTCTCTAGGCATCAGGGAACAAAGTCAGCAGACAGTCGGTTCTTTGTGGCAGTCAAAACATAGTTCTCAATGGAAAAGTGAGTTTTCTCTTCTTTGTTTGGTCTTGTTCTGTTCCCCAGCTGTGTGTTAACTCTGTGAAATGGCCTCTGTTTGTCAGACCATCGTGATGAATGACTGTATCATCAGAGGAGATCTCGCTAATGTCAGAGTCGGGCGCCACTGTGTCATTAAAAGTCGCAGTGTGATCAGACCTCCGTTCAAGAAATTCAGCAAAGGGTGAGCAGTGCTGCTGGTCTGGTTTCAAGGAAAAACATCTGTTTTCTCTCTGATACTGTGTGCATGATCGAACTCTTCTTGTTCTGTGTACATCAGCGTGGCTTTCTTCCCCTTGCACATTGGGGATCATGTGTTCATCGAGGAGGACTGTGTGGTCAACGCTGCACAGATAGGATCATATGTCCACATTGGCAAGAACTGTGTTATTGTAAGTAGCTCCTTACTGTAATCTCTATCCTCCCATTATCCAACATTTTTACCAGGTGTAGCTTAATTGCAATGCATGTTTATTTTATTTTTAGGGTCGGCGCTGTGTTTTGAAGGACTGCTGTAAGATACTGGATAATACTGTCCTTCCTCCAGAGACAGTGGTTCCTCCGTTTACAGTATTCTCTGGCTGTCCAGGTTGGCACCTTCAGATATATTATTTTATTGATTTACTGTAAGTGTTGTATTTTTTGTAGCACATAAAGTGTTTTTTGAGTTAATGTCACTCTGTGAATATAAACAGAGCCCAAGCTTTTTTTCCTGTTCTGTATTTCAGGTCTATTTTCAGGAGAGCTCCCTGAATGTACACAGGAACTGATGATAGACGTTACCAAGAGCTACTACCAGAAATTCCTCCCTCTCAGCCAGATCTAGGACTGACCTTTAGTTTGGGTCTTGCTCACTTTCATTCTGGGACCAAAGGAACCAATGTGGACTAATATTCCCAATCATCTCTTTAGCTTTAAATAGGGGTACACAATAAATATCGGCCGATAATTAATGTGCATCTCGTCAGTAAAGCCAGTTCTGTGATCAGCGGTAAATTCCATCAGGTGCATGATTTCACATAGAGCAGCTGTTACTACACAGAGCCATTGTTAAATGACAAGCTGCACAGCTTAATTATCGGCCAATATTTATCGTGTACCCCTAGCTCTAAGCTACAGTAGTAAATATCGAACAACAAAGAAATACCACTATCAGTGTGTTCAAAGTTGTATCCCCTTGCAGTAAAAATCAAATGTTAATATAGAAAATCAAATTATAAAATAAGTGACTTGTACACGGAACAGGTTTTTTTTTTTGTCAGTATTTTTAGATTTCTGTTAATGTTTCATATAATGTCAGTGTATATTGCAGTCCTATTGGCATGGCTGAGAAAAATAGCAACACATAGTGATTAGCTGTTAGACTGAAGGGTCTTTATTTATTAAACTTTAACATTTCTGCAACACTAAACATTTTCTCTTTGTATAAATGAAGTACAGAAGGTAATGTAATTAAATGCTTTTTTTATTTTAAAAGAAAAATGTCTATATTGAATGGTTTTTTGGGGGCTTTAACCTAACAGCACGCTCCTTTTGTAAGGTGCAGTCACATTAGTGAAATTTTGGTGGGCAAAAAAGGATTACTGTCTATTGTTAATAGTGAAGCAACGTATGAAGCACAGCTCACACAAAGATCACATTCAAATCAAGCAGCTTTCTGTTGGTCAAAACGGTGAATCTGCATGAAGACATTTTTCATCCTCTGCTGAAAATCTTGATCACGTGAATTCCTATTCAAATGAACAACTGCTGAACAACAGTAAATGTCTTACAAATGTCTTTAAAGTTAAACTGCCTTAATAATTGATTTGTTGCTTACAAAGCTTTTCACAGAGCTTTTCATTTCACAAGACATTAATTGATGGGCTGGAGTTGTGTGGATTATTTGTGGATTATTGTGGCATTTTCATCAGTTGTTTGGACTCTCATTCTGACGGCACCCATTCACTGCAGATAATCAATTGGTGAGCAAGTAATGTAATGCAAATATTTTCCAAATGCCCTGAGGGTGAGTAAACTGTCAGCAAATTTTCATTTTTTTTTTCATATTTACAGCGAAAGAGATTCTGACCATCTGTTCCTTCAGCACACATCATATGGATTTTTCTCTCTGTTGTATTCTTGCCGATCGCAAAGTCCAGGGTTATTTTCTCCTCAGCCACAGTTCCACGGACCTGCACAGGAAACATAAATGGCCTATATTATTATGAAAAACTTTTATACATCCAATGAATGTCTGAATGCGACAGTACCAGAGCGAGATAAGCTTTGGTAACAAGTCTGTCCTTAAAACAGCGGTATGCATGCCCTGCTGCTGCCTTATTCAGTGCTACACACAAAGCACCACTGGTAGAGCAATCCAGTTGATGGCAAAAACCTGCAGGATATCAGAATACATACGAATTAATTACTGATAAGATGCACATGCTTCTCTAAATTATTGTTTGTCTCAGCACATAGCAGAGTAACAGAAAACCAGAGAAAAAGACCTGAAGCCGTAGTAGGTGCCAGGATCTTCCAGCTCTGGGAAGCGATGCTTCAGCTGACTCTGGACAGTCTGTTTCTCAAACCACATCTTGCTGTCAATACGAATATCCCAGTGTTTGTTGACAACTATATAGTTTGCGCTGTGGTACAAAACACACAAGTTGTCCAGGCTCGCAGGCTCCATGCTGCTCCCCTTCTCGGGCAAAGCAAGACCAGTGTTATTCTGTGTGGCACATCAAGACGTTTTGTGACAGTATTTGAAACACATTGAAGTAATATATAATGACTAATAAAGACAGACCACTAAAGGCACAGTTGGCACATTCTGTTTGTCTTGTTACCGCTGAACTTGTATTGTAATTGACCTCTGTTGTTGTGCAGCATGCTGGTGGTGGATTATTTACATCCAGTCGTTTTCTGTTTATCTTTCCTCTGTTCAGAGCAAACCTTTTCCTAGGAAGCATTAGATCGCACTCATTTTATTCAACAGTCGTGCAAAAAGTTATTACACTGACTGCTTTTCGTTTCTGGTTATCAGCGTAGATTAAATAGACTTGATTTGACATGGGGGCAGGGTTTCATATTTTATTGAAGCTTCCCCGGGCGCCGCCATTGATTAGCGGACCCCCACCGGCTGTTAGCATTCCATTGACTCCCATTCATTTTTGCGTCAATTTGACAGCGAATAACTTTACATCTGAGGCGTATAAAGACTCCATTTCTCTATTAATTATTTCTAACGAAACACGAAAATGTATATAAGGCTCCATTACCTTTTATCTTACATTATGGCCCCGTAGAAGCAGTTTTTGTAAAAATAGTCGCACAGTAGATAAATTACCGTATGGACAGAAGGAGAAGCTCATTGGCAATACTTTACTGTCTATGAGGCAATCGAGGGGATGTGGACGCATAATGTCAAGGGAGAAGCCCATAGACTAGGGAGTCCATAAAAACAACGGGACGAAATTGTTCAACAACGTTGGCAAGATTCGGTGGGTGATTCAGATTTCTCTTGGCACAGCGATTAGAAGACTTACAATTGTCAGACAGTTTGTAGTGATGGGATTTATGGCTCTTTGAGGGGATTCGGATCTTCGCGATACGTTCCTTTCAAAGAGCTGTTCAAAAGACGGCTCTTTTGGCTCTGTTAAATATTTAGTCAGTTTTAAGAAGCCAGCTTGGAGGCATCTCAGTTTATCCTGGAAATAATCACTGGGAAGAATGATGAGGTGAGATTTGTAGTCAAATAATTAAAACTCAGATATCACACACCAATATCTGAGTTTGAATTATTCTGAAATATTGATTATTACCTCATTTGTCATGTGTGGACTATATTCCATAGGGTTGCACAAATCCCTCTGCTTAGACAGTGACATCACTATTTTGGATTTACATTTAGTACAAAGTGTGTGTGTGTGTGTGTGTGTGTGTGTGTGTGTGTGTGTGTGTGTGTGTAAAGCTACGTTGACTTATGTTATTCATACAATACCTACTCACGAATAAACATCAAAAACAAAGCCGGCTGCAATGAATTTATGTGCAAAACAGCTTTTACTACAAACACTTCCACACAAGAACATTGTTACCACACAAGAACATTTTGATAGAAAACAAAAAATATTTAAAGTTAGAATAAATAAAATGTAAATGTCTACATACTATCACTACTGTAAACTTTGCAAACATCAGCCCCTTCAAGTCATTGAACAATAACAAAGTGGGCTGCAATGAATGTCTGTGCAAAACAGCTTTTTGAAAACATTTTTTTTCAACGCTCCTACCCAATGACAGAGGCACGCAGGATGTGAAGGACTTGAAGGATGCGTGCACAACTAATAACTAATATCATCACGCTATAAAGGGTTGGCCTGCGCTGGGTGCGCCCCTCCCCCTATAACTGTTCTGTCTCGCGGAGGAGCCCATTTGTGTGCATCTGTGTGAAACACGCATAGGAAAAAAGAACGACAGAAAGAACGGCTCCCCTCCAGCCGCGACTCGGCTCCCATCGTTCATGTTTATGAGCCGTTCAAAAGAATCGGTTCTTTCGCGAACGTCACAACTCTAACAGTTTGCTCACGTCACATCTACGTCATCAAGCTCAGTTTGAGTCTGCGAAGTACGCTCGACCCCGTTTTTTTTTTGTATTCTGTTGTTATTTGTTATTACTTGTGTATTGTTTTAAGCATAAAAAAGTACAAAGAAGAAGTGGGTGTTTCAAATCTCTCGCCGAAAACAGCCGGACTTGCCCTGACAAAGTGCGCACGCGCATGTCAAACTTATGTCCAGTTTGTCGCAGTGAATTGTGGGATAGAAATTTACAGACATGGCGTCTCGTGCGCTTGCATACTGTGTGCGCTCCATCACCCGCGCCGCTGCAAGGTTAAATCATGGCAGCGTGCTCACCAGATCCGCGTGCGCGCCCCTCGTCCCAAAGCAGCGCCCGCTCTCTGTCCTGTCATGCAGCCAGCGGACGAGGTGGACTCAACTAGTGCAGGTGAGCTTTCTGCAGAGGGGGTGTTTGTCTAGGGCCTACTAGTGCTGGATAACTCCGTGACCTACCTGTGTCTTTCCGACAAATCTATTCGTGCGTGACAGCTGCGAGCCACACAGAGTTAAAGTAACTTAGTGTGCATTCACAACATACACCATCCACATCAGTTATTACTGTTTTAACGGTGCAATACTTTAAATAGCTGATCAGTTAACTTAATAGTTTATACATTACATACTATGACTGTGTGTATCTTCGCGGTTGCTGCTCCTTGCGTATTTATTGCAGCTAATAGCTATTATTAAAGTGATAGTTCTCTTTAATAATAATTCTGTCATCGTGACGTTCCAAACCTGTTTGTTCTTCTGTGGAACACAAAAGATGTTGGGCAGAATGAAAAAAGATGCGACTGAAGGAAACGGTGACCGAATATATCAGCCTCTAACATTCTGTCAAACATCTGTGGTTTGTTACTGAGGGAAAAATAATAATAATAGACAATTTTGGGTGTATTATCTCTTCATTTGGTGGAGCTTATGTTTTAACCTAATTATCTTTCTTCTAATAAAGCTGGTATTGTGCGCACTGCAGTGAATATTGTTGGCTCTGGGATGAATTGCTTGTGTTCCTCATCTGAAAGTCATTTTGGATAAATCACCTGCTAAGTGAACACATGTAAATGTTTGAATGCCTTTAGATTTCAGGCCCGTCTGTTGATCAGTGTCGACACTATGGGGATCTTCCACCCCTCACTTTACAGAACATCGAAGAGCGTGTCATGTACGTCCTTAAACTGTATGACAAGATCAGTCCAGAGAAGGTGAGAGACTCCTCATACTTACCCTCTGTACTGTAACATTACATAGGTCCTTTTGAATATGATAATCTCCAAATACTGAAATTTGAAGGACAGTGATATGAAATTTCGGTTAACTGGAAACTGCATGCCTATCCACCATATTTCAATACATTTCTTTGGTGTAACACTTTACAACAATTTTCAAATAGTTATTAATGCATTAACTCTAACAATGAGCATTACATTCATTACAGTATTTATGAACAACTGTTCATTGTTAGCTCACGTTCGCTCCGGTCCATTAAATGAACAGATACAACCTCTTATTTACTTACTTCTCGAAATTGAGATTTATACAAAATCTGAAAGCTGAATAAATAAGCTTTCCATTGATGTATTGCTTATTTGGATCGGACAATATTTGGCCGAGATACAACTATTGTGTATATATCTCTCAATGTATATACAACTGGAATCTGAGGGTGCAAAAAAAATCAGAAATACTGCGAAAATCACCTTTAAAGTTGTCCAGATGAATTCTTAGCAATGCATATTACTAATCAAAATTTTTTTTTTTAGATATTTACAGTAGGAAAAATGTACAAAATATCTTCATGGAACATGATCTTTACTTAATATACTAATGGTTTTTGGCATATAAGGAAAAATGTATAATTTTTACCCATACTTTATTTTTTTTTAGCTATTGCTACAAATAGACCCCAGCGACTTAAGACTGGTTTTATGCTCCAGGGTCACACATAGTGTCTAAATTGAAATGAATTAAGATTAATAAATGCTTTAGAAGTATTTTTAGTGTTAGCCAATATAGTTTTTGTAGTTAGACATTTGTCTAATTTTCTTTGTTTACCTTGAGATATTGTATAAAACATACTCCTAGCATCAATCGCTGATACTTTTTCCCTTCTCAAGCTGCAAACATCGTCTCATTTCATGAAAGATCTGGGGCTGGATAGCTTGGACCAGGTGGAGATTATAATGGCTATGGAAGATGAGTTTGGTTAGTATGGGTTTGTTCCTGTACCATTAAAGCATTTGACAAGTGTGATATACCTTCCAAACATTTCATTTGAATTGTGGTGCTCAAACACATTGTTCTATCCACAGGATTTGAGATCCCAGATGCAGAGGCCGAGAAGCTTATGACTCCTGCGGAGATCGTACAGTTCATTGCAGATAAAAAAGATGTGTATGAATAGAACCAAGTTATATGGTATGTGCATCTTGTCTTTTGAGCTAATGCTTAGATTGTAGGTAACCTTTGCATGCTTGTTGATTATTATATATATATATTTTTTTTTTTTTGCAGGTATGGAGGATTGACTCTGACTCAGTTTCTGTCATACCACTTTCTTGTCTCTTGCTTATGGAGTTAACTGCCTTGTTTAATGAAAATGCCACTATAAACTCTTGGGAACTTGAGCTGAAAATAAAGCCAAGACTAAATTATAATTCTTTGGTTTGTCATGCCCCAAGTGAAGCCTCTAGTGTATGGGGAGTGTTACTGCAACTTAAGTTCAAGGTCAGTGCAAACACTGCTGTGAAATAATCTCATCAGAGTACTACATCTTTTCACAAGTTAGGTTTTCCATAACTGAAAACACTCAGACCTATTTGAAAAGTGTTTTTGGGAAATTCATTTGGCACAGAAATGACACTGCGGCTTTTAAGGTGTAATGGGTCATTTAATATTTCACTGCTCTTAAATTATGGCATTAGCATGTGGCATCTCACAAGATTGTTTATAATAACATTAGAAAAATACATTTGAAAGTATGTCACCCATTAATTATTCTGCAATGACCAATAATGGCAGGATTACTGAACTGAAGCAATTTGAATGATCCCGCATTCATGTAGAATAAAACTTTTTATAGCCACCGTATGATTGGAGTCTTTGTCATTTAAACTAACATTTCAAACCTCTTTTAAAAGCACTGTTTGTGTTTTTGTATGTAGAAGAACCAGTAGGTAAAACATTCATGGTAACCAAAATGAGACTCTTAAACATTTCTATATATGACGCAAATTTTAGTTGGATGTACTCCATGTAAATATTTTGTGATGAGATTGTTGGTAATTTAAGAACTATATTTCCAATCGCACTTGCAGTTAAAGTACTTTAAATAAATAAACACACCATTGCACACCATATCACTGTTAGGCTTTATTGCGGGTTGTACCCAAGTTATACAGCTTTGTATTCCAATATCAAGATCAGGACTTTACAAACAGTTATTATCAGTCTACAAGTACAGCCAACAAAAGACCTAAAATCTACTCTACCTCGTTACATATGCACTTAAGGGTACTAAAATTGAAAACCAAGCAACAAAGAAAAGAAAAACAGCATTACAGGAAACATTCATCACTACACATTTGAGTATCTACCATGTATTACTAGACTAAACCTTGTGTCAATTGTTACCAATACAAATAAGGATTGTCCTTCAAAAAGTGCAGTTCCCCAAGTTAAAATTCTAAGATGAACCCAGGAAGACGCTGAAAAGAACTTCCTGCTCATTTAAGTTATCTTATTGATGTTTATTTCTCTTAATTTTCAAACAGTCTACCAAAGCAGTGTGCATATAGGTTACATGTGAGCAAAGACCACTAGAAGAAATGTTGGAGTTGAGAATTTGCTATTCCACAGCCCGTTCTGTGAGAAGCGCTGTGAAAAAGGAAATGTTAATGCAACCCTCCATTTGCTACAACTAGCCAATTTTTTGTGACAAAGTTAAAGAAAATTTCAATCATGGCACATTACAGGAATCGTATTTTTAAATCCCGCCGCTACCGCGGTCAGGATTTTAGTAAGCGAAGACACAGACATGGAAGCCTCACCCTACACTGCATAGACTCTCTTAGAATTTCCCCATGGTGGAAGTTAACGATTTAAACTCTCGTTCATCCGTTTCTTGTGCTGGTTTTACTAAAGCTTTTCGGGTTTAGAATGACGTGACAGCAATACTCACAGTTTAAGTCAATTGCCTTAGCACACTGTTCAACAGTAGGAACCATTTAAAAGACAAGGGTATATTTGATCACAGGATAAATCAGAAAAGAATGACATTTTCAGTACAAAAGTAGAATGTCAGGCCAAGTCACTTTTTCATTTCCTCTACGTTCAACCTGGCTATAAAAATGGGGATTGTACATTGCTCATGAATATCCTCAAAACATCCAATTTGCAAGTGACATTTGAAGCATATACATTGTCCAGCTTTTACAAAAGAACAAATCCCTTTCCTCCCCCTGCTTGATAATTTGGCATGACAGTGAATTATCAAAATGTCTCAGCATGACAGTTCTGTCCAACACCAAAAAGCTGCACATACATGAAACAAAAATTAAGAGGAAAAGAGAGGAGGGGGACAAAAAAAGAATAAAAAATTTAAAAGTGGAAATAAACTGGGTGCCAATGGCTTTTCCCTACGCTTCCGAAAATAAAAAGCCATGAAGAACGGGTAAAATAGCACGTTTGCCAAGATGGCAGGGAAGAACCCATTCAGAACCATTGGTAAAGCTCAGCGTAGCACTGCCAGAAAGGACTAACGCTACCCCGGACGCATACAAACATGTAACTAAAGCACAAAAGATTGAGCGATCCACATTGAGGGAGTAAACAAAGTCACGGCAAACCCATCGGCAATACCTGCAGTTACACGCCCCCTAAACAAGAGGAGAATACTTGGGCTCCTGATGAGCAGGAATGGAGCGGACCACTCAAGCACGTAGGCACAAATGCACGCTTTAAGAGTCTAGTCAATGTGCATGAAGAATAAAAAGACAAACAAAAGGCAAAGTCCTCTGTCCATGCCATCCAGTCTCCAAAAGCTACACTCTGCCTCCAGAACACAAATACAGTACAAGCTTTTCTAGTTCATTATGTACACCAAGTGCAATTCCAAAAACTCATTTTCGGCCTTTGTTGTGTAGTTTTCTCTCCAATGTTCCACTTAAAATTTGTCCAACAAACAAAGATAAGTCAGGTCTGGAATTAAGTAAACAAATCCTTTGAAGTATATTTGGTAAAGCAGTCACTTAAAATGGTTCAATACTGGCACGCAACCATAAAGTGAGGGTAATACTCAGGGTTTTGTATGAAGAGTCATTAAATATGGATAAGTTAACACACCACGCACGCAAGTTCTACTTCTCAAATAAAACAAAAATGGAGAAAACAAACAGCTTAAACACATATTAAGGTCCATGGCTTAGCCTAATGCTGACATCTCTCTCTCTCCCTCTCGCTCTTGAAGCGTCTCATATATTGTGCACCTAAAATATTGTACGATAAAAGTCTGTAAATCTACGCACATTATTTAAACTACCAGCAATAGATTACATTCACCTCTAATCCAGCCTTCCTTGGCCACAAGTACAGAGGCAAGCCATTTTCAATGACAAACCAGCTTTGAGGAAGGGGGGGGGGGAGGGGAGAGAGGAAAAAAAAAGAAAAGAAAAAAAAATCTAAATAAAATGGTAATGAGCAGCCAAAACATTGATTTATTAATATTGTAAGTAACTTCAGATTAACAACCAAACTGTACACATTACAATCATTTTCTATTTGTAAACAGTTAAAAGCCACTTGATTTGTTGCATCTTCGGACACAATTTGAATCAAGGCAATGAAATGTGGACGACTTTTGCACTGTTAAAATAACAAACAAGATTTTCTTTAACACCAGCTCTGGCGATGAGGAAAGAAAAGAAAGAAAAATGTGTGTGTGTGTATGTGTGTATATATCTCTCAATGTATATGCAAATTACTGAAACATATAAAACATTACTTCAGACAAAGAAAAAGCGATTCTGTAGGCCGAGTCATTGGCTACAGTATGCATAGTTACAGATTTCTGCTTTTTCTTATGACATTTGACAGTTACTTCGACAGTCACAAAGCGAAAAACATTGAGCCACTCAAGTGGGAAAAAGGGAAGGTGGACTAGATAGTGATTCAGCAAACCATATCCACTCATTAATAAAAAGACAGCATATTCGAAAAGCAGTATGTAGAATGTCTCCAGCTTAAAGCAGTTATTTGGCAGAGAAAAACTTACAGAGCTATAAGTAGTTTCAGTGCTAAAAGTTGGATTTTCCTACAAGGAGTTTCTATGGGGGAAAACTGGCTAGATTTCCTGAGAACCATGCTGGTTATTTAGCAGACAAGAGGAATAGATAAAATAACCAATGGCATGGCCAAACACTGATCAGTATTCCCAGAGTTTAAAAGCTTCGTCTTCATCCTCAAGATTTTTTTTTTTTTTTTTTTTTTAAGGTTTTTATTTTTTGTATTTTTTTTTTGTTGTATTTTTTTTATTTTATAATTTTTGTAAGATTTTTTTTTTAATTCTTTATGCATTTTTTTTTCTCCATTTAAAATAAAAGGAAGAATGACCATACTTTCCCCCCTCAAAAAGTTTTGTAAACAAGAGGGCACAATGTGATGCCTCCAAAACAATATTGAAAGCCTATTTTGAAAGTGCTGTTCCCCCTGGCTTGCAGGTCGGGTTTGCAAGTCACAGCTGTGGCTACAGTTTTTTAGACTGCAGAGCTAAATTCTTTAGTTTTAAAACAAAATTGGTGCAATACTTATTTCTGTAATATCATCAAATAATCCTAAATCAGCATCTATATCTTGATCTCGAACTCCACAATACTACAATAAGGTAGGCATACATCAAGGCATAGTAGAGCGCACACGTTAAGAACATCCTTGAGTAAACAACTACACTGGAACTGTCGGCTCCCTCCATATTGCAGATTATACTGAGAAAAACCACATTCAGTGCAAAGTTAAAAAAGCTCAAACTCCATTGTCAGCAAACAAAATGCAAATAATAAAAACAAAACAAAAAGAATTGGAATTCAAATAAACATGATGAATAAACAGATGAGCTCAACCGAAGCTTTTTTTCTGTATGAAGAGCACTACCTGGAAGTGTAAATACATCCTTTCACATTATAGAATTGGCCTGCATAATTCAAGTATTCAAACTGATATGTTTTGGGCTAAAACAAAGTGGACATATGTGCAGAAAAAAAAACGTAACTTGTTTCCACAGGGTGACCCCGCATTGTTTTTTTTTTTTTTTTTTTTGTAAGTGAAGAAAGTCTAACTAGTGCCATTTGATTTTTTTTTCTTATATAATATATATATATGGTCATATGATTATGATTAACTATTTCCACATTGAGGTCACGGGTTTGTATGTTTTTTTTTTGTCATTTTCTTTTTAAGTCAGAAGGTGAAAGATGCACTACATGGACTCCCCACCTCCCGTCAGGTGGTCAACAGGAAGGAAGGAGCTGATGGGGGAGGGACTGTTGATTCTCCCCCCCTCACCACCACTGGGGCTGCCCCACAGGCTCGTGGAGTAATTGGGAACGCCCCAGAGAGACGAGCCGTGCAGGTCTCCGCTGCCGTTCCAGTGACTTGGATCAGTGCGGTTTGGGAAGGGGTGAGAACCCTCGATGGATCCGATCCGGTTCTGAGAAGAGCCCAGCGTCTGCCAGCTGGGAGAGGCAGTCATTGACTGACCTTGTGCAAAGAAACGATTAATTTCCTCTTCACTGGCAAACTCTGCAAGAATAGTAGTGTTCCCTAAAACACACCTGAGGAGGAAGAGCAGAACCTTTAATCAGTATGGTGTCTCACTCACAAGTTTTTGTCAACTTCAGAATAGGGTTCCGGAAATCTTGAAAAAAGCTTTGCACATTATTTCAGGGTTTCGATCGAAGGAGAAAGCAGGCTGATAAACCATTCACTTAACAAGCATTATCAGATGTTTATAATGGGAAAAAAGCGTTGTTTGTGTGAAATGATCCAGTCAAGACCCTGAAAGTAATCACTAAGGATGCTATTATATTAATAGAACATTGAATTATTCCAAACAGAACTGCTAATTTAAAAATCTGCATCCAGAATATTTGAATTCTAAGAATCGGAGTACATGATTAAACTGTATTATGTGTATCATCATAATGCACTGGTTCTCAAACGGGGCTGGGGCACACTAGGGGGCTTTTTTTTTTAGACCTTTAAATGACATTAAACATTTACCGGAAATTATATTTACTGTCATTAAAACCAATCATGCTTATGATAAATATAGTTATTCCAGAAGTGATCAAGTTATTTATAGTTGACTGAATACTAATTTCCTCCTAAATGGCTTAGTAATTATTAGCTTTAGTATTAACATTTCTGTTCTTTACACACATTGGGTAACAACAAAAAAGGTGGACTTACATGTGCAGTGACTTCTGAGCTTTTGCCGCCTCCTCCTTAGAGCTGTAGCAGACGACAGCGTTGCCATGGGGAAGGTTCAGATGGAATGTGATCAGTGGACCGTGCTGCATGCACAGAGTTCGCAAGGTGGAGCCATCAATCTGTAAAACACAGAAATAGGGCTGTAGCTATCGGATATTTTAGTAATCGAGTATTCTACCAAAAATTCCATCGATTAATCGAGTAATCGGATAAAATGTGTTTTTGCTTAATTAAAGTGCAATATTAATTATGCAAGAGAAAATAAGACTCCTGGGTCTCTTAAAATGAACAATTAACTTCTGCAGTTCTGGAGATGTTGTTCATGTGTTCACGTCCTTATTTAGTGAGACAGCAGACGCTGAAATCATCAGAGCATCACGCGCGCTTCAGTGTGTGATAAAAGGAGGACGCACTTCTGCTCCATTCATTAACAGAGACACGCAGAACATGCAGGATTCATATTTAAATAGACTGTTCTTGCTTAATATTTACAAATATTAGTCCATATCGTGATTTGATGTAAGTGCAATGACCTATTTTTGATTAATTCATTCAAAATTTGGCCAATTCTGTGCCATTCCGCATTAAACTGTAAATTCCATTTTTATGACTGGATTCCACGATTCCCATCACGTTTTCTTCATCACGGAAATCATAGGGCCATAGTTGTGGTATGCCAGCTCTATCTTGCAATGGACACACGCCACGACGTTCTCTTTACGTTTGCCCGCGCACTCAAATCAAAACACTGCTGACTCCTTGCAGTATGTGATTTCGGACGCAGCGCTTGTGTCTCCTTCTGCTTTGTGGGTGACGTAAACGCGTTGTGTCACATTAAAAAAATCATTGCGAAAGAACCTGACGTGAAATTTAAAATAAATTAAAAGAGGCTTCGAGGCAGAGGAATTTGCCTCGATCATTTTTTGTAATCGAGTTACTCGAGGAATCGTTTCAGCCCTACACAGAAATGACTTGTTACCCAAGAAATGATTCTGCTGTAGCTTTATATAGAAAACAATACGTAGGTTTCTAAATGGAGCACTTCCTTTAATAACACCCATTAATTACAAAATGGTTATTGATAGTTGGCCATTGAGAATTAAAAACTCTCACAGCTTCATAAACTTAAGCTCTGATGTCACATGGACTATTTTAACGATGTCCTTACTACCTTTCTGGACCTTGAATGTGTCAGTTGTGTTGCTGTCTATGGAGGGTCAAAGAGCTCTCAGCTCTTATCAAAAATATCTTAATTTGTGTTCTGAAGACGAACGAAGGTCTTACAGGTTTGGCACAACATGAAGGTGAATCATTAATTACAAAATTTTCATTTTTGGGTGAACTATCCCTTTAAAACAAGTTTTGTTTTTCTTTCCAACTTATATTGAAAAAAAAAGTGTAAATTGTATATTTCTAATTAAATGTAATTCATAAATCCCTAAATTGCAAAACAGTGCGGTGATAAATAGTTTTTACAGTGCATTTTCAATGTGTTTTCTGCTAAAAATGCTGCAGAAATCAGGCAGTGTGAATGCTTAACCTGCTAAAACGAGTCAGTACATTCCAAATCATTGAGCATCTTACCTGAGGTGTGAGATTTTTGAGAACAAGCCAATTAGTTCTCCCTGAGCTGCTGTCACCCCAGCTGGAACCTGTGGAAAATGATAATTTCAAGTCTCTCTAGTTTCTTTAAATGCAACATCATTTACAATACTAATAGAGTTTATGAAGGTCAAAGGGAATATAATTGACTAACCAGAGTTGAATCTGGATTCAGAGCTACCCCAGCCTGCCAGTCTCAGAGAGTTGTTGTCCCAAGAAGAGGGCTGTTTCTGGCCAGTCAGGCCAGGCGGGGGGCGGGACGGAGCAGAGATACCTTTTGAGGGGAGAGGAACCTTCCACAGCTCATGAGCCAAAGAGGTGTTGGTGACTGTTCCAGGAGACCATTTGGAGTCACTGTTTCTGGCTGCAGTGAAAAAAAAAAAAGTTAAAGTTAAAGGTGTATGAGGATCACAAGCCTGACTGGGTATGCCGAAATAACTGCCCACCAACCTGAAGTGCTTTGTGCTGTACTGCTGAGGGAACTATTGTGGTTGGAGGCACGAATGGATGTCCAGGCACTATTTGAAGGCAGCGTGGTGTTAAGTGATGAGGAT
Source organism: Carassius carassius (assembly GCF_963082965.1). Lineage (NCBI taxonomy): Eukaryota > Metazoa > Chordata > Actinopteri > Cypriniformes > Cyprinidae > Carassius > Carassius carassius. Next base: position 35,298,807 of record NC_081755.1, on the reverse strand, counting down.
GGCCCTGGAAGAACCGAAATAAAATGTCACTGACGCAAACACTAATACATACAAATCACACTACAATTTAAACATCCGGGGTCAGAAGATTTTTGTTGTGATTTCTCTGAAAAACATCTGCATTTATTTAATACAAAATATAGTAATAATAATAATATTGTGAAAATGTATTCATTTAATGTAACTTGTCTATTTTTATATATTTTAAAATGTAATTTAATCCTGTGATGGCAAAGCTGAATGTCACACAATCCTATGCTGATGATGTCCACAACAGCAATAATAATAATAAAAATTATAATAAAAATTTGAAAAGAGCTTTTTTTTTTTTTTTGTGGAAACAGCAATATTTTTATAGGAATATTAGATGAATACAAAGTTCAAAAGAACAGCATTTATTTTTTTATTTAAAAGCCTTTTCATTTTGTCAATCTGATGCATCCTTGCTGAAAAAAACACAACAACAACACAAAACACTTTTGAACAGCAGTGTATACTGATATAGCTAGTTTAACATTGCTTACCATTGTTCCTGTCCCTGAGGTGATCAACATCCCGGACTGTATTAATGGAGAGATTATTAATCACACTGCCAGGAGTGACAAATGGGTCAGTTTCAGGATCAATGTTTGGATATCCTTTCCAGGGCTCACCAGGACGGAACTCTGCCAAACAAACAAGACACGGTGTCATTTATGTCATTTAGAGTTCCTCTGTAATAGTTAGTTTCAATGCAAGATTTGATTGGAACAAGTAAAGCATATATGAAGCGAATGGGACCAACCTGGAGGCCAGTTGACATTGGTGGAACCATGAGGTGATTTGGCACGACTGGGCCAGCCATCTCCCACAGAGCCAGGAGGACTGATGGGAGCGTTACTGGCATTGATGAAGTCATATGGACCAAAGGGTGAGTCTTCAAGCCTCAGGCCAGATGTTATAGCACCTACAGTAAAATCATATCCATCAGACTGTTTTGCACACCTTCAAAACTGTATATTAATTTTTTTTTTGTTGAGATAAGATTAGGGCTGCATAATTATGGAAAAAATATTGGTGATTATTTCGTTTGAGGAAACCTACCAGATTTGCTGGGGTTTTGATCAAGTGGCGAGTTAACGGAAATGTCCATGGCAGTCCACTTCTTCAGACGGGACTGTGGCTCCTTAAAACCAACACTGCCAATGTCGAGGTTGCTTACATTCAAGTTTGAGTTCAAACCTAGAGGAATACAAAAAAACAAATAATTTAATCAGTGCACTATTTTCTCTCATTAAAGACTTGATAAAGAGTACTTCTACATCATTTATTTTGGAGACAGCGTCACATGTCCATGCCACTATGGCAGTCGCAACAATGCAACCAACAGAAAATTACTGAGTGCACAATAAAACATGGGAATACATATGGAAGGGGAGACAAGCACAAAAGAAAGAAAAACAACCTGATTATTGTCAAGCGGCAGAAATTATGGGTAGAAGCACCATACGTATGCCAGCCAAACATTGGACTTCCAATCAAATAATAAGGGTCTGAACTCAAAAGGTTTAGAAACATAGCATGGTTTTCTTTTCCCTCAAATACAAAATGCAAGAGGTACTTTTGCTGGGGACAACAAAATAGATAGACTGTATTCACCTCTTGCTGGCAGATAGCTGCTGTCAGGACAGAAGTTCTTTCCTACCCGAGGGTTGATGGGAGAGCCTGGCACCATGTGGCCATTGCTCAGCGGTGGGGCTAGGAGGCTATGACTTTGACTAATGCCAGCTGGCTGATAGCCTGACATGTCAGAGGCAAACATCGAGTTGGGCTTGGCAGCTTGGTGCAACAAAGAGTCAGTATGGCCTACATTAAGATGGGGAGGACACCCACCTAAAGGGAAATTACTGAACGAGCTCAAGGAACTTTGTTCTTTCTGCAGGTCGGAGACATTGGGGGGCATGAAGTTCTCCATATAGGACTTGAGGCTGGGCTGGTGCAGCGAGGGTGGCTGAGGGGAAGTCTGCTGCTTCATCAGGGAGGGATCGAGATGGCGGGGAGGCTGGATCATCTGCTGGGACGGACCCAGACCACGACCCTACACGTCATCACAAATTGAAAATGTCACATCAAACGGGCCAAGACAGAAGGAAACTGAACACATAAACAGGTCTAAGAGATCACAAACCTGTTCCTGTAGCTGGCGGCTGTTAACAGGCATGGCCCTCTGGCTTTGCGCTTTTTGCTGCAAAAGGAGACGCTGGGACGGGGAGAAAAAAAAAAAAAAAAAAAAGTGTACGTTTTAAGTATGACAGGGAACGAGTTACCGTATTTTCCGGACTATAAGTCACACTTTTTTTCATAGTTTGGCTGGTCCTGCAAATTATAGTAAGGTGCGACTAATTTATCAAAATTAATTTGACATGAACCGAGAGAATTTAACCAAGAGAAAACATTACCGTCTACAGCCGCGAGAGGGCGCTCTATGCTGCTCAGTGCTCCTGTAGCCTCTCCCTGAAAACAGAGAGCGTCCTCTCGCAGCTGTGGACGGTAATGTTTTCTCTTGGTGCTTGGGTCTAAATAAATGCGACTTATAGTCCAGTGCGACTTATATATGTTTTTTTCCTCGTCATGACGTATTTTTGGACTGATGCAACTTATACTCCGGTGCGACATAGTCAGAAAAATACGGTAACTTATCACTTCTAGGCTGATACTAGCAACATGATCAATACCTGTAACTGATTAATCTGAGAAAGCTGAGACAGCTGGTTGAGCTGGGACAGCTGGTTCAGCATAGCCACCTGCTGTGGGCCAAACAGAGGGTTCAGACCTCCATTATTGGGAGAGTACTTCAACAGGGGTGACTGGACCTGAGAACAAAGAACAAAAAAACGGTACAGAGCTGTTATGAACCTTGTTCTAAAAAAGGACATCAAATTTATCAATTAATTAAAAAAAGATATTAAAATTGAGTATTTATTGATTATACATATTATATATAGTGTGTGTATTCAAATACAAGTATTATATTGATCTAATAATAAAAAAAAATTGAATATATTCATTCCATATAATATCCATTTAATATAATATATATTTCTTAGTGGCTAAATAGTGGAGCTGCAACAGTGAGACCATTAATACTTTTAAGTAGTGTTCCTTTAGCTCAATTAGTAGAGCATTGTGCAAGGTTGGGGGTTCGATTCCCCGGGAACACATGATAGGTAAAAATTGATAGCCTGAATGCACCAAGTCGCTTTGGATAAAAGCGTCTGTTAAATGCATAATTATTATATTTATTTTTTTTTTTAGTAGGAGTGCAAAATTAATATAAAACAAACAAAAATTGTGATATGGTTGTGATATGATAGATATAAAATATGGCACCGGGTTTTTACATGTGAGCTGCTCATGATCCGGTGTTTTTAGAATTTCAGGAGAAACTCAGTTCGTAACACACAGCAAACCTGGGACGTGTTGCAGATCTAGTTAGAACTAGTCTGACCAACAAGCAGTTAGTCAATGGGTAATCAGCATTTTTGGTTTCAAATCAGGACAATCTACTTTTTCCTGTAACTAACAAAGAAAAACAATAAGATGACTAGCCTCACTTGTTAGACTAGTCTAAGGCCACTGGAGTTTTGTAAACTGCATTCTAAAATATACATAAAACATTTTCTCAGAAAAAAAAAAAAAAGGCATGGAGTTACACTTTGGAAATTCCCTGATATTTCCAAGGCCTTGGGAACCCTGCACACCACACACCGTCATCTTACAGGTAACAGGGAATAAAAAAACCCAGGTGGCATTACCTGAGAGGGAAGTAGTGGAGGAGGCACTTGGTTGCGTAGACTGGGCTGAGCGGAGTTTAGAGGTTGTGCTGGAGGCTGCTGGGCATTCCGGCCTTGTGCTGCTGCATTACCCACACCATACATGTTTACATTCTGAAGAGAAACACAACACCCCACATTGAAATTAAGCATCTGACAATTCAGTGCATTCACACCTTCAGCACACAGGGAGCAGCATGCACTAACTCACCTGCCTAACAGAGGCAGAGTTTGGATGGTGAGGCAAGTTGCAATGGTTTGGCAGTGCACTATTTGTTGGGGAAAAGCTGATATTCTGCATGGAAGTGATCTGTGAGTTTTGCGACTCTTCTGCTACAGAGCTATCATATACAGGCAGTGAAAGCTGAAGCACAACCACAGGCCAAGCAGAGAGAGGAGCAGGACGCAGAGCACAACAGCAGTGAGGAATTGGACAAAGACCAGAAGGAACACCAGGCCACCAGAGAAAGGCACATCAACAGCCACAGAAAAGGAGAGAGAAAGGCTATGTTAGCATCCTCTTTGGCATGTTTTAGCAACTGGAGAGCTTTCTATAATTTTAAGTTAGGGAGGCTATGGGAAAATTGGGATCAGAAGAAAGACTATGACTACTGAAAGAGTTGCTTCTAAATACCCCATGAAATCAATTGTAGCATTTCCTAATAAAACAGGAAGTTCAGGCTGGGACATATCTTGTACCTATGTATCTTTAACAACCAATGTTATATTAGAGCCATAAACCATGATTTGTTGAAAATATTGGTTATTCTTCTGAAAATACAAGTCAGCATCAAATACATATAACCTTGGATCTAACAGACATGGTCTTATGCAGTTGTTATAGATATGGTGCCCAGTAGGTGGCTCAGCAAATTTACAATGGTTCCCCCTTTAGGAGGACTGAAATGTTTTTAAAAGATGACAAAATAAGCTTAAAAATATGGTAATACAATTTATTTCACCTCCTTAACACTTAATTCGAAGATCTTAACTTCAAGAATAATTAAATTAGATTTTAATAAGAATTATTCGGTTATTTACTAATTGTAATCCATGGACACTCTTAGTTTCTGTAAATTAGAAAATGTGTTTTTAAAACTATATTAATTATAGCAGATTTTCCCAGAGGAAATATATTCATTATGGTCAAAGGGGGACAGAGTAAAAAAAAAAAAAAAAAAAGTTGAGATCAGCTGGTTTTGAAGCCACAAGCCTTCAAATTTGATATCATGAGGTCTTTCAGTTGCATTCTCGTCCCATAGAGGGTGCTAAAGTACTGAACAAGCAGGAATACAAGACTGGACAAAATGAAGGCTCCGTTACTGATATAGGAGGATAGGAAATAACTGACCTTATCCATATAGGGATTACGGTCTACAGTAGTGTCTTTGTGGATCTGGTGGCGTGAAGCAGGATTTTTCACGTACTCTCCGAAATTAAGAACATGCTTGTCAACATCAATGCGCTTGTCTGTCATTGCTGCAGAAGATGAGAAGTATTAATAGATTTTAAAAAATCATGCTACTACTCATGGACTGCAAAAAACACATTACTCGATATCAGTACTGGAGGAGCATGCGAATGTGACCTACCTCCAGACATATCCATCTTATTGCTCTTCAGGGAGTCTTCAGCGGAATCCCTCTGTAAAATGACAAAAAAAAGCGTCAAAGTGCCATCTAATAACTTTATGCTCCATAAAGGTTTGGGGACACATAATACTTAGTATAACAGGTTTCCCATAAACATAGCAATCAAGACTTGATCCTTACAGGGTACATGTTGTTGAACTGTTTCACAAACTGATTCATCCATGGAGAATCATCTTGCTTGTTGGGTCCTTTGTTCAGCTAATGGAAAGAAGGGTAGAAAATAATGATTAAATGATTAAATGTAAATAAGCAAGCAAAATATATACATCATTTTGGCTTCACTATTAGATTTAACAGTAAATTTAGTGAATGACACGTTAAATAGTTCTGCCAGGCTAAATTAGGTCTTAATTCTTAATTATTTATCTTAATTATTACCTTTGGAGTCATCTTCTTGTAGGGCCAGCTTCCAGTTTGGTTCACTTCTTGTGATGGATTATTGTTCCACATGCCTATCTCTACTTCCCCTTCCTCCTCCCAGTTGGACATCTCTTCTCCACCCCAGTTATCTTGCATAGGTTTGGATCCTAAAAAGCCATAATCAAATTAAAAATGGAGGAAAAAAAAAATCAAACACAATTTACATTGGAAAAGCCAAACAAAACAAGAAGAAATTAAGTCAAAGAAAGAAAAAACAAAGAAAGTTCTTTGGCCCAAGATGGGACGTACCAGACTTGTGCTGTGACTGCTGTCCAATAGTAGCGTTGCTCCAGCCACTGCCTCCTGAATTTTCCCTCCTAGACTCTTCCCAGCTGGAACCTGTATCAACAGGCTTTCCCCAAGCAGAAGTGCCATTGTCCACAGTGACAGGTGGAGCAGCCTGCTCACCCCAGGTAGAGGACTCCATTTTTTGTGGCCCAACATATGGCTCTCCCCACCCTGTGATGAAAAAAAGACCAGTATATAAAATGCAATATTGTTCTGCACAAAAACTAGTGAATGCAAAAAATGAGAGAATGGCATATTGAAAAGGAATATTACTATTTTCTAAGCAAACTGAAATCTGTCAAAGCAAACAAGAGTCAAAGTGTAATGCATGAGCTCAATGGAAAATAACTATGCAACAACTAATTTGCATCTAAAAATGATTTAACATACTTATCTGAAATCTATTAACAAAGACAATGCAATTAATATTTACAAATAAATTTCAAAATGGTATTGGACTGTACTTGCAAATTTTCCAATGACCCAAATCCGACCCTTGCATAAACATGCTTACGTAAGCTTTGTTTACTCTGAAGTCCTTCTGATGGATCAGCTTACATTTAACCACTGAGCTTTTTGCACTTTCACCATCCAGCATATGCCCTGGATACTTCCTTCAAAAATAGCCCTGTTCATGTGTGCCCTGCTGCTCAAGTTGCTGCCATATGACTGCACCATCGGCCACAATGTAACCCAAGCCTATTTTTCCCTGAGCACAGCTTATCCACAGCCAATTCCAAATTAAGTAGGAACACTATATGCACAGGCACCTTTACATTTTCTGTTTGGTAAATAGTTAAAAATTTATGGAAAAAGCTGCACTTTTACAAAGTATATACATTCCTCTGGAATGCATAAACACATTTATATATAGACACAAACACTTGCTCGTAAATTCAGAGCTTGTCAGTGCTGTTAGTATTAGAGGAAAGAAGTGGGAAGAAAAAGCACATCCAGAGAAATTCCAAAGGGATGACTGCATGTCTAAAGATGAATATAATGGGTGAGTAATAATTGCCAAGGCACTGCCAAAATGAAAGACACCCACCTGAGCTGCAGTTATTTTCTTTTGGAGCCATGGCGCTTTGGGCTTGAGGGGGCTGAGAAACAGCCATGCCATCATGCTCTCCATCATTGTTCTTCTTCCACATATTTACGTTGCTGCAGTTATATTTGTTGGGATCTCCCCATGCTGAAGTACCATCATCAATTTCCATTCTACGCCTGATGGATTCAGGTGATGGATCTTCCCATCCAGTGGATTCTTCTTCTTTGGAGGCAGTAGGCATTGGGCCTCCCAGCCATCCTGTAGGCTTGTTTTGACCAGGGGCTCCAGTCTGAGAGTTGCTCCCACTCCTGAATGTTCCCATGCTGGAATCTTGGGACTTGCCCCACTCTGAAGAGTTGTTCGGTTTTGTATTGTCGCCCCAGGTGGGGTTGGAGTGGCTTGATTTGATTGGCTCACCCCAGGTTTGGTTTTGATTGTTGGTCTTGCGTGGCTCTCCCCATCCTGTGGTTGGACCACTCTGGTCATGAGTGTTGGTGCCTCCGCTGCCTCCCCAGGTGTTGCTTGTCCCACACCGCCCAGGCTCACTCCAGCCCGATCCAGAGCGGTCGCTGTCACTGTCCCAGCCACCTGAACCAGACTTATGGGGCTCTCCCCAATGGTTGCCCTTCAGGCCTTCTCCACCCCATCCTTGCTTTGTCTTCGGTGGATTATTCCAAGAGGAGGACTTTTCATCCTTGGTGCCATTCCAGGAACCACCCTTGTTCATTGTAACAGAAGGGGCATCCTCCCATCCACTTTGCCCAACTGAGCCTTTGGTTTCTTCCCAGCCAGCTGAAGGTTTCGGTTCCATCCACCCAGACACTGAAGAATTGCTACTTTTGTTGGTGCTGGGTCCATTTCCCCAACCACCTGAGATAGACGCCTGAGGGGGAGCGCTACCCCATCCTGTCTGTCCATTTCCAGTCTTTTTATCAGAGCTTGAAACATCCCACCCAGTGTTCTGTTGGACTGGAGTTTGTCCCCATCCCGTGTTGGACAGCACTCTGGGGTCCACGTCAATTCTAGAGAGAGCTGCATTGATCATGCCCTGCTGATTACCTCGCCTTCTGTGACCACCACATTGCCCATCCCTCTCACTGCGACCTCCTGAGCTCTCTCCACTTCCTTCACTGCCTGTAGATTTGTTCCATGTGCTGCCTTGTGATGCTTGACCAGAGCTCCCTATACCAAGAGCATCATCCTCCAAGGACTTCCATCCATTTGTTCCCTTCCTACTCCCATTCGTGCTATCATTGGAATGCTGACTGTTACTGGGCAAAGTGTTCCACTCCCCGTTTGAGACCTTAGTGCCAGTGTTTGAAGAGGATGAGGAAGAAGAAGATGAGGAGGAGGCACTCCCCCAGGGGCGAGGGATCCCAGCTGGGCCTACACCATTGCCTGCTCCCCAAGAAATACTTTGTGAGGTAGCGGGCGCTGAGTCCCAACCTCCTCCACAACTGCCCATCCCGTTATTATTATTATTCTTTAAAGAAGCAGCACTCACAGAGGAGCCATTGGCTCCAGACTGCATTAGAGTTGCATTCACAGTGTCGCCCACAGCTTGGCCTTTAGGGTTGGGACATTTGTCTCCAGAGTAATTAGTGCTGGGCGGAATGCCCCATGCTGTACCATAAGACCCGCTGTTAATTCCCTCACTGTTGCCTTGTTGAGAAATGGAAGTGCCATTAGAGACTGGAGATATAGGGAGCTGAGGGGAGCCCCCTGTACTCATAGGCCAAGCTCGGTGCCCTGGGGGCTGTTCATTCATCTGCATTGAACCTGTAGAGTTTGGTAAACTAGAGGTCATCATGTTAGTAGTGTTATTTGGTCCATTAAATTCAGTGTTAAGATTTTGAGGCTGCCCACTTGAAACCTTGTTTGTACCATTGACTTCAGCTTCAGACATATTTTCCTGCAGGCATCCCCAGGACATCTTAGAGTTGATACTCTGCATGCTGGGTGTTTGACCTATGGTGCTTTGTTGAGTGTTGGTGCCACCATTTCCGTTCCCCACAGGCCCATGGGGATTGGGCCCAGTGTTCTGAAGAACGGGCCAGGCACCATGGTTGGCATTTGGGTTCAAAGTGCTTGGATTTATACCTAAATTGGTTGAGGAACCTTGGGTACCCCAGGCATTTATTTTGCCATGGCTGCTTTCTGCCAGCTTGCTGCTGGGGCCCTCGCCAGAGCCTTGACATGTGCTTAGCATCGAGCCATTGGATACACTCCAAGGCCCCTTAACACTCCCATTACCCACATTATTGCTGCCATTTGCAACCATGAAATGAGAACCTTGTCGGTTGCCATTGTTGTCACCACCAGTGCTCCCAGAGGCCATCATACTAAGATTTTTTTCTGACCCAGAGCTGGAGGCAGAGTCAGCATCCATACATTCTGAGGCTAATTCTGGGTCACTACCAGTGATGGAGGGCCAGGTTCCCTTATCTACAATAACTTTTCCCCAGTTGCTGTTTGAGTCGCTGCAAGGTGAGCCAGAGCTCCATGGTGAATTTTCATACTGAGGCTCCAGACCAGCATGTTCCAAACCTGTGAAAACAAATAAAAGGCCTAATCAGTTCAGATGGTAAACGTTGAGAAAATAAATAAAAACAAACTGAAAATGCGTCTGTTTTGGACTAAATTCAGAAACGTAGACAAAAATCATGACAATTAAATTTGGATGTGTGTGTCAGTTTGATTGAACAGTAACATAAGACACTAAGGAACTGAAACATATGAACTTATAAAACAAAAATATAAATTACAATCCCTTACCCAATCCTGATTTGGTTACACCGTATCCTTGTACTTTAACAATTATTAAATATAAAACACCCAGTGCAAATAAAACATTTTAAAACAAGCCAAATGTACATAAATATCCTGGAAATATTAACATTTGGCAGACTTTGGCCAGAATTTGTAATAACTTGACCATTCATGGATTATGCAACAATGGCTAACTGCCCATAGGCCCGGTCTCTGTCCTGCTGAGAGGTGCCTCACTTAAGCCAGACTGAAACAGTAGTAGATCTGCCACCATTTTGTAGCAGCAGCATGATCATGCTGCATGCCAGGATAGAGGAGGGAAATACAGACGACTGCTTACAGCAACACTAAGTCTGAAGCGTCTCTGCAAGTTCACTGATTTTACGTAGATGTGGCAAGTGTGGCGGCACAAAACTCAATACAATAACGCAACTGAAATGTTCCTTGAAATAAATTTTCTGCTCATGTTAGTTTTTCTGCAAGATGGCTGCCAAGCTTCCTTGAGCACTGTTCTCTTGCCAAGTCTGAGACTTTCTCCTTGGCTGTGTTACCAAGAGAAATGGGAAGACAAAGAAACAGACAGTCTCACTGCTGGTCTCAAGTACACTGTTTGTTTAAGAGTGACTCAATAAAATGGGAGATTCTGTTGAAGGTCACCGAGGTAAAGGAAAATTACAGTTACATTACATTTCGATCTAGTATTTCATCTGTCCAGGGGAGATAAAAACAGTTGTCAACCAAGAAGAGACTTGTAGACTCCAAGGGGATAGAACAATGGAAATTCTGTCAACACGTCATTCCAAAATTAACTCCCTTTCTTCTGTTCAACACAAAAGATATTTTGTCCATATAATTTAAACCAATGGTGTCCAAAACAACCATGGATACCTATGTCTCCCTTTATATGGACAGAAAAAAAAGTATATTTTTTCTTTGCATTCCAGTAAAGAAAGTCAGTCATACAAGTTTGGAATGACGAATGTCAGTAAATGATTACAGACTTTTCATTCTTTGATGAAATACCCCTAAAGGTAGACTTGTACCGTGTTATGGGCAAAGTGTACAACCGCTGACTTCCATTGTAAAACTAATTCAGAAAAGTGAGAACTTTCTACCAGTTGGCTTCACTTCTGCTCTGGATTTGAAAAAATCTGGAGAAGTCAGTCTACCTATGCCAAGACATTATGATAAATTTCTTGCAAGACATTGTAGAGCAACTGGTTAAATTTAGATAATCAAAATTACTTAATGACACCATTAAGCATGCACCACAAAGATAGACAACAACTTGCAATCTGCCTAAATATGAACAGCTGAACAGTGGCTTGTAGCATGAAGCAAGATGAACAAACTCAGATTCAGAAGTAGGTTTAGAGTTGACAAAACCAAACAAATCAAACCTGGTTTAGATCAGAACAGCGGGCTCACAAAGCTCGATATGAACATTTTGTCAACTCAGAGTTTGAACCAGAGTTTGTGATTAACTCTAGAGAGTGCGTGAGAAGGCAGCAGAAAGAAAATGTATGACCACGCAAAGGAATCAACTGAATTTAATTTATATAGTTTCACACAGAGCTCAAAAGGTAAATCACTTTTACACAGTTCACACAGTTTAGCCACTTTTAAGGTTGGATATATTAAAGCTTATCTATATGTATCTTTATTTAATTTAAATGCAAAGCTTAAAATAAATTGCCACTTCATATAATATGTTATATAAACAATTATAATTAATAGATAAGTAGTCTCTAATCTTCTAACCGCTTTAATTTGGAGCTAGAGATACAGGGAAGTGGCTTCATTGCATCAGATTGATTGGTCCAGTTTGGGTTTGCGATCTCAAACCCAGAATAAAACCTGCTCCAGAGCAGGGTAGCTGTGTAGCACAAGTTACCATGGTGACAAAAACCGCTCAAAACCAAACCACCTTCTTGAGCCCAAAAACTCAGAGATTGCTCAAACTCAATGCTAACTTACCTGGGTAAAAACCAACACTGGCTTTGTTTTACAGGCTACAGGTCTTTATGTAACTTTTGAACTTAACACACACACACTAAACAAAAATGGTAAACAGCACATGGTAAAAAAAAGAAAAAAAAATATGAGTCACCTGTTTGGTTAGGGGAGTGGCTGACGGAATCCCGAATGGGAGCCATGCCTACAAAACAGAGAGCAACACAATGAGGAAAAACAGTTACATGAAGCCACAAAATAGGCCTCGACACCAATAAAACCACCACATGTTAAGACCATGCAGCAAACATAATCACTTATTTCTACAGCTATGACCTAAGAATTTCAATTCAACTCAAAATGAAAACGAATGTTAACAAAATAAAGATCTATCATTAGAAGACATGCTACTTTTTACATGACTGACTCCGTTAGCTTGACCATATTGAAATGGCAAACACTGGCAAAAAAATATAGACTTTCATTACATTACTTCAGAATTGTATACTAAAAAAGCAACTGGGGACATAAAATATGATTTTCGGTATATTGGAAATGTATGGGAGAACTAACAGTCAATCAGACAAAGCTTACAATCTAAAAATGATGGTTAATTTATTGACCTGAATACTAAAAAAGAAAATGATGATACATTTTGGTTTTTAGTTTGGGGGGAAAAATAAGTACTCCACGAACACACATATCTGTGCTTGTATGTTTACCTAACAGGCCTGAAACACCTCTGCCTATCAGCAATGGCTAACTTTAACCATACATATCATGGATCTCAGCAAACCTGGCTGATCCGTAACCCACAAGGTCATTACTCAGAGCACCAGTACCTGAGAGGTGGCTTTGGGCGCAGTGTAGGACAGACCTCTCAGTCGTAAGCTCTCCTGGCTGGCTAGAGTTGAGCTGCACTTGAGTTCCCAGGGTGGCAGCGAGGAACGTAAGAGATTGCCCACACTTCAACAGCTGTTTCTGTTTGTGCTGACAGAGACGCGGCGAAACTTCACAGAGCGGGTACCGAGGCAGGGCTTGGGGCTGGCCGCTGGCTGGGGCCCTCTTGGCATTGCTGATGGCGCAGGTTACAGTGGGGGTTCTGCTGTTCTAATTGGCAGACTGAGGCTGGCTGAAACTGGACTTGATATGTTCTGGCACTGAAATCAAAATAAAAACAGGCATTCAAAACATTTTTCCCCATTACTGGATTACCACTTACTATAATAACATTTGGTACCCTACATGCGAAAATCCGTGCATGTCAGTTTTCTTTGTGGAATTTTTCCACACCTGGATATGAAAAAAAAAAAAAAAAAAAATCCCAAAATTAAAAAAAAAGAAAAAAAAAGAAAAGAAAAGAAAAACAATTAAGCTCAATCATATTAGAACCTGACCTAATTTTAAACGGGTCCTATTATGCTCCTTTACAAAATCTTGATTTTGTTTTGGGGGTGTACTAGAACATGCTCTCATGCTTGGTGGTTAAAAATTTTTTTCCACATAATTTACATTATTAAGGTACCTTTCTCCCTAGCCTGACACAAACGGCCCAATTAGTTCTGGGTTAGATGAAGGCCCGCCTTCCGAAACACCAAATGTGCTGTGATTGGTTAGCTGTCCCAATGCGTGATTGGCGAACAGTTTAGACAGTGTTTTAGTACTGCCACGCCCCTTGATCTCTCTTTCAACAAAAGCTTTTTGGTGAAACTAGCACTGTACTCTATGTTGTGGAAGCTGTCCTCAGTAAAATGCACAGTACACAATATGCAAATTGGAGTTAAAATCTACGACTCTGTCTATTAAATGCCTCTCCATTTAAAAGCAGGTGATGGCGATTTAGCAGTAATCTCGGAACCGGATTTACTGACTGGCATGATCATATTGTTAGATATATCGCCCAGCCCTACTCTGGATCTTAAATGTTTAAACTGGCAAAGCTTAAATGAGTTTAGTTTAAAGAGATACCAGCATACAGCATTCGCATTGAATTAATTGTTTGTCCACTTTTTTTATTTATTTATTTTTTCCTCATCGCTGTTGTTGTAATGTTTAGGAAGCCAGAATGCATATCCATAAATAGTATCGTTTGTTTTATGTGTTATTTATAGCAAACCATATTAAATATGCTTTGTCAGATTTAAGTTGAACCTTGGCACCAGCGCATGCTGAACCGTGTGTGGAGAACCGAACTGTTAGATTTTTTTGAAATGACCCACTCCTATAAATAATATAAGGTTATTTTGTTTAAAAAAAGAACAAGGTATTGACCTTCTATAGTAGGGTTGAAACAATTCGTTGACATTATCGACAACGTAGACTTTTTGTTGTCGAGTAGTTATTTGATCTCATATGACCTAATGTAAGTGGCCTGTAATAATGTGGTTTGACCAGTGTGGCACTGTAGTGCAAGTAATTCAGCTCTCCTGATGCAATTCAAGAAAAGACAGCGCTTCAGCTCAGAGCAAACGCAGTCAAACTTGAAGCTGCTGAGCAGCGTATGGATGAATATGTAAATATATACTGCACGCTTTCCTCTCAATAACTAAATAAACATTAAAAACTGACAGCAGTTAAAAATGCATCTGCACGAGCTCTGCAGTTCAGTAACTTACTCCAGTAAAGTATGGTTAAGACCGTTTTGATTACCATAACCCTATAAGGTGTTTTAAGAGAGATTGTTGTGAATGAAATAGTTTATCCAAAAATAACACGTTTTATCACTTAACCTTTGTTTCTTATCCATATGACAAAGGAGATTCTAGGCAGAATTATGTATCATTTAGCTACTTATTCATATAGCTAATTAAATGGTGAATAAGAGTCTCTCTGCCATCTAATTTTGTGTGGCAAATTAAAATTTTTATAAATTGTTTAATTGTAATTACATAATATGACTTTCATTTGTAATTACATAAGACTCACTATTAACTAATTCCAAAAGCTGAATGATGAGTAAATGTCTACTGATTAACCAGCAAAATAATCGATGATTAGTTGATTAATCATTCTAATAATCATTAGATTAATTAGATCGTGAATGAAATGAAACGAACAGTGTAAAAAATTTGCCTCAGTTATTCAAGCAAACTCGAAGCATATGTTGCTAACATAGTACAGACTTTTGACTGCCATCACACAAATAGGGCAGTTGTTGTCACAGTCTAGCAGTTTATTAATATAATCTTGCACAATTATCAGAACCTGCTTAAGATAGTAGGTTGTAAAACAGTGAAAACTCAAGTCTTAATCTCAAGAGAGTCATAGTCCATGTAAACTATTGTTGATACGCGTCAAAACTTCTGGCCTCACTAAAACAATATACTCAGTGAGGAATTTCCACACTTATATATATATATATATATATACACACACACACACACACACACAGTCGTGGCCAAAAGTTTTGAGAATTACATAAATATTGGAAATTGGAAAAGTTGCTGCTTAAGTTTTTATAATAGCAATTTGCATATACTCCAGAATATTATGAAGAGTGATCAGATGAATTGCATAGTCCTTCTTTGCCATGGAAATTAACTTAATCCCAAAAAAACCTTTCCACTGCATTTCATTGCTGTCATTAAAGGACCTGCTGAGATCATTTCAGTAATCGTCTTGTTAACTCAGGTGAAAATGTTGACGAGCACAAGGCTGGAGATCATTATGTCAGGCTGATTGGGTTAGAATGGCAGACTTGACATGTTAAAAGGAGGGTGATGCTTGAAATCATTGTTCTTCCATTGTTAACCATGGTGACCTGCAAAGAAACTCGTGCAGCCATCATTGCGTTGCATAAAAATGGCTTCACAGGCAAGGATATTGTGGCTACTAAGATTGCACCTAAATCAACAATTTATAGGATCATCAAGAACTTCAGGGAAAGAGGTTCAATTCTTGTAAAGAAGGCTTCAGGGCATCCAAGAAAGTCCAGCAAGCGCCAGGATCGTCTCCTAAAGAGGATTCAGCTGCGGGATCAGAGTGCCACCAGTGCAGAGCTTGCTCAGGAATGGCAGCAGGCAGGTGTGAGCGCATCTGCACGCACAGTGAGGCGAAGACTTTTGGAAGATGGCCTGGTGTCAAGAAGGGCAGCAAAGAAGCCACTTCTCTCCAAAAAAAACATCAGGGACAGATTGATCTTCTGCAGAAATTATAGTGAATGGACTGCTGAGGACTGGGGCAAAGTCATTTTCTCCGATGAAGCCCCTTTCCGATTGTTTGGGGCATCTGGAAAAAGGCTTGTCCGGAGAAGAAAAGGGGAGCGCTACCATCAGTCCTGTGTCATGCCAACAGTAAAGCATCCTGACACCATTCATGTGTGGGGTTGCTTCTCATCCAAGGCATGGGGCTCACTCACAATTCTGCCCAAAAACACAGCCATGAATAAAGAACGGTACCAAAACACCCTCCAACAGCAACTTCTTCCAACAATCCAACAACAGTTTGGTGAAGAACAATGCATTTTCCAGCACGATGGAGCACCGTGCCATAAGGCAAAAGTGATAACTAGGTGGCTCAGGGACCAAAATGTTGAAATTTTGGGTCCATGGCCTGGAAACTCCCCAGATCTTAATCCCATTGAGAACTTGTGGTCAATCCTCAAGAGGCGGGTGGAAATACAAAAACCCACTAATTCTGACAAACTTCAAGAAGTTATTATGAAAGAATGGGTTGCTATCAGTCAGGATTTGGCCCAGAAGTTGATTGAGAGCATGCCCAGTCGAATTGCAGAGTAGGGATGGGACGGTATGAAAATTTAATATCACGATTATAGTGACTAAAATTATCACGATTATCAATATTATCACGGTTTTGTTGAAACGAGATGAAAGGGTTCAAAAATAGTTGATGCTCACACTGAAAACATTTCAGCAAGTTTTATATTTAATAATCAACAAACAACTAATAAAACAAGCAACTCTATGCACTTAATTTAAAGAAAGATTAAATTCTGTGGCATTTCCTTCCTTACAATGAAAAGTGTAGAAGCATAGAAAAGCATAGAAAAGTCACTGACTTTCGCCATTCCTTCTCGAAAAAAAACAAAAAAAACATTGTGCGCTGCGCTTGCGTCAGACTGTTGCTGGCTGGACATGATTTAATAGTGAGTTATTAAAACGCGATAATCAAACACGGTTTTAATGATAATTCATTTTTAAACGATATTACTAACCTTCAGCACATTTTATCACGGTTATCAATAAAACCGGTTATCGTCCCATCCCTATTGCAGAGGTCCTGAAAAAGAAGGGCCACCACTGCAAATACTGACTCTTTGCATAAATGTCATGTAATTGTCTATAAAAGCCACATTATATATATATATATATATATATATGTGGCCTTATAATGAAAAAGGTTCAAAAAAGGTTGGTGTTATTACTACAGAAAAAAAAATTACATTACAATTTTTAATTCATTTTTAACAATATACCTTTATAGTGGATACCACCAACCTTCATCTATTTTAACCCCTTCCCTCTAACAACCTGTTAAGAGACCACCTTTCGCAATCCAATTAATTCCCTGAGGAGCAATACAATTAACATCTGTTTAACTTTTATAATTATTCATATTACAGAAGTAAAATGGGGACTGCCAAGTACAGGCAAACAACACACATTACCTGTAAAAAGTATTTCAACAAATACATTTTTTAATTGTGTCATTTACTTGCCCCAAATTTGTTCCAAACCTGTATCAATTGAGAATGTGGGTAACCAAACTTTTTCCATTTTTGGGTGAACTTTCTCTTTAACAGTAAATTTGCACAACTACATTACAGTCAAGACTATGTAATACAATCTCTTTTGAAACTGAAATTTTATTATGGGACTGTTACATCCACTTGATGCAGTGGTACAGTATCAGATGGTAATATCAAATGATGACTGCCTTCATATTTAAATGGTGTTGCAAGTTATTTCAAAAATGTTACATGTCCCCCAGAAACACAATATTATCATGACACATTCTGGTTCTTCACTGAAATTATTAATCTAGTTTGCAGATACATATTAAAAAAAAAAGCAACACATCTGATTTCAGTTTCTCTATATTAAGTCTTTCCATGCATACAGGTTGAAAAACAGCAGAAAGTCACCAAGTAGTTTTACAGTCCACCACTGCACATTCAGCTTCATAACACCGTTAATGCACTGCACCCTCAGCACAACTGTTTGCAATATCCAGCAGTTCGGTTCATGGACATTGTTTTTTGACTGTGGAATTTCCTCTTTAGGAATGACCTCACAGTGCAGCAATTCGGATTCACGTAAAAAAAAAGATAAAGAAAAGAAATAAACATTTCAATGGACAGACCACAAGGTGCATGAACAGAGACAATCCCGATCAGGACTAGAACACAGCTATCAAAATGACGAGTATGATAATTATTCATCCCACATCACAGCAGCTGTGAAGATTTGACAAATTCAACAATTTTTACAAAGGAAAGAGACTAGAAGGACTCAAGATACCAAGTAAAACATTTGTAGTGTATTACAAAAGCTGAACCTCTACCTTCAAGTAATACAGGATTAGATCACAGCTTTCTTTTCCCCTCCTCTCCAGGTTTACCAGAAGCCTTCAAAGACATCCAGCTTTGTTCCTTCCCTTCGCATTTCATGAGAAAAAAAAAAATGGAGCGGCATGGTGTCATTTTACTGCTCGAGCTGAAACTCCTGGCAGCTCCTCCTGCTGCCTTTAGCTGGGGCTCTGTGAGGGGGGAGCTTTTTGGGGGCTCTCTTTTATAAAATCTACTTTTTCTACCTAAATATTTTGGCAAAGGAGTTCAAAAGGAAACAAAAGTGTGAAATAATACTTAACCATGCAACAGGTCTGTTTTCTCTTAGGGGCAACTTCCTGTTCAGACAACTTTAACGCGCTTGTTGTGGAATGACAACCGTCAGGAAGTCAGGTGGTCACGTTGCAACAAGCAAGACAACCCTGCAGATCTGTTGCACTGCAATAACCAGTGGTGCATTCAAATGGCAAGCCTGCGTGACTACAAAATTAGAAAAATATGAACACTAGTGGTGCAACTGATCACAAAACTCTCGGTTCGGATCATATTATGGATTTTGTGTCATGGATTGGATCAGCAAAAAAATGAATAACTTTACTAAAAGCTTACTTTTAGTGCTTCTATACCACATCAAAAACTTCTATCTTAACTAATATAGTAATAAAACAAACCACAATTACACAAATTACAAGCAAAGAAGAATACAACATAATACAGTTATAGTCACTCTAAGTATTACGGTACAGAAATATAATAATTAAGTGTAAAATAACAATAGTGCGCACTGCACAAGTTAAAGTTTAATCTTTGTTGAAGCTGTGGTGTTATTTGACTAGCAGACAGAAGCAGGTATTTATTGGCTGCTGTCTCTTTAAAGCAACACTATGTAACTTTTTCTGTGTTCAAAATTTGCAAAATTTATATAATGAGGGAGTACATCATAAATTCATCTTCCAGACCGCCTCTTGTCTTATCCCAAATCACTACGGTACATTTATAATAAGTGTATTTTTTTATGACTGTTGTAGCCTGTTCGGGTCATAAGCGCTGCGGAGTAAGACATGCCTGCGTGAATTGCCATAGACAAACTTGGAGAAGTAGCTCCGGTTAGAATGTTCTTCCACAGAATGCATGCAAAAATGCACGGACCTAATACTGACACGCATCTGGTTTCTTTCTCAGTTCACTTTCACTTAACCAACTATTTTTACTAGAATACTTGCCAAAACTGGTATTTTAACATAACTTTGTGTGCATGTGAAAGAAGAATGAATTCGGTGTTCATGCGCAGTCTCTCTATGTTGAGCACACAGAAAACAGTGCACAAGTTAAAATTTCTTGATGTGTAAATTGGCAAGAAAAAACGTGCAAATGTTAAACTTTCACTCTATGATGGTTATACTTAAGTTAATCCACGAATCATATGCATGCTGAATCGTGGGGCCCGATTTTTCTTGACAATATCACACCCCCCTAATCTGAATGCATCTTTCCAGGAAAACCAAATATACTAATTAATTTCTTTACAGCTGAAATGCAAAAATGACAAAAATGAGAGAGGAAAAAAATAAAAAAAAATAAAACGTACTGTAGTTCGTAGGGAGTGGGAGAACAAAAATTATCCGATTATATTCTGCGATTGTCTTTTCAACTATTATTATTAAAATTGGAATAGATTATGAGCTTCTTTTTTTCCCCCGCAAATGGCACAAGTGCGCGCTAGAGATGTGACGGGCTTCATTGCACAGAATTGTGCTGAGAGACACGTGTGCATTGCTTGACAGTGTGTGCTTCCACCCGCCGTATGCTTAATAAAAAAAAGATTGTTATTTTTGCACAAATTAAATGTGACAATTTATATGAAAATGTAGCCATGTGCAGTAATACTGAAAACTGAGAATGTGGCACATAGTTGATAATGGTAATTGAAATGAATCGTGAAACCAGTGAAGATTCACACCCCTATTTTTAAGACTGCAGTACTTACAGTGATACAGTGATTACAGTGACATACAGTGATTCCAACTATAAACAAAAATCATAGAAACGGCATATTTGGTTAAAATGTAAAGTTATAAAGATGTTTTTTTCACAGAAGAAGAATTAGGAAAAAATGTAGCTCAAGATTAGTTTTGGAATTGGATCGTGACTCCCAGAATCTGAATCAGATCATGAAGTGCCTAAAGATTCCCACCCCTAGTAGTTTGTGCTTGTTCAAACATCAAGGTAAAGCAAGTGGAGTCAAGTTATTAAAAAAAAAAAAAAAAAAGGAACAATAAAAAACACTTTCTTCAACACTCCCGAAAGAACTTGCAGACGTGATATGGTCTGCAATTTGTCTTAAAATTACAAGTATGCACGAACAGGTCTCGACTTGAAATGGCTGTCCGTATTTGGCGTCATATGTCAGACTATTAAATATACTATACTATATTAATGTGTCATAACTATTAAAGCCGACAGGACAAGGCACTATCTCACTAAGGCCCTATAGTATTTTTAAGTGGTTTTTATAGCCTCTGAGAAAATGCAGAACACCTTTGCCAGTGGCTCTTCCTCACAAGTGAATTTTGTCTGTATTCTGTATGGTCATTGCTAAAAAACAGCTAGGTGGTTTAGTCAACAAACTAAACCTGTCGCAAAACACAGATGCAACAAATCATTTCTTCAAGGGTTTTCCATTGTATGACCCTAAGGTTTTACTCATTATTAAAAAATAAAAATAAAAAAAGACCATGACAAACTTTTCCCTTTTCATAGACCAAGCTGTTAGAAATAAAAAGGTGAAAGGAACAACTTAAAGGTAGACTGGGACGTGTTTCAAAATTTTACATGAGGACTAATTGGTTTCCAGCTGATTTTATTTGTATGAACTGAAGTGATTAAGGAACAAATGCAAGTGTAAGTGCATGTTCATTATCTAGCCAAAATAAAAAGAAGCAAAACATTTTTATGCACACAGCATCCAATAGGATAGAGTCATATTTATTGCTTAAGTATGCCTCAGTATCATGAAGACGACATAAGGACATCTGGGCAAACAGATAAGTAAAAAGTCACCCAGGGTAACCAGGGAGGGGTGGGTACTGGAAACATGATTCTTGGATATTCGCTTTGCGAATATCTGAGCAGCAGATACCAAATGAAGCCAATGCAGTATTTACGTCACAATACTTTTGAGGTCTTTTCCCTTATCAAAGAAACTTTTTAAAAAGGGTTTAATGCAACCTATTTGATTAAATTCCATTTTGTCCACAAATTATTTTAATTTGACAATATGTTTTATCAAATTTAACAGACACCCCTTCAAACTCTTTTCCAAGGACAGAGTTTAGTCACTGAACCGAATGCCAGTCACACCGCTGGGTTTAGCCTTAAGCTACTGTGAGTGCGAAGACAAGGTCAAGAGATAAAGACCTGAGCTATCAGCCTTTCCACATCACTCGGTGGAAAAATGCTACACCCACTGACAAGTTTCTACCATCTGCCTTGGTCTGCATAAATGGCAAAGTATGGTCACTTAAGATAAGATGGCTTTGCTATTCTTTCCTAATCAGAAGTAAACACAGATAATGCAATTTCATTTATGAACATGCCACGGTAGTTCATGCAGTGACAATACACGGAGGCCGAAATAACTACTAAAAATGCTATTGGCCATTTTCAGTCCCACAAACAGACAATAATTCCTACCTTTATACCAGCCCCTTCTTCCTTATCGTCATTCCAATGAGCTCTAAACTTTCCTCCATCCACTCTCCATCCGTGTTTCGAATGATTTCCCTGAAAACGAAAGGATCAAATGGGAGATAAGATTTGATAACTTGGCTTAATCTTTAGCGACTCTAACAGTTACCCACAGCTACATCTCCAAATAAATGATGCAGCAACGCATTTAGTTAAAGGGAGAAAGCTTCTGGTAATCTCCTTAACGGATTACACTGGGAAATTACTCTTCTATAAACAGACAACTATCTCTGTGGGTCAAACCGGCAATAGCTTTTTCCCTGGCTACCAACACTAGTTCTGCACAATGATTTGCTAATTTATGTAAGATCCACAATGTTTATGTAGTAAGTGAGCTTAATGAGTTCAGCAACAGTAAATTTTTCTGCCTGTGTGACTTAATTTTGTGAACGGTTGCACTGGCGTTGTTCAACTCACAAGCGCTGCCATTTTTGTTGCATATGAGAAACATCAAACGGCAAACTAAAAGCATAACGAAAATGCGCTACTTGTTTAAACTGCGCCGCACTTGGAGTGTAGAGCCTAGTTTATACCCGCCGCATCAGCACGAACACGAATCTGTATGCAAGCACTGTCACCGACAGCAAGTTTAGTTTTACTTTGTTTTATCGTCGCAGTTTACCTCACGTTATACTTTTTTTTGTGCACACACTAGGGTAAAGTATATTTCTCTTTTTACATGTATGTGCAGGTTGCACATACGCAATGAATTTGTTTTGCGGTAATCAGCCACAAGGTGGCAACACTGTCCCAGGCCGTTGTTTCACAGTAGAAAATGGATTTAAAGTGACAAATTCAATAAAATAGTGGAGACTGTAGCAACAACAAAAGCTCACACTGACAAGTGCTTGTGAGCGAGAGGTTGAGATAGCTCAGCTTTGGTTTAAAACAGTAAACACAATATTATCGGCCATAACATACAGGGAAAAACAGACCAGACACTGGAAATGGATGAAGCTTTCTAGAGCACGTGACAACTGAGTTTGTGCACAACATCAAATGGAGTATACACTAACATACGAGTACAAAATGGAGTATACTTTGGGCTTAAGTGTACAGTCAAAATGTAGCCTTTCAAAGGGTACTACATTTGACCATTTGCAGGAACACAGGTGGGTGACATGAACTCAGTTTCATCTTTGTCCAGTGTGGGCACTTACTTCTGAAGTTACGACTGATAAAATAGTCTTTGTACATAAATACAGGGTTTCAGACACCACAGTCTGTAGGAAGAGTCGATCATCAGTTATTTTTTTACAGTTATGGTTACAAACACTATCCTCGTCTCTACACATGTATTTTGAGTGTGATTCATTGGCCAAAAAATAACGAATGTCATGGATGAATTTAACTGATAGCATTATTATTTAATTTAAAAAAATTCTATAGTGATAATATCGTCACTGTGAATTATTTGGGTCACAATATTAATGTATTGGAAATTTTATATCACGACAGCCCTATTTGGAATAATGGGCACCAATGAATCATTCACAATAAGATCAGAAATACACATTATGAAAATAAACTGCACTTTGATTTCACATTGCCATGGGTTTACTGGCACACACACACACACACACAAAAGTCTTGACCAAACATGACAGCTAAAACAACTGACTCAAAGAGAGAGCAATAATAATGGAGACTTCCCTCGTACTGATAGAGCAGCTTGGTGAGAAGGGCAGTTACCAACAGTAGGGGGAGAGAAGTACACTGACTCCTGTTTCAACAACTGGGGGTTCCTTCAAGCTCATAAAATAAAAGCCCATAGCATCACAAATACCTGAGAGGGCTAAACAAAAATCTGACGTGAAGATAGAATATAGCCAATTCCAGGGGCTAAAGTCAGCCTATCAAGATTGAGCTTGGGGCCTCACAGGCCTGCCCCTCCCCCAGGAACAACCTCTTCTCCTTAAAGTGTTTAACCAGATGGCCATGTCAACAACAGAAGCCTCCCATACACAAACACAAAGACAGGGGCATCTGTTTATGAAGCGCCAACATAAGCACAGCTGAAAGATGACCAGTCAAAATTTCACTACAAGATTTTAAACAAATTTATAAAAAAAAAAAAAAATCTACATAAAAATAATTCTACATAACTGCTCTGGCCAGGGCTGCACAATTAATCAAAGTTAAACCGAAAACATGATACGGCTTAATGCGATTGTCAAATCATAGCACAGGCTGCAACTGAACGGTTTCAGAGTGAAGCGAGGCACTGTGTTCATTTACACACAAGCAGCTCATGATCCAGCGGTTTCAGAGTTTCAGAGCAGCTCGATTCAAAGTAATTGCTGCTCCACTTGTCTCTGCAATGTGCTCTTTTGGGTCGTTTCTAACGTGCATTTGTGAACAACATGCAAACCATCTTTGATATAAATGCATCTTTCCAAACTCTAAATGACAAACATTCATAAACCAGCAGTTGTCAACAGAAGAGAAGTTTTAGGAGCTCCTTGCAGTTTTCCGCCAAACCAAAAGCTTGATTGGTCTAACACCTGAAACTGAATTAAGACAGCCATAAACATAAGAAATACAATTTTACAGTTGTACTGTAAACTATAATTCTAAAATACTTGGTTTCTTATTTTACAGTGAAATCTCACAATAGTAATTTCCTATTTTGTATCTTGTAATTATTCTATTTACTGGTACTTATTATAGTCGATATAAGATACAGCAAACCTGTAACTTTAACGCAGTCTTTATCAGAAAAATCGCGATTCGATTTTCCCCCCCAAATTGTGCAACCCTAGATCTGAGTCACTAATATGATCAGACGAAACTTGGCTTTTCTCATTATGCGTCAACAGAGGAAAAGCACTGTGATCATATTTCAAGAAACAAGAATAAGAAAAAATGGTTTAAATGCTAGAAATTCAACACAATACGAGATCAAACTGTGAGAGCAAATGTGTTATGATCTAGTCCCTGGCACTGTTAGGTGCGGACGTGATTATGACCATACAGGGGCAATGTTCATTTCCCTGATAAGAAAAACTCAAAAGCTGTCTATGATTAACTTGGAGTTAAAAGCATGCCGGTTAAGCAATATACATACAGATGCTTCTCTGCATCACAACAAGACAAAAACAAATCAAACTGAAAGTATTCTAGATGTAGATCAGACGTTTTTATCTGGTACATATTAAAATGACAACAATCTCCTGCAGCTATAAACAGTGGAGGCAAAGGTTTGTGACTCATGACTGCAATACAGTAGCGTCACAAAGCGCTACACAAACACTGTTTTTGTTGAAGATTTTAAAACAGCAAAGCTTACTCAGCACTGGGAACCCCTTTAATTCAAACGGAACTGCATTTGCTTACACCAGCAGCCGCTGCTTTGACCCGGCTTTGTTAGTTGCTGCCCAGAGTAGCCATGAATAGGAAAAGCCCAGAAGGACGCAAGCTTCGGAAAAAGCAAGCGCTCCATCCACACAACTGAAAATGACTACAGAGAGAAGAGCGCACTTACTCACCTGTGTTGCTTCTCTTCAATGTCTTTGGTGGCAATAGCATCCAATTCTCTGCAAGGAAATAAACACAGATCTTAAATTAAGAATTTGACATTGACTTTTCCATCTCTAGTACACAAGAGTTGACAAAACCAATAGCTATTACAAAAAAAACATTTAAGAGAATCAAAATGGATCTGGTTAAAAGTTTAATTCTTGGACAGATGGCTACATATTGTGTGAACAACACAGAAGTGTGCAATGACAAGGCAAGAATTTTTGCACCTTACAGTCTAGGAAAATAATTAATATCCTTTCTAAAATGCTCAGTTTCATTACTGGTGAAACAGCAACTACACAAGTAGGCTAATGCAAGTGCCACATACTTGTGTGATATGCCCAATGGCAACCACAAACATCCTATCACATCTCACACCACTAACATGAAACCAAAATCAACTCTCGCCCATATTTACACAGTGATGGACGGACACACTTCTAATTGTAAATCACAGAGTAATCAGGCATGAACAGCAAAGCAGCAGACTATAATTTTCAACCAGACTTCATTCTTTGCAAAAAGTGGTTAATATAGAAAAATACTTCTTAAAAATATAACCTGTGACTCGCTTTAACATGAGGTATATAGTTTATTTAGTCGGTTAAAGGCGGAGAGCAGCGACCCCTCCTCCTCCCCCCACCGCTGGCTTCAGCTGCTGCTAACGGGGCAAACCAGCAACCTTGACCTGCCCTTACAAAACATTACAACGTAACGCACTCAAAACATGTTTCTACTCTCTCAGAGAGCGACTACGTGACGGCTATTTTCTTTACTCTGGTCTGGGGGAAGGAAACTGCTTTTTCTGTGGCGTTTTTCATCGGTGTAAGCTAACGTTACCGCGACGTTACACACGAAATGAACATTATAAATACACAGCGTTTAACGCTCCGCACTCCGCGAAGTTATTAAAACGGATAAAGCGTTTATAACGAAAGAAACTGGTTATCAAATTATTAAATCTAATGTTCGTGAATGTGCGCAATTCAGGAGCCGTGCTAAGTGTGCTAACAAACCAACTGGCTACTAAAGCCTGCGTCTTTTAACAGCTTAACGAATCGAACACGATTTTATTAACGCTCACTTTAGCAGACAGCGACACAAATTGTATTTTGGTTGAGTTATTATGGATCAAATGCTGCTGGTAGCAATCAGAAAGCGTGTCGACGTCGAGAAAAGTCAATTAAAATTAAAATTAAATCAACATATTTTCAAAATACACGAGAGGAAACGGTCCCAAAAAGAATTTAGCCTCGCGTTTAAAAGCGGTGCATTCATAAAGTCTACTTTTATATTTGTAAACGTGTTAGTAACGACACACTTAGACTGCAATGTCACTTCGATGCCATTATGTGAAAGCAGGAGATCAGTGTTCAAGAAATGTAACGTTACTACACAAAGATGCATTTAGATTTCTAGACATAATGCAGAGAGCAGACACTATTTATAAAACAATCACATTGTTTGACTATCATGCAAACATAGTAAAACATTCATCCAGTGCGGAGTTTAGCTTAGATATCGCAGATACGCTGCTAGATATTTTATATGGATCACCAACATTCACACGAACAAACCGCTAAACTCACCTCTTGTAGTTTAAAGTGCAGCAGAGATGAAATGAAAGCAAATGATAAGGCTATAGAAATTCAACACAATTGCAGAGTCTAAGAGGGGAAACATTTGTCCTGCTCGATCGCCATTTTCTTCTCTCGCGTTGATGCATTCATCCCTAACTGCAGGAAGAGCTCAAGCGCCGCTCTCAGAGCACTTCCTCCAAAGCTACACACTCGCCTCCAAAATGGTGGCCACAGCGAGGCCGTGTTTCAAAAACAAGTGAGCCGTCTAGCTAGACTGCACTTTTGGGCTTCGCGGACACGTGAGGTATTTTTGGACATGTAGGGAATTCTAAAGGAACTGACAAGTAAAGTTCTAAAACAGGTATGATGAGTGACGCGTGAGATTAACTCATTTAAAAGACCCAAAATGATGTCTAGGTAGGCAGCTAACTCGGCTTTGAAACGCAGCCAGAGCTGACGGTTAACCGAGCCTCGTCTTGGTGGCTTTGCCGTTTCACTAATATTCGATGTGTTTTGCCAACGATATCAATTAAAAGTTTGGAGGAAAAAATAATTGGGTTATAATGTGAAAATTATTATATTACATGGAAAAAAAACAGACCAAGCGAATAGGAATGGACAAATAATCCGGAATAGTGCCATCAATTAATATTTCATCCAAACGGATGGGAATTTTAACATTTACAGACAGTTTAAGAAAATAAGATTGTCATGCTGAAACCAGCATAAATTTTAAGGACAATGGGGTAAAAATAATCACAATATATAATAAAAGTAAATATTCAGGCCATGTTTAAGCAATTGGTTGTGTCACAAACAAAAAGTCAAATACTGAATTAGCTTTTTAGAAAAAAAAAGTTTCACTCTATTAAATCTAATGTACTCATGAAATGTGTTTATCAGAATGCATCTTTCAATTAAGTTTTTAATGGATGGCATATATAAAAAAAAAACATTTCATAAATTATACATTGTACATGAGTAGTTTGATGTTCTTATTGTCTGAATATGTTGTATTGAGGAACTTTTCTGTGAATAAACTGAGCTGAAACTACCAAGACAAAACAGATTCCTCATTGTTCAGTTGTTTGTTTACAGTGAATACCTTCACCATTACGAAATTCTCTTTCAGCACAAGGCAAAAACACCAACCAAGTGCAAAACCTAAATAAATCTACAACAATATAGACACAGACCAGCTTTTAGTCTGGAATTTGCCTGCGTTTTCACTTTGAAGACAAAGCAGCGGCACACAGTTGAAAACGGCTCGGCTGTGCTGTCCGTTCGAAGCGCTCATTCTGCCTCGCTAGGCAGGAACCACACCGATTGAGCCACTTTCAAACAGAAAACAACCCAAACTTGATCTGAGATTTTACATAACATTTTAATTTGAGTATCATTGCACAAAAGTAGGATACTAAAAATACACGAGCAGGTAGAGCCACATTCCATTGAGTTCAGCACAGATTTTAGTAAGATGTTGTTACAAAACAATGTCAACAATCACTTGTATGAAACCACAGGAGAATAGGCCCTTTGCAATCTCAAACAATATTAAATCATTCACTTTTACATTGTCTAAATATAAAGCTCTTTAATAGGGTTATATGTCTTTTGAAACCGAGGATAACTTTTTATTGTCTTTCCAAATTATTATGTGAGTCATATTTCGTCCGTATCATTACAGATGTCTTAAAATAAGAAAGTAACTTTGTATGGTGCTCGGAACAGCTCAGGCCTCGGCAACTGCGGTACAGAGAATGAATTTTGTATGAGGCATGAATATTGATGATCAGTGGAGGTCCGGGGCCAGCTGCTTGTGAGTGAGCTAGCTGCAGTAGGACAGGGGTCAGTTTGGTCAGGCCAGTGGGCTGCTCTCCCCCCTCCCGGACCGATGAGAGCAAGGGGAGCCTGGGAACGCGGGCAGATGCATTGTGCTCGGGCAGACAGGGCAGGAGGAGGGGAACAGCTTTGCATGACAAATACACGGCTGGCTTTGGCTCTCAGAGACTCGCTTTCAAACTCACTTTATAGTGAGGTCTGTTGCGCTGGTGTTATATTTCAAAATGGTCTAAATATACACTACATTTCAATCAATAAAACTTGCAAGTTGGCAAAATTTGCTAAAAAAAATATGCTCATGCAGACGTGACATGTCACTTGCGTTATTTGCCTTCCCCTCTTTCATCTTTACCTCTGTCCCCCTAATCCTCATTATTCTCTGGTCCCCAGATGTACCAAGAGTCTCAACAACAAGGGCGCTATTTTTCATTTGCTCTCGCCCAATTCCTCCACTACCCCATCATTATATTCAATCTCTATCTGTCTCTCACCCATCCCCCAAGAGTCACTCTCTCAGACAGGGTGCCAGCTGTGAAAGGGATTTGGCGGAGCTGAATTACACTCCGCATCCAACCAATTACCTGTCCGACCGTTCGCAGGTCAGCCTGCACTGCTGCTTCCAGGCTCGATTTATCTATCAGACCACTATTCTGCAAGGCATTTATCATTTTCACACAGCCATGAGCCCTGTCATTTATAAATGTTAATATACACCACTGCCTCATCCACTGTTCAACCTTGAGAGTAAGAGTCCATTTTTTGCTGTGTTGTGCTAGTTTATGGAAACAGTCTGCGTCATGTACGTAGATCGTTCATGTAGCTTGGTTTACATATGTTTTTAAAATAAGTCTCTTATGCTCACCAAGGCTGCATTTGCTGAACAAAAAATGCAGTAAAAATAGCAATATTATGAAATATTATTTAAAAAAATGTACAACTGTTCTGTATGTTAATGTTTTTTTTTTGTGTAATGGCAAATATATTTTCAGCATCATTACTCCAGTCTTCAGTGTCACTTGATCCTTCAGAAATTATTCTCATATGCTGATTTGCTGCTCAAGAAACAATTCTTATTATTATTATTATCCACATTGAAAACAATTGTGCTGCTTAATATTTCTGTGGAAATCTTTCTTCTTTTTTTCAGGATTCTTTGATGAATAGAAATGAGAAAACGTTACCTTTACCCCAAGTAATTTTTCAATTTAATGAATCCTTGCTGATTAATTTCTTTCAGAAAAATCTTACTGACCCCAAACTTTTGAAAGACAATATTTTTATCTATTTTGTATAAAAATTGCATAAAATAGCACTATATTCATATACAAGTATTCAGACAGCAATGGAATCCGATTTCAATATCATGGTAAAACTTAGAATTTCACTTTAAAATGTTTTATCAGAGAAAGGTAACTCATATATAGTAACATCTAAGACTATGTTAAAATAATAAAAAATAAAAAACCTTGCCGATTTGATTAACACTGCAAAATATATTTTTGGAGCTGCACGCTTTAACCTTCACATATTTATTTCTGGTGATCTCTTTCTTCACAGCTTGACTTGTTTCAGAGCCAGTCACGTAAAAGCAATATAAAGATGCAAATGACGCTCGGAAGAGCGATCTTATTGTCATTCATGTATGCATGTAGTATATATTTTAGATGGAAGCTTTTTCACCTAGAGCTGCTACAGCTCCAGTCAAAAACTTTGCTCTGGTCCAAATGAGACTCATTTGCATGTGCTCATCCCACCCTCATCTCAATAATCCACACCTATCTGTGTAATGTGAGTTTAGACTTGTGAAGCCCTCTAGACGAGACACACTATGCTTTCACTCTTCTGTATGGAGAAAAGTACAGAAGTGTATGAATTTTAAAAATAAATGTCACATGTACTTCAAAGATCACGTCACTTCAACTAAAAGTAAAGCCTGGAACCCTGAAGCATAATAATAAAATCCTCAAATTCAAGGAAGCATCTTTCATGGAAACAATTTCCATGCCTAAAGGTGACTTTTTTGCTTTTGTAGATTTGCTAATCTGATCTGACTTGGGTCAAATCATATCCATAACATAGATGGACACCATTGTGGCCGACATTGTTCCGTCTCACTGGGGGGTGTTTCTGTAAGCAGGGGTAAAGAAGGCCTCTCCCAATGATACAAAATAGGCCTTAAAATGAACACACACCATGACCAAATCCACTACAGTAAATAGAAACTTTGACCTGGTCCCTTATAAGTTACAGCCCCACTCCCCTGTCCATGAATAGTTTTTATCCCCTATAGCAGCAGTCAGTAGTCAGTGATGAATGGACTACAATATGCAGAAAGAACAAGGTATTGTACAGCCTAAAAAACAAGAAACAAAACTGCCAATAGAAGGGGAACATTCCAACTACTCACTCCATTTCTCCATCCCACTACAAAGGAAGTTGAGCCAGGTAAATACCTGCTCCTCCCCATGTGATATGACTACCCAGAAGTGACAACATTTCAAAATAAAAGATGTTTTGTCCAGCAGCAAAGCTGGTCACCTGCATGTATTTGTGTTTTGGATCCTCGTATCCCAGAGAAGGTCTTCAGACCAGCTCCAAACCAGCAGAGACCACCACAAACCATCCGGAAACAGCTTTAAAATTCATGCCAGTCCAAAATGAGTAAACATTTACTGCAAGAGCAACTAGCTGGAATGTTTCTGACGAGTGCATGTTAACCAAAAGCATTAGTTGAACTGTTTTAACTGTCAAAACTGCATATGTTTACTGAAATAAACCACAAACTATTTGAAAAAAATCTGCTTACCTGATTTTCACGACTTATTGCCAAACATCAGTTTGAGACTTACTAGATCTACTATGTCAGCTCCAATTCAAAGATAAGAACTGACAAGAAGGAAATATACCTGGCCAATGACTGGAGAGATGAGTGGAGCTCATTGGGTGCCCTAATGATGCCTTGCTCTCCCAGGGCTCTTCAGATAGAGGTCTGCAGCCCTCACGCCAGCTCTAATGAGCAGACTGCTCATCTTCCATTGCCATCTATCATACTTTCCGGCGGGGAAAAAAACTGCCTGCTCTCATCACCAACCACACATGAAGGATACCTGGCCACTTTAAAAGCATTTCTTTATCTTGCCACTTCACACACAGAGAGAAAACGGCCGCTTTCACCTGAATTCTTTTGACTCTGAACAGTGAACACAAATAGCAGCCAAAAGGTAAATGTAAAAATAGCAGTAATACAGCATCTGTGGTTACCAGAAATTTGACATAAAAATATGACGGAAATTTTTAAGGTAACAGGAAATGGCATATTAGTGCATGTGCATTTTACAACAACTGTAAACTGAAAAAAAGGTGTAATAATTTTTATTTTTTTTAAATTGCTGGTAAATTTCACAATGACAAAGAAACATTAAATAACACTGATTTAATCATGAAATTTTGAGGCAGGCAAATAGTAACAAATAGTATTTTCTCGTAAAACATCCTTCAGTAATCTTTGTTTTATTCACACCTTTCGAAAAAAAACATTGTACAGTGTATATTTTATTGCATGATTTAATGTTCATATCTCAGTCTCAATCTGCTTTCTACTTTAAAATGTACTGATAACCACCATAAAAGCAGTATAAATATAAAGCCACATGATTTATCAGAGTTAATTATATGTGGCCTGTCTGTAAAATATGGCCTATACTCACATACAGATGGTCAACACACATGAAGAAACAATGAGAAGAAACTAAATAATTTACATCAATTCTAATTATATGGTCTGTTACAGTTTTTTTTTTCACTGTAAATTAGCAACTCATAGTTTTAACTTTCAAAAACTATAAATGTGTCTGTATTTTACAGTAAAATTACAAATAATTGATTTTAAACCATTTACAGATTTTTACTGTACAGGTAATTTACCAAAGGTATTTATTATAGCATTTATACAGGTTTTTTCTGTAAATATTACAATAATTTTTACTGCACAGGTTTGCGGTCTCAAAAGTTTCTATAGATAAAATACATCCATTGTTGCAGGGGGTTACTTTAGTTCTACAGGAGAACAACTTTAAACACTGATAAATGTTCAGTAATGTGTTTGGCGGTATCTTCTTTTAATCTTTTATTGCATAACGGTGCAGTAGAGTGTGTGTATTATTCGGAGCCAGGAGCTTGGCAGGGTGTCAGGTACCAAACGGGTCTCCTCACAGCCCCAGGTCCTGAATGCCATCCATGTGTTTTTATTTAGTATAACAAAAGACTCTTCACCACAGGGCAGGCTTCCATGAGAAACACTGTCCGGCATGTAGAGAGGAGCAGCACAGGATCCTCTTGACATGTTAATTGAATTGATTAGCATTAACATTACTGGGATTCCAGGAGGAGCCAACAAGCTCTACAGTTAACTATTGATTTGGATGCAGTTTGATTCAAACCATCAGGCTGTAAAAAGTAAACATGATTTTCATTTGAGAAATGTG
This sequence comes from Carassius carassius, assembly GCF_963082965.1. Classification (NCBI taxonomy): domain Eukaryota; kingdom Metazoa; phylum Chordata; class Actinopteri; order Cypriniformes; family Cyprinidae; genus Carassius; species Carassius carassius. Next base: position 35,265,164 of record NC_081755.1, on the reverse strand, counting down.
GATATGTATGTTTTCTCTGTCAAAAAAAGAGACATAAAACCATATGCTATGCATATACTTTAAGGGATAATTCCAAAGCAGAATGAGTTTGAAATGACAAAAGGAAATAATTTGCAGATTGTGTTTTATTTATTTATTTTTTTACTGTGAAAGTCAGTGGGGTCCAAAACAACACTGCACTACATCTGACTTTTATTATGGCCAAAAAAAGTGAGATGATGACAGAAATGTAATTTTTGGGGAAAAGGTCTAAACTGATTCGAGGTCCTACAATCATGAAGGGTACAAAAATGGGTTTGACTGCAGGAATAATAAATAAAGACAGGTATGTTTCCCTGCTGACTGATCCTAAAGTGAGCCATGGGTGGCACGTGATGACGGTAATTAGCACAGACAAAATGAATGTTTGAGAGTGCATCACTGGACCCTGATGTGAGCATGCTTTCACGGTGAAAAATGCAGAGCGAATCTGTGAATTATGAGCTGTAAATGCTGGAAAATGAAACAACCGGAACCGAGGTTGGTTGGATGTTGCCCTGGCATCTTGCCAAGTGCTCATTACCGCAGAACGTGTGTGCAGTTGGGCCAGCCAATGTGACGCCCGTTGCCGTGGCAACAGCAGAGCAGACAGGAGATGTAATGCATCATATTTCAGCGGACCAACTCGATTCAATTCACACAGATCCAATCTATGGGTAGTAAGTGGGGGGTGATAGCAGGCAGGGGGAAGCTGGTATTACAGAAATAAATTGCCATGAGACCATCATCTTTCCATGCAGATTTCCTTTTAACGCTGTCTGTTAGGAACTGAAATATTCATTGTCCTGCACAAATTGGTTTTATTCAAATCTGGATGCAACTGCTTGCCATGGAGCGAGGTGACAATAGCTGGAACACATGGGTAACGATGTTTGCCCATTTTTCCTTATTCAGCTGTTATAACAAAAACATATCCAAGCTATACTGTACAAGCCACATAGCTAATATATTGTATACAACTTTGCTATTATGTACAAATTAACATTTTTTAATAAGAATTCATCTTTGCTAAAACTAAAAAAAAATGTTGTGATGTAATTGGTCAGAGGAGAGGCTGAAATTCTCAAAATAAAAACACTGGTCTTATTAGATTAACATGATCTTTTTTTCACAATTCTATGAACAGAAAGTAAAAAAACTGCATTTATTTGAAATAGAATCCTTTGTAACATTATAAATGTTTTTAGTATTATTGATCAATTTAATGCATATTTGCTGAATAAAGGCATTTATTTCATTTAAAAAAAGAAGGATCACATGACACTGAAGACTGGAATTATGGCTTAAATTGTACCACAATTTAAATTGTACCACTATTCTATGCACTCTACTGTACATTGCACTAGTGTAAATTATGTTCATATGTTCATAGTTCTGCCTATAGTGTACATACACTTTTACATAATCCATCTGTATAGTATGTTCATGTTATATCATGCTTATAGTATTTAAAATCTGTAAATTATGTCCATAATACTTATCTGTATAGTTATTGTACATATTATAGACCTTGTATATTCTGTACTTACTGCTTATTGCACTTCTGGTTAGATGCTAACTGCATTTTGTTGCCTTGTACCTTACATGTGCAGTGACAATAAAGTTGAATCTAATCTTAGTGTTTAACTTTTTACTGTATTTTTGAGCACATAAGTGAAGCCTTAATGAATACAAGAGACTTAAAAATTTAAAAAATGTAAATATATGTATATATTTATTGATTCAGATATCTAAGAACTTGCCACTTGACATTTATTTTGTATCTCAGGTATCCTTAAGGTCAGGTATCTGAAATGGGAGCCTACTAACATCAACAGCTTGGAGAGATCTGACCCTTTTGTAGATCTCCCACCGAGACTTCAGTCTCTGGGTACAGTAGTGGCATTAGGAGGCCAGACAGGCACACAATAGTCTCACACCAGAGCAGATGTTTCCTAATAACAGTAGCACAACTTCACTCATTACATGCCAAATGCTAATATACTTCACTTACAGCAGATCACAGGGAGATTTGGTGGCTGTGAATGTCCTGTAATGAGCATCTTCACCTCTCAAGCTTAATAATGAGTAGATCCCATGTATTACCCTGCAGGTAAGATGCTGGCAGATGCCCTGGTTATAAGACATTCATCCCTTTTGTCTGTGAAACCTCTTCAGCACATCAGTTGGTGATGATATATACTTTTATTATCTAGAAAAACAGTATGATTAATAATCAAAGCATTATTTTAGTGCATATAGTTAAATATCCTGTCTCATATGATTTTAGGACATCATGATTTATCCACCATCCTAGTTTTAATTGTGCAAATTGATGTTTTATTGTACGTTTTGGCTCAGGCCGACTTTAAAGGCCACTTGAATTAGCTGTGTGGGCCTGCACAGGACTGCGGCTTGGAAACATCTAGAATGGAAAACAAGATGAACCTCAGACACAAAGGTTTTAACCCATAGTGGAAAAACAGCATTGGATTCCTCTCCAGACCTCTAAAAAGAACAGGGATATTTCCACTCTGTGTTTTCTCCAGGGCATTGGCATAGTGAGCAGAGATAAGGCCGTACAGAAGAAGATTATTTATTCATGTGAGGGATAAGGTTGCACACCTCCCTGTCCTGACCATGGGTACACAATCAAAATGATTCCCAGTTAATTTCCTGGCCCTATCAGGTTTTCAATAATGCAAAGTCACTAAATCGACTTGCAGGGGCACTAATGTATCTAATGTCCTACAAATGATCACACAGGAACAGGAATACCTGACATCTAACAAACTGTCAAGCAGTAGACATCAAATATCTGTTTATACAGACTTCTGCTTTAAAGTGCAAGTGAAATGCTTGTCATTAATGGCACAGCTGTAGATTTGAAGCTTACGTACAAGCAAAGACTCAGGAGGCAGACAATCAGATAAGAAGCCTGCTGGGCATCACAAACTGTTTTCTGTCTGCTTACTTTCTCAACCAGCTAGCCAAACAAAATCAGACACTGCCTGCAGTACGGCTGTCAACCGTCAAGTCCCTTCAGTATATCAGCAGCCAATTAGGAATTAAGGCCTGTGTCTAAAATCTAGAAAATGCTCCATTCTCAGCTAAGAGTTTAAAGACAACACGACACATCTAAATTCAAAGTATATTAAATATTGTTTAAAAAGAGATTACTTTTTCAGTCAAAACACATGTACCCTTTGCTGTCTGTCACATATCATAATCCTGTGTCTACAGTTTGTTGGGAAAAAAAGGCATTTATTTATACATATTTGCAAATAGATTTATACGTAATAAACACACTACTGTTTAAATGTCTGGGGTTGGGTCATATTTTACAATGTTTTTGAAAGAAATGTTATGCTCTTTTGCTCACCAGAGCTACATTTGTTTGATCAAAAACACATTAAAACAGTAATTTTGTGAATATCAGTGAGGCCCCATAGACTTTGGTGGGCCGTTGTCCCGGGTGGAAAAGTCTAGCCTGTTTACATCGGTCACATCTGTCTCAGGTGAATCACAAGCCATCAGACGACACAGATTTAATTTACGCCTGGTATTAACACGCAGACCACTGAAACGGAGGCCTGAAGTGTGATTGTTTGGAGCTTCACTCTGTTTAATAGGCAATTGCTGTGTACTTAACTACTGAAGCAATTACAGAAGCAATGCATTGTGGTTAATTTTAAATGAGTGAGAATGTATTGCGATTGAATAAATGAAAGCAAATCGTTACATAATTACCCCTCGACAAATACGGTCTCCTCTTTCAGGAATGGGGGGGGGGGGTCATAATAGCCCACAAAGAGTAAAATATACGGCACATTAGAGAGGCAAATGGTAATTCATAATGTGTTGCTCCACTTGGCTGTAAATAAGCCTGTGATAATGAAACCGCTTTAAGGAGCCTCTTCCGTCTGTTCTCCATTTGTTTGTTTTTCCTCTCGGTTATCTGTTACTCATTTTGTTTTGATTGGCCTGATTGATCATGTTCAGGATTCTGGCCGTCTGCTGGGGCAATCCTCACTGACGGAGGAAGGCACTATGAGTGACAGTACACAATATGTGTGATAGATGAGGATAACACTTTCCTACACACACACACGGAGTTACAGAGCCTACGCTACAATGCAGTGTAAAAAGCTCTCACTGGAACATATTTTACACCAGTGGGATGGAGCTCATTTGTCTTGTATGACAAGGACTGCAGGATGTCTCACAACCGTACGGCAAAACTAAATGAAACTATTTGATTTTTTCAAACACATACAGTGAGGCTCAAAAAAGCTTTTAATATATATATATTTTTTATTATTATTTAAATTAATAAATTATATTGTCCAAAAAAAAGAAGCAGTTTGAGTAAAAAGTTTATCACAACAATTTACTTTTGTATGCATTATTATCTTAATTATTTATTGTACATAGACACTGTTTCTAATGTTTGGGGTAAGTAAGATTTTTTTCAGAAATGAATTAATACTAAGCAAACATGCATTAAATTGATCAAAAGTGATAGTACGGATATTTACATTTAAATAAAGATATTTATTTTATCTTTATATTTACACGAAAGTTTAAGTAGCACAACTGTTTTCATCATTGATAATAATAATAAATGTTCCTTCGGCAGTAAATCAGTATATTATAATGATTTCTGAAAGATCATGTGACACTGAAGACTGGAGTAATGATGCTGAAAATTCAGCTTTGCATAACAGGAATAAACTACACTTTAAAACCTATATTTTCAAATAAAAAACATTTTTTTTTAAATGAAGTAATATTTCACAATATCACGGCTTTACTGTATTTTTTTAAATCATATAAATGCAGCCTCAGTGAGCAATAAGAGACTTCTTTCAAAAACATTTAAAAACTCACCGACCCAAACATTTGAACAATTGTGTATATTTCTGTTTTTTTTTCAACTGTTACACACACAAGATGAAAAAGTTATAATACATATCAACATATATTGCAGTATGTGCAACCTGTAATATGAACCTGTATACAGGTCTGAGTGGACATTAGGCTATAACCAAACACCTCCCCATTGCTGCATGTGATCTGTCCTGGCCAGAGCTGTAAGCATTGTGTTCAGAAGGCTTAGGTTGGATTTAAAAAAGGAAAACAAATAGGACTGACCCCTCAGTGGGATTTTAATTTGGCACATATTCCCCTAATCCATCCTCACTGTGGGGTGCGCACGTGCTGCCTGGACAATGGAGAGGCCACAGCTAGGGCTAATTATGTGTTGTTAGATGGAGCCCTTGATATGAGCTCTGGCACGAAGTGTTTGATTTAATCACACTGAACAGGAAAAAGAAGCCAGACGAATGATTTCGAAAGAAGGATATGGACATTCTTTTTCTCCATGGGGAAAAGTCATTGAGTTAAAAAGAACAAGGAGTGCAGCAGTAACAGAAATGATAGCGTGCATGTAAAAATACACAGCAAAAAAAGTCTTTAAAAATCTACATTATTAAATGTAGAAATATATTTAGTAAATAAATATATGGGTAGGGCATGTGTATAACTTTTCAATTACATGGAAAACGGCACAGCTTTAAATCTGAGTCTAATTTAAGTATTAGCCTTATAATTTACCTTAAAACCTTTACCCCCCACATGGGATCTCCATCAGGTGTCAGTCATTGGGTAAGGGGCTCACTCATATCCTTTCACTAGTATGGACCAACTAAGCAGCCATTTAGCAGTCATTTGAACTCTAGTGCTGTCAGACTCTGAACTCTAGTGCTGTTTTTTTGGCTACAGCTGTGGTACTGGATGATATGTTGTTGATGACACATTTCCAGTTGAACTTGTTTAACTAGGACTTTTCTCCTGATTAAAGGGAAAAGCGAACCTGGACACATCAGTGTGCTGAATCACTCTCAGTGCCCTGCAGCTGACCATGATGTGGCCTGAATTGCTTATGATTGATGTGAGGTCTGGTTGAACAGAAAGACAATGGCAAAGCCGCACCACCCAGCTAAAGCATGCATGAGTCCAAACAAAAGAAAGGTTAAAAGAGGTTTATTCTGCATTGGTCTAGTAAATTAACGGTCACCGTCCCAAAGCCCATTTAAAAGGGATCATTCGCCCAACAATGAAAACTGTGTCATTTATTCTCTGTTATTTAGTTCCATTAGAGTCCTTTCTTTATTCAAACGAGATGTTTTAAAGACACTGGTGTCCAAATAACACATTCCTCAACATATGTTCTTTTGTGTTCAGCAGAAGAAAGTCAGTCATACAGGTTTGGAACAATGTGAGAGTAAATGATGACAGCATTTTTGGGTAAACGATCCCCTTAAATGATTTTCTGTAATTGATACAAAGCCAACATAATATAAAATGTAAACATCTTATGAAAAACTTTGTTGCCTTGGCAACTAACTGAAATCCAATAAGCTGAAGCTTTAAAAAACAAAAAAAATCATTAAAGCCATAATTGAAAAAAAAAAAAAAAAAACTACCTACATTAAAATTTTAATTAAAAATATAAAACACAAAAGATACTTCAAAATATCAATAAATACTATCATAGTATATAAATAAATATACATTTTTGGCTTAGGCTGAATTTTATGCTTCAAATATTTTTACAGAAAAAAAAAACTATTAAAAAGTGATGGTATGAAATTTTTACAGTATGTTAACTGTACAGTTTTCGAAGTAAAAAACAAAAACAAATCAACGTATAGTTTACATTCAAAAAATGTGAACCGATATTCCAAGAATTCCCTGTGTGACACTCCACATCTGAAAGTATTTTGAGAATTAAAAAAAAAAGTTTCTTAAGAATTTTTTTTATAAGTTATGCACATTCTATGTTACATCTTCCATTGTTTAATGAATGATTATTGTATTATTTAAGTGTCATGTATGTTACCATGGTGTTTTGTGTTTGTGTGAATGACTCTATCTATACACCTTTTGTGTATTAGTATAAACTTCAGCTTGTGGAAAAGCTACATTGATTCTTCATGTGGCTTTCGTTTTTACCACCTGGATTATTATAGTGGTTGTATATGTTAAAGGTACATATCAGATTTTAGTAGCAGAGTCACTTGTAGAATTTACTGGTTTACGTTCAAATTTTCATGTTGGTAAATTACAGTTTTACACTGTAAATGTACAGTGTTTCTGTATTTTCCTTTTTTTTTTCTTCAACCACAGCTGCCAAAATAATTTTGTAAAAACATTTTTTTTAAGTGTAGTTTAAATAAATGTCTACAGTGATTCTAGTGATGCAGACAAGCCCAGGTCATTCACCCAACAGCAAGCCAGCGGCAAACACCTTCACAAACCAACACCTTTCAATTCTGTGGGAGCCTTTTATATAACAATACATCCAGCAGAGTACAGTGAAATCTAATGCAAACGTAGTACACAGGAGACACTCAGTGCCGCATTTCTCTATTGTAATGGACCCCGGTGAAGAGTCAAACTTAAAAGGACAGGTCTGCAGAAATTCAGTAATTTCCCTCACAATAGGATGTCATCAGCCTCTCTTCCCTTTGAGATGCTAATTCACATGCTGAGCCGTGTTTGACGCCCAGAACCCCATAAGTGACTATTAATCAAAAAGCACTTAAGGGCTGTGATCCACTGTCTCAACTGTCCACACTCCTGAGATAATTAAATTAGCACCAACCATAGGATTTCACGCGCTCAACATCATCTTCAAAAAATAACACAGTTTTGCATAGCAATCGTCTGACATGTAAATTACAGCTCTTAGAGTTTAAAGCCAGTCAATATGCTTTTGAGGAAAGTGGGTTAGAAGAGCCAGAAAACAAAGTGCTCTCGCTGCATTTAGCAAATTAGTATATAGAAAACTGACTTTCTTGTACCTAACTAAGGTCAATAAAATGCAGAAGTTTCTGAAAAGTGTATATAGTGTGCTGTGACTCCTTAAGTGTAATTTTATAGTAAACAGAAGCATTCATTGCACTAGCAGAAGCAGCAGCATTAGCATTAGCATCATTTAACCAATAATTGGTGGGTGATGCTAACATTCACAAAGTCAAATATCACTCCTATTTCAAGTCTTCCTTCACTCTCTAGAGAATAATTCAGTCTAGACATACCCCCAAACCTCCCCACCTAACACACACACACACACACACGCGCACACACACACACACACACACACACACACACACACACACAAAGTAAACCAGAACCGTGGTGAGTGTTGTTCTGCATTATCACCATTGATTAAAATAAGCCCCTGCTCTCTTGCCAGTTTACAGCTGAGGTCCCGCTCTGGGTTTTATGAAGTGCTAGCTACTTCATTTCATTATTGTAACTGGGTTAAATTAGTTGTGCACAGCTGTAGGTAGAGGAAAAATCTGTATGCCAGTTTCATTTTCTCTCTTCTCAGCCGCAGGCGTATACATCATCTCCTCATCCGCTCACACACTGCATGCGCTCCCTTCTCCACTTTCTTCACCTCATCCTCAACCCTAGATGAGTAAATTATAACACCCATATCATGCACGAGACCCATGAGGACTGTGCCCTCATAAAAAGCACACAGAAGGATCCCATAACAAATGCCAAGTCTGATTACATTCAATTTCATGCATGTTATTTTCCGGTGAAGGTGCTTTAAAGGGTCTAATTGACAATATTGAGTATCTGCTTCCATTTTACCATGAGTTTGCCCATGAATATTGAGATTAACATTTACTTGGGCTACAATACATAAAAAGTTCAATCACAGAAATGACACCAAAGCCAATTCCCCTTGAAAGAACATAAATAGCCGTGGAAGGATGCATACACCTTTAGTTTAGAAAGTGCACACTTCAAATGTCACTGACCCATATGAATGAAATTTGATATATATCATAGTACTGACTAATTACCATATTCATCTCCACTTCGAGGTATTTAAAATAATATCTTGATAATACATGTTAAAAAAAAATTGTTACCATTTCCAAAAACAAACATTTTAATGCTTTTGTTAGTGCAGCAAAAAATATTGGCTCCTATTCTTATTCATTTTCTCTACACGGAAACAGATTTTAAGCAATAAGATATTTACCTTTCTAGACACACAGTGAGCTCTAAAGTTGTTAAATAATGGTATGTTAATTCAGTCTTTACACAATCCATAATTGGACGAGTAGGCCTAGTTACTGCCTTACAAAATAATTTTATTACAGTCTTGTAACTCTGTCTTTTTCTGAATTTTTCAAGCCTTTTATTTTGCTTCAGTTAAATAAGCGATTCATCTCAGATCTGGCTGTTTTGGCTTATGGCTTATAACTCTGTATATGGTGGAAAAAGTATGGCTGAATAAAAAAATCATTAAATCATTATTTTACATTAACTACAGAGAAACTGTTATTTTTATGGCTGCTACTAATCATACTTGTCTTGTAAACAGTCATGGCCAAAATACATCAGGCAAAGAAGAGTGATATTTTAAATTTGATGCTTTTTGATGTCTTGCCTGTAACTCTGCTCTGCTAAACCGCAACTAATCTGAGGCTAATGAGCTCACCTTTGACCCCATCACACTTGCCAGTCTGCTCTGTTGTCTGAGCACAAAGTGGCCTTTAACCTTGACCGAACCTTTGCCTAAGCACTCCTGACCTGACAAATGCACATGAACAAAAACATACACATTCATAGTTAATAACTCATCTTGTTGAAGCAGAAGTACAGTATTACTGTATGCCTAAACAATGTGCCAAATAAGTTACATTCAAACTGTTAAGGGCGGTTACAGGTGAAGTGTAAAAAGTTCTACAAAACAGTTTTCCCTAAACACTCCCCATCTCCTGCTGGCGGTCAAACAAACACATAGTTCTGGCCCCAAACTCTCACCATTGGTTGAGGCTCTGCTATTAATGATTTAAAAGCATAATAGAGCTACAATTTGTACAGTATTTAAAATCTACAGTATTAAAATGGACTGTGACAGGATAAAGTAGACATAAAAAATGTACACACATTAATTCAGATTTTCTAATACTAACCTCTTTACAATACTAAAAGTGGCCTCTCTAAAATGTAAACAATGACCGAACAGTTTTCCTCTCACTAATGACTCAGACACGAGCCAACACAATCACACAGACCATTTCTAATGGTTACATTATACACAGAGGGAAACATCTAAACAGTCTAATATAAACACTGGATGTGTGAAACAACCGAAAAGTATTTGGACACTCAAATGACAATTAAAAACTTATATAGAAATAAAGTAGCATCAAATGCAATGCAAAGAAACATTATTAGATATAACTTAAATTTGAAAAATAAAATTGTTACTTTTTAACAATCAACTTTGATGTTTGTTATGCATATAAATCAGTAGCTCTTTATTTTTACATTGCATCATCGATTTTGATTTATCTGATGAGCAGATGATTGATAAGACAATGTCCAGAAAAGGGACAATCTCCCTTTTAAAAGTTTTCGGTTAAGATTATTTCAAGTTTTTTTTTTTTTTAAAGGCTCTTATGCTTTCCAAATCTGAATTTATTTAATAAAGAAAAACAGTAACATTGTGAAATATTATTACAATTTCAAAAAACTTGTTTCCTTGAACTGTGTAATTTTATTGCTGTCATAATAAAGCTGAATTTTTCAGCATCATTACTCCAGTCTTCATGATCCTACAGAAATAGTGCTAATATGCTGATTTGCTGCTCAAGTCACATTTCTTATTATCATCAATGTTGAATCACCAATGTTGAAAACAGTTGTGATACCATGACACATGTTTTACAGGAATATTTGATGAACAGAATTTCAAGAGAAAAGCATTTTGATATATAAAATGAAATAGAAATATTTTGTAAAATTATAAATGACTATTGTATGAAATTTAATTGATGATTTAAATATTTTTAAACATTACACTGACCCTAAAACATTCAAACTTTAATGCATCTAATGTTCCACCCTTAGAAACCTAACAAGCTTATTTTGAAGTGTGTTTGTGATATAATAAATAATAATAATTGCAGTTGGTTCAATAATTGTTTAATAGATGTTAATCCAGTTTTTAAAGTGAAGCATTGACAACCAAACACTTTTTAGGGCCGCGCCAAACTCCTACACATTTAATCTCAAGTAATGGTGTCGGCCAGGTTTGCAGTCCAAATTAAACAGCACTTAGGACCTGGCGTCATTTTCTTTAATCTTCATTTCCTTGAGGCCGGGCACCAACTGAATGTGTGCAGCACTGAGACAGTGTTTGGTTTGTGATGATGTCATGGTTGTCATGGAAGGAGCTCTCCCTCTTTCTCAAGTTACAACACAAACCTCTCTGTGGGAAAGTGAGGGCCGTGTTCTCAAGAACCAAGCTCGCTGCACAATGGCCAAAGTGAGTCTGTTCCTGCTTTTGTGTGCGGACAAACACTAGCCACTTTTTGTTTAGCTGAGAATGGTGGCACACAGGAAACTTGACCAAATTTTCCCCAAACATGCCACCCGTTAGATGGACCGAAAAAGCAATACCCACCCAACACAGCAGTGATCATTCATCTAAAAACAGCCCCGACCAGCCACTTAATAGCAATGTTTTAAAAATAGGGTCCGGAGTAAGTCATGAACAATAAAACAGGCTTTCTGATGTTTCCAGATGCGGTGCTGTTGTGTCTGCCGAGTGCATTAATCACAGTGTGGACTGAGTGATGGCACTTGGCTGTGGCTCTGTGCAACGTTTGGCTGCTGTAAGGAGGATTCGGAGCAGGGATGAAAGGCCTCTCTGTATTTAGAGTTGGAGGCAGCTGGGAGTGTGCCAAGCTGCGATCGGCTCATGTTCTGTATGGAACAAAAGCTCAGTGCTGCCTTTATGGCACCAAACAAAAACACAGGTCTCTGAGAGAAGCGTCCATTTAGGATGCATGCTGTGAAGTGCTGGTGTACCAAGCCCTACTGTACACAGAGTTTAGATGAACCCTGGTCTCGAAAACCTGAGGATCAGTCGAGGTGGTTTAAGTACAACTGTGCCATACAAGCTTTTAAAAACAGACTTCACACACTGGGTTTGGCAAGATATGCACCCGTGTGAACAGTACTGCACTGTTGGTATCCTCACTAGCAAAGACAGCACTTAAAAAAAAAAACAATCTATCATCGCTTCGCTGGAAATAGCTTGAATATTGAGGTCTTGGCGGCACTGTATACACAATGTGTCCAAGTGGGGATTCTGCACATTCATAACAATCACTGCAAAAGAAATTAGATAGAAAACAGGACTGTGCTCTGGATGAATGAATTTCATTAAAATGTTTCACTGATGACTGAATGTTCCCAGGTTGAGGGTAAGATTTCCCCCTCAAGAAAAAGAAAGGATTGGGAAATTTCCTTTCACTGGTTTGAATAAAATGCTATGTATTAGCATGTCAAATGTAATATTTGTTGATAATTTATTTATATATATATATATATATATATATATATATATATATATATATATATATATATATATACGTTGATGTGCTCACCATCTTGAAATGGTCAACATTTTGACACTAACAGTAAAAATCAATGAGTTTTCCAAAATCCCACAACATTGCACAGCCTCTGGTTGTAAAAACCTTACCTTCCAGAGGTAGGGATGTGTTGGTTTGTGTTTTATAGCTATGTATTAACTTAATATTACAGAGTTTTAAAGTATGGTTACTTTTTTAATGTAGTGTTAGCTAATGCGTCGTCTTATTTTATAGAGCACAACAGAAATGTTCCGGAAGTAAAAACCCAGAGGGAAATTCATAACGATAATTGATAAACCTTTAAAGACAGACCTGTTGCGAGCTACGAGGCTTTTAAACCAATCTGTTCACATTAATTCAACTTATTGTTAAAATAGTCACGTTTAATAGTGGAGGTAGTGGTGAAAAAACTACATTACCCATGATGCTGTACAGAACATTCCACCAATCAGAGGGTCGCAAGTTCTGTTCTCAGTGGTTGCTTACTGGCAAGTCAAAATTGCCCATTCATTTGTCTATTCTCATTCCTAGATAAGGAGCTTCAGTGCAAGTTTTGTTTGGCGATTCAATAATTCAGTATTACATTTTCTTTATAATAAATTGGCAACACATCACAGGTACAAAACTGTGCTGACACTGTGCTGTGATTTACTTCTTTGTTACTGACCTCAGTCTTTGTTACTGACAAGGAGTCTCACCTCAATACCCCATACACACACAGAAAGTGATGACCCGGTTTGTTTGATACCTTCCAAAAAAATCCTCTGCATGATTGTCCACACTGAAGCAATTAAACAACAGTAATTCAACACTTGGGATGACGCATAAAAGAGCTATTTTTTTCCCTCCCTGAGTCAGTAATGGCCAACAGGGAAGCGGCTGCTCCTTAGCTTGGGCTTTTGCTGAAACAGACGAAACAGTTTGACTGACTGTCAACAACAATCAGAGCAAAGAACGAAGGCCAAAGCACAGCTACATCGCAAGAGACGTTTTGGCCTCTCAGTTCTGCTGGTTTTATCAGCAGGGGATTAAACTCGCCGTCCTAATGCTTTACTTGAAACAGACGCCTGTATTCGGCAGTCCAATTATAACTTGTTTGTCAATTCAGCTGACAAATTATTATTATTTTTATGTATTTTGATGAATGAATGAGTTCACATCTGTGTATGTGTTTACTTGTTATTCACACAATAATATTGCCTAGAGATATGTTTGAGATGCGGGGTTCATGCCAGCAAGTAATTAATTTTAACTACTGTGGTTTTGTATTTTGCTTTTAAAAAACTGATTTACATTATTTCGACAAAAAATTGGGTATTTAAAACCACACTAAAGTTCAAAAGTTTAAGGCCAGTAAGATTTTTTTTAAGGAAGTATCATTCCATTAAAAGTAATGGAAAGAGTTCTATTTCAAATAAACGCTGTTCTTTTAAACTTTCTATTCATCAACAAATCTTGAAAAAATGCATCATGGTTCCCAAAAAAATATTAAGCAGCACAACTGTTTTTAGTATTGACAATAATGATAATAATGATAATAATCCCCTGCTGATATAAACAGCAGAACTGAGAAATTAGAATGATTTCTGAACAAATCGAGAGACACTGGAGTAATGATGCTGAAAACTCTGTTTTGCATCACAGAAAAACCTTACATTCTAAAATATATTCAAATACACAATTATTATTTTAGTTGTAATAATATTTCACAATTTTACCCTTTTTAATATATTTTCCGTCAAATAAATGCAGCATTGGTTAGTATAAGAGGAGACTTAAAAAAAATAAAAATAAATAAATATGTTTTATATATACTTTCACTGTCAAATGTAAAATGAACTCAGATGATAAAATTCCCAGAAAAATAAATACCATTCATAACAATGCATCCACAAGAATGAATGCATGCCATACTCACACAGCTCAGTATAATTTAATCTGAGGATGATCACCCAATAAGCACATGGTTCTCCACCCACCTCCCATCAGAGATAATAACCACTAGGTCTAATAACTCTCAAACCCTCCACTTACTGCATTACAGCCTCCAAACAACGGGACATTCTCGACCCCAGTCTATTGTTTCTGTGGATCCTCAGCTGACTGTTTAAACCACACACAGTAAAATACATCATGAGTAACATAACTAAGCAAATTATCTTTATAATATTAGTCGCAATGAACAAGACATGTAATAACCCCAAACAGTAGAGGAACAATCCTGCGAGGTTAAACAAAAGGGCTTTTTGTCCATTTCAAAAGAGGCTGCGATAGAGCGTGCCATCAGAGCCTAACAGCAAACCCGCTGTTACTGTGCCACGCTTTCGATTTCAATGACAGCATAACAATATTTACATGGGGGCTCTGCATACACACCACGCATGACAATGACTTCACTGTGGACAAGCACAAATGAATAGATGCGAGTGTAAGGCAACTTACCCAAGTGTCTGCAGCACATAATCAGAGTCAGGCTGTTCACAGACGCCGCTCCAGCGACAAATGCATGCACAAGCTGACACTTACACTTAAACAACCTGCCTGATGACAGGTAATGGGGGACAGGCAGGGAAATAGCAGGTTTGCTCCTTTTATTATTTTAAACCTTGTCTTTCTCTCCTCTTTTTGATTCACACATCACATGTGGTGCCGAGCAGCAAATCCTCGCAGTCACGTGAAGGAAAGGGTCACATGACAAACCTAGATTCCCCGGGCTAGGAGTACCTGGGGAATATAGGGAGACCGTGAGAGGGAGGGAAAATAGGGGAACACCAGGGGGCACCGTTTTCTGGTTCCTATTCGATTCTTTCAGCCTCTCTGTGCAGGTGGCATCACGCATGCAAATCAAAATGAAAGAGGGCGAATGAAAGGAGCTGCGGACAGAAAAAGAACCCTGGCGTGAGAGAGTAAGAATGCTGCAGAAATGCCTCTGAGTTTCAATGAATATTTATCAGCTGTGCCAAACTCCCCCCACCACAACACCCAACCTCTTCTTGGAATGGAGCCGAATTCATTTGAATGCTTGCCTTTGTTAACAGCTAAGTCAGCAGGGCCTTTTGCCACTCCTGAGCTGCTGCAAGACGCACTCTACACTGCGTCACACAGGCACTGGATACCTTGCGAACAGACACGCTTGTCCCTGTACTAGCTTGCTCTGCTATTCAAAACCTCTATTGTGTAAACGCACATAGGCACTTTTCCACACTGTTATGCACCCAACTAACAGCTCTGACCCTCTGCTCTTCCCCAGCACTCACTGATGGGCATCAATCTGCAGTCGAAAGATGTGCCATGTGCCTGACACTGGAAATCAACAGCCAAAAGAGGAACATTTCACTGGTAAAATAGTAAACAATTATTATATCATATGATAAATTATGTTAAAGGAAAAGGAAAAATTTTGACATTTAAATGTAAAACTATATATATATATAATTTATTTTATTTTATTTATTTTTTTTGCAAATGTCATGCTCAAAATGGCTTAAACTACTCCCTAATTAAAAAAGTTAGGAATAATATTCAGTAAGAATGATTTAAATGGATCAAAAGTGACAGTAAATACATTTATAATGTTGCAAAAGATTTTTGTCAAATAAATGCTGTTCATGTTTCTATTCAACAAAGATTAAAAAGAATTCGAAAAAATTTTATGCAGAAGAAGTGTTTTCATCATTGATCATAATACAAAATGTTTATTGAGCAGTAAATCAGCATATTATAATGATTTCTGAAGGAACCATGTGACACTGAAGACTGGAGTAATGATGCTGAAAATACAGCTTTGACATCACAGTAATAAATTACATCTTAAATTATATTACCAATTGGAATATTAGAATTAGAATATATATTAACTTTTAAAACTGTAATAATATTTAACAATATTAATATTTTACTGCATTTTTGTTTAGAGTTAATATAAGACTCTTTTCAAAACATTTACAAAATCGTATTAAAATTTAAATTCTACAATTTTAAATACTACTACATGAAATATTTGTATTTCCCCATCCAAAAACAACAACAAAAACATCATGTCAAACCGTACCTTTTGCAATATATCCTTTTGAGGTGAATTGTAAAATCAGCTAAAGTTTCTTACAAAATATTCACTTTTCTTAGATACTACACTAACATATAACCAACATATATATGTATGAATGCATTTATTTATTTTAGAATGAGATTCTTATGCATTACGGTAAAGAGTCTGGGGTGGAAAATACAATGTTATTTTTAAAACATTTAAAACTTCTTATAATATAAAAGTTTATTTTGCATCAAAGGTGATTTATTCTCATCAGGTATCATTAAATCCCTCTAATGGAAGCCTGTCCCTTCAATCACAGATCCTGTCGATGTTTGCCTTGCGAAATAAAGTAAACCAGTGGAACGTTAAGCTTGCTCAACATCAGAACCAGCTATGAAACCAAGCAGACACACATGGTGAGGCAGACAACGTCTCGTTCCTTCACAAAGCTCATTGAAATTCTGTGCACAGCTCTGGTCAAAGGCGGGGCCAGGCAGCAGTGCTGGCGTACGAGAGATGCAATCAGCGCCTCTCACCACTGCAGACACAGATACAGACAGAGAAGCAGGCAGCAGCAGCAGCTCCAATAACACTAAAACAACCGCATACATATTAGTGCTTTGTGGCCTGGTATTGACCTACGCGCAAAAGATAATACTGCCATCCAGCACTCATTTAGTACCACATGGCCAGTCAAAGCAATGCTATTCTATGCTATTCTACAGTGTAAACAGTAAAGAAGATCAAATTTCAATTTGTTATAGATTATTTAGAAATCTTTATGATGCACGCTTTAAGCTCTGTGTCCTGTGTTTGCACATACCAGGCAGAAGAGGTCGTTCTCTGCATCATTCACTACATGTGAGAAACACTATTGGTTGGTATATATTGCTTAAAGGGATAGTCCATCCAAAAATGACACGTCGTTCCAAACCCGTATGCTGTTATTTAGTCTGTGGAACATAAAATGAGTAATCTTTGCAGAGGGCCCTTAATTTCTAAAAAGATTTAATTAGAACATATGACTTGTGATTTCAAGTCTTTTGAAACCAAACAATAACTCTGTATGAGCAGATTGAGCACCAGTCCAATATTCATTATCAGATAATCTTCCCTTCCTCTGAAGCTCTGAAATCTCATCTTGATTTGGAACAACAGGGAGAGAAAACAATGATGAAAAATAGTACATTCTGATCTCATCAAGAAACAACATGAAGTATTTGTATTTTCAAAAAAAACAAAAAACATATCATGCCATACCTTTGGTATATAGTACTATTGAGGTGAATTGTAAAATCTGCTGACGTATTACCAGTCAGTTATGTTCTGTTTGGAAAGTAAGCCCAATTACAGATGTCCTTGACAGCTTGTGTAAGGACTGTGAAAGTGACAATGTCACAGTAGTGACTAGAAGGAAACATATTACCTTCAAGGGGATTTATATAATTGGGTTTATTGCTTTAAAATGTACTCGAAATCAGTGAGTAAATTCAGCTGATATCTTTCTTCTGCAACAATACATGTAAGGCTTTCCTTTGGCAAATTATGTTTAATCAGTTTTCCCAGTCGGCTTTCTTGTTTTGTTGGGTAATAATTAGTTGAATTACATTAAAAGTAGTTTAACCCTGAAATAATTGGTTGCTGGATTCAGAATTTTTTTTTAAACCAATCCCATGTGCATTTTTTCGTCTCTTGTGAGGGTTAGATTGAAAACATGATAAAGACAGAGTTACTGCCAGTATGTGGAATATTTTAAGCATCTGACAGGCCAAACATATGGAGGCTACCAGAACGCTGCTGGCACTGAATCTGTGTGTCTGTGCCAGGTGAGTGGAGAGCCCTGCAGAGCTCTAGGGCCAGACCAGACTCACTCATTAAAGACGCTGCTGTATTCTGAGTCATGTGAGTAACCAGCTCTTGTGAACCTCCACGTTTGCCAGAGGATGTTCTGGTATAGTAATGCACAATACAGATCGACTTTGGCACGTGTAGCGGTGCTGATGCAGTAAATGGAAGGACAAGCTGCAGGAACCCAATTGGCAAAGGTACAAAACTGATGAATGAATCAATCGCAAGACAAATGAAAACACATGAGGCAATGTAAGCAAAGCAGCACCTCCCCACAAGCAATCTCAAAGAATTCAATCATCAAAGATGAGATTGCCTTGAAAATACATGCAAAGACACATATTCAACAGAGATTTCCTGACAAGAGAGTAATGGAAAACAGAAACATGCACCATTAGAAACATACTCTCACATTCACCAATTGCTAAAGACCAGACACAACAAATAAGCTTCACAATCAGCTTAAACAAGACAGATCTGCATATGCTTCATTTTAATAAGGCAGACTTGGCATGGAGCCTGGACACAGTACCAAAACACAGACAGAGTGAGAAATCTGAATAAAAAATTAATTTGAGAAGAAAAATTCCAGTGTGAACTTTTGGACGGCACTGTATATAGCTAAAGCTTTAATATTTATTAGCAATATAACTCTAAGCCACACTTCTATGTGACGATTGCGTTACTATATAATTGCACTGACATAATCATTAGGCTATTCTTTTAGCAGCATCTTTGTTTAATAATTACATTTAAAAAGCATTAAGCCAGTGAACCTCTGGCACAGCCAAACAATTATCTATTTAATTCAGCACGTAATGCCAAATCCTGGAAAACCTTTAAAAACAAACAGAAACACACCGACTGCACCATTTGGTAAACGGGCAAAGTTCCCCTGTATTCTTGCATCTCACACCGTATTATTCGTACTATCTGCATTTATAATACCCTTGTATGTAAAAAGAGTAATGGGCCCATATCCATTGCCAGCCTTATTTCCCTCTGAATGTGCATGTATGTAGGCATAAGGGTGAAGGGTTTGCACTTACCTTGCATCCAGCAGAAGGGACTTCCAGAGCGCGGTGTATGGCAGCAGGTTTTAGCAGATTAGCACACTCAGCACACCGAAAGCAGTCCCAGACATGGCGGCAAGGGGAGACTGGAGGAAACTGGAAGCAACAGTACGAAGGGGCAAACCCTCTTGTGAGGACACACACAGGACATATAATATGCTGGAGCCAACCATTAACACTGTGCCAACTCACCAAAGGAATGCTCTCTTTTCACCTAAGTACCAACTGATGGATTTTTGTGATCATGTTTACTTTGTTTCATTTAACACAATATACATTTACATTTAATCATTTAGCAGACGCTCCTTACAAATAAGGAGAACAATAGAAGCAATCAGACCAAGGAGAGAGCAACAGTGTACAAGTACTGTGACAAATCTCAGTTAGTCTAGCACAGAATCTTTTGTTGTTGTTGAAGATAATAGAATAGGATAGCATAGGTCACCCTGGACCACAAAACAAGTCATAAGGGTCCATTTTTTAAAACTGAGATTTATACATCATCATAAAGCTGAATAAATAAGCTTTCCGTGGATTTATGTGATGGTTTGTTAGGATTGGAATATCTGGCCGAGATACAACTATTTGAAAATCTGGAATCTGAGGGTGCAAAAAAAAAATATATATATATATTGAGAAAATCACAATGAGTTGTCCACCTGAAGTTCTTATAAATGCATATTACTAATTGAAAATTAAGTTTTGATATATTTACAGTAGGATTTATATATATATATATATATATATATCCATAAAAGAAAAATTTATAATTTTGACCCACTTAATGTATTTTTGGTTGTGTGCTACTTATGACCATAGACTGTATAAGTTTTGTGGTCCAGGGTCACATATCCGAGAATTATTTATTTTTTATTAGCACTGTTTGAATGTTTCAAATATAAAATGTTCTAGTCTTTTGCACTTGAAATCTTGCAGTTCTTTAGGAAATAGTTAAGTTTTTTTGATAACTTACCTGATAAGAGAGCTCAGGCATCAAATTAGAATCAATATTAAAATAATAAGTCAATAATAACCTCAATATGGCTTCTTGTTGTTGTCAACGTGTAAAGCACCATCTTTGTTTCATCAATTTGGCTTAAACCGAACTCGCCTTTTGCTCTTTATATTTGCCCAACGAAGAGAGCAAATATGATTGAAATGTGCATTTAGGATGAAAAGCAAACCTTGAATACTTGACTAAACTCTGAACTTCTCAACCAGATGCTGCTTCAGTGGGGTGTCCAGCTCTTTCCGGGCTGAATAACCTTGAACGACCTCTTGTGGTTAATATATCGCATAAAAGAAACGGCGTGAGGGGGAGCTGCTCTCCTGCACGGACGAGGAACGACGAGGTATCCGTTTTATCAATTTTATTCATCATCTGGGTTGAAATGAATTAATCCAGCGGGAATGGGTTTTTCTAGTCAAGCCTTACAGAAACTATATTTCCTACATTTTACATTCCCACACTTTCAGGCAGACCTAGGCCTATATGCTGCAGTAATCGTATATGCAACTCTTGATTACAGGAGCCCTGTAGGCTTTTTGTTTCTGTTTATTATTCCAGTTGGGTTCCAGATTGATTCCCGCACAAAACTAGGATTATTGCATGTTGGGTTTTTGTATTTTCTTTTTGTAGTGCGTACAAATATATCTGACGTCCTCAAGTGGTTGACAGAGGAAACGCAACCATGTTGTAGCTATTAAACAGATAAAACGTTTCGTTCCAGAGAACATTTGATTGGTCAAAAATGTGTTTAGTCATTACCACTTTTAGTTCGTTTTTATCAAAAGAGAAAGACTAAACGCGTATATCTACTTAAATCAACTTAGATTAAGGTAGATTCTGTAGTTCACACTCTTTAGGTGCTAGTTTGCATTGTATTCTACTCTTTCCTGAGGCCACTTTTGGCACAACATTCAAATGAAAACATCAGTATACGCAACATTCAACCTTCAGTAAATATTTTGGATTATGAAATACAAACAGTAATATTATTATACAACAATTTACAACACTTCCAAACTCATTAAATTTGAAAATACCATTTTTTATGTACATTTATAATCAAAAATATAAGGGAGGAGATTAATTAGACATTGGGGAATTTGACTAACATGGCAATTCCCTCTAATACGGAAAGGAAAACCACATAAGATTCTATCAGAAGCAGCATCACAGAAGTCGTGAAAAAGATGTGATTCTTTTGAGTTTAACTGTTTTCCTGGTTAAAGTCTTTTTAAGTGGTAGGTCAAACAAAAGTTTAATTTACGATAAAACTAAAAAAAAAAAAAAAAATCTAAGCCAACACATGCCAGATTCTTCCTTAAAATATAAATAATAGTTGAAGTACAGTCTAGTAAGGCACTTACAGTGGAAGTTAATTGGCCTTGGTAGTAGAAAAGAGTTTCAAAGGCCACAAACATTTAAAACTTCCTTTTAAATTTGTAAGAATAATCATTAGTTTGAATCGGTTAGGATTCAAAAGAGAATATGGCATCAGATAGGTGTTAAAAAAAAAAAAAAGAGCACCTAACCAATTACAAGTACATATAGGACAATTAAATATTAAAGTTAAACACTTTCAAAAATGTAATAGTTGGTACTGGTGAAGTACATGTACAATGAATAACTTTTATTGAAAAAGACAACTAGTTTCCAAGTAATCTTTATTACCAATGCATGAAAATAAACAACATAAGAAACCATTTATATTTCCTGAAAAAAATTTATTACCTTCAGAACATATGCAATTTCATTTCAGCAGATAATTTAAATTACTGTTATGAAGGTGAATTAGAATAAAACAAAAAAGTAGAGGAAATATTCACAGTGCAAAAACACTTCGTAAATCAGCTTGCCCCAATGGCTGGATGCCACTCTCCTGTTACCTCTGTAACAATATTATCATACTGTCATAATGATATGTTTCTCTCCAACTTAAACATACAAGAGATGAGGTACAAACGGGCCTTTTGCAACTCTTTGCAAATTCTGCAAATCTGCAATCACATTCACATTTCTAAAGTGCTTCCTCTACAAGTGCCACACCATGATGTAATTAGAATCTGCAACAATTTTAAATGAGAATCAAACCATTCATGAAAATTCAGAACCCAAAATAAAACCTTTATCATTAAAGTAGCTACTCTCTTACATTGGTGGGGAGAGGTTAGCGTGGTCAAAAAAAAAAGCATGTTGTTAACCATTGAGAAATCGCAAACAATGAAATCTGAACAGTACTTAAACTTCTCTGCAGAACAATATTTTTTATTTTTCAATGCTGCTTAAAGATGAGTAAATCAAACAAATGGTTAAACCTAAAATGAATTAAACACACACTTTTGCCTTTTGTTCATCTCTCTCACTCTCATCTTTTTCTTTGTCATCTTTGTCCTTGCTCTTTTTAGACTTCTTTTTCTTATGTTTGTGTTTCTGTCCTTTGAGCTCTGATTCAGACTCATTGCTCGTATGTTTCTTATGCTTTTTGTGTTTTTTGTGCTTCTTGTGTTTCTTCTTTTCCTTCTTCTCCTTTTTGTCCTTTTTCTTCTTTTTGCTGTCCTGACTGCCGGGAGAGCTGGGGCTGCTGCTGTGTCCGTGGCTGCCAGATGGGCTCGGACTCTGGCTGCCACTGCTGTCCCTCTCTCGCCCTCTCTGCTCTGTTTTGCTGTCAATGTCTGAGGTCTCGCTGTCGCTTTCGCTGTAGTCAGGGACAAACGCAGCCTCGTCTGTTTCCCGTGTTAAATCTGAGGACAGTCTTGTGGAGCGTGTAGATGGGATTTTGATGTGGTCGCCATGTGCGCCACCTTTCTCTGCATCAGTTCTAGGCTCTGGAGTCAAAGCTCTATGAGGAGTCCTGTGTTCCCGGTCCTTTGCGGAACGTACGTCAGAATGCCTAGAACCCTGGATCTCCTTAGTGCATGGCCAGTCTCCTTTGTGGTCCTCTGGCCCTGTTCGTTTTGGCTCTGGGGCATTCTGCGATGATACTCTCTTATTCCAACTTGGACTTTGTGACTCAGGAGTTTCCTCAAGAATTTTTCTTCCAGAGTCTGTGTGTAAGTCCTTTACCCTTGGTGGCGGGGAGGGCGATACTTTCCTCCTGATTGGATTTCTCTCATCTTTTAATCTAGTGCCTAAGTGGTCTCTTGCATCATCTCGATGTTCTGTTTTTCTAGTGGGGATGCCTGTAGTTGTCTCCTTTCCTGCTGGTTTTCTAGAGGTAGGTTCTGCCCTGTCAGCTTGCCTATCTCTGGAGGACTGGGAAGAAGAGCTTCGTTCACTGCCATGGTCACTGCCCTTTTCCTGTGCACGCTCTCTTTCCTGATTAGGTACACTAGGTTTCCTTTTATCAGCTGTCTCACGATCTGCAGCGCTGCTGCGGTCTTTTTCCTTCTCTCTGTCTCGTTCTCCATCTTTCTCTTTGTCAGTATCTTTCTCCTTATCACCAGATGTGGAGTCCTTGGCAGGTTTGACATCTGCCTCTTTGGAGACTGGCAGAGTTTTGTCAGCATGTGGAGACTCTTTGCCAGCTGATTTCACTTCAGTGTTCTCCCCTATAGAAGCCGATCTGGATGTGTTGATGCTGCCTGTTCTGGTGGCAACCTTAGATTCATCGTCCTCAGATTCATAGTCTTCCTTTTCCCACTTGGAACGGGGCACCTGGATCATGACAATTTCATCCTCAGCAGGGGTGGAGCTGTCATTGGTATATTCCTCCAGGGTCTTCACCACAGTCTTCTTTAGGTCAAGCTTGTCTTCATGCTTTTTGATGGGGCTTCCACCTGTAGAACTGGTGCTACCAAACATAACAAATATGAATAAGTTGATAATACAAATAAAAAAAAAATGCAAGTTGACCAGTACTTTAATATATAAATCATCTTACCTGGTGTAATCAACTAATAGGGACCCTGACCCATCGGGAGCATGAACCTTCCTCCTCAATTTTCCTCTAGACTTGTCCAGTCTGCCCTTTCCTGTGGCATGACCAGAGTCCTCAGCTGAAAGTGGCTGATCAATGCTTGTTATTCTCTTGCCAATTTCCCTGTTGATTTTAATCTTTCTTACTGGCTCTGGCTTAATGTCCATCAGACACGGAATAGCTACTTTCTCCTTTTCAATTGGTCTTTCACTCTCCAGTCTGGGTTTAGATTTTGGAGAGCTTTTAGCCACATCAACTTCTATTTTTGCTATTTTAACTGGAGGAACATCTAGGTCTTTCACAGGTGTCTTGTCATCTTTCCGTTTCTTCTTATCCGGTTTAGTATCAACTGTCCTAGCAGGCATCTTCTCCTCAGTTTTCACAGGCTTCTCTGGCTCTTTTTGGGGGACCTTCACATCTTTAACAGGAATTTTATCTGGCTTTAGAGGGTCTTTCACCAAGTCTTTCTGGCTTTTGAGCTCGTCTTTGATGGGCCTTACCTCCTGATGGTGTTTGATGGGCCTAGACTGCATCAACTTGCGTGGGAGCATGAGTTTGGACTCTAAAGATTGATGTTTGCTTGGTTCAGATTTGTGGGATGGTTCATCTTTGACTCTCTTAATGGCTGGTTCAGTGGGAGCCACTTTTTCTCGTGATGCATCAGATTCTTTCTCTCTAGCAGGTTTTGACATCTTTCCTGATGTTTCCTTCTTCTGCCCACTGTTTTCAGACTTTCGTTTAACTTTGTCAGTTTTACTTTTTGACTTCTCTTTCTTCTCTTTTACAGAAGTAGTCTTGTAGGGCACTGTAGAGCTATCCATGGGCTCATCCCTGACAGGTGTGGCATCACGACTTGAATTCATCAGCATGGAATCTTCTTTACGATCATCTTTCCTGGATTCATCCATAGAGTCAGAGTGACTGAAGAGGTCACTATCTTCTCTCTTCTTTTTGCGATGTTTTTTATGCTTCATAGACTTGGGGTCTCCAGCAGTGCTGCCACTGGGTTCTCGGTCCTTAAGAGGTTTTAGAAACTCTTTGTTAAGTCCTTTTCCTGCTCCAGTGGTGTTGACATGAAGCTGGCCATACTTCTCAGCACACTTCTCTTGGTATGTCATGGAACCTCTGCTTCTTGGTGGGACACCGTGGCTCTGAGGTGGTGGTGGATAATCCTCCCGACGCCCCCTGCTGTAGGGGGAGTTTTCCCTTGGTCGGGGAGGAGCAAAACGCTCAGGGGTATAGGGGTCTCTGTTGCCTGGAGCACGGCCTCGCATTTGACTACTTGGTGGATTGTTGTAGTTCTTGAAGTATTTATCATACCACTCCCTGTACTCTCTCTCCCACTCTCGATATCGCTCTCTCTCATAGGGGTCACTTTGGTCTATGTTGCGGCCATAATATTCCTTAGGATCATAAGGAGGGAGCTCTCTGTACCTACCTGCATATTTGCGCTCACCCTCAGTTTGAGAAGGGGGTGGGAGTTTCTTGCTGGGACTGTGATTCCTATATAGTGGGGATCTAGAGCGGGAACGATAGATTCCACTTCCCATTCCACTCATTTCCCGACCCCTGTATGATGGTGATCTACTGCGGGAGCGATGATATGTTGGAGTGCGTGACCTAGATCGATAGCTACGGCTTCGACCTCGGCCCCTGCGGGAGTATGGTGAGCGAGAGTAGGAGCGTGATCGGGAATGAGAGCGTGAGCGGGATCTTGACCGAGATCGGGAAACTGACCGAGAGTAGGAGCGTGGTGATCTGGACCGAGAGCGGGATTTGGAATACGAATATGATGAGCCACTGTAGGAGGAATCCCTGTAAGGAGATTTTGATCTGCAAAAGAAAAGTAAGCGAGAGTTAAGTTGATGCCATAAGTTGTCCATCAAAAATGACATCTTGGTGGTGAACACCTGTCAATTTTCCTAACCTAGAATAGGATCGCCTTCTCTCCTTCTGGATCTTTCTGTACTCCAAAAGTTCTTTGGCAAAGTCATTCGTAAATTCCTCAAGTTTGGAAGACTTCTCCCTGGTAACGAATCGACATTGGGAACTATTTGTCAAGGACAGAAAGAAAAATAAAACTTTGCAGTTAAAATTTGGTAATTCATTACAACATACATGATTATGAGTGGGGTAAGAACAATGATACAAATGCAATGATTCAAAAGTAACCATCAAAAACACAAAATATGACGCTACAATCAAAATCACTATCATAACGAGGAATGAGCAAACTAACAATTTTAACAATTAAATTAGGGCTACATAATTAATTGAATTTCTAATCGCGATTACAATTACAGATGCCACAATTACATAATTGTTCAAAGCAGCAATTAATCGTTCGAAGTCCACTTATATTATTCTGCATGCTTAAGATGTTTTTTTTCTTTCTACATGTTATCTTAAGGATTTTTCCATTGTTTTAATTTTAGTATAACATAATACCAAGCATATTTTTTACCTTTTTATTTAAAGTAGTAACCAATCCAATGTATAGTTGACATTTGAGGCTTAATACTTTAGAAAAGCAATATAAGTTTTTCAGTTAGTGTTTTCAGCTTGTTTATTTTCATATAAAAATATGGCATGCAGTTGCCTCAAACAAAGATGTAAATATTTAATCATAATTAATAATCGCAATTACAATTTCAAAGACATAATCAACAATTATTTTTGTCTTAATCGCACAGCCCTAAATATATCTTTCTTAAACAGTTGCTCCACCCCAAAATGAAAATTGTTCATTAATCACTTAACCCCATGGCATTCCAAAATTTTCATTTTGGGGTGGAGTAACCCTTTAATTATATTTAAGAACTACTTACTCTTCCTTCAGTCTACGCTGCTGACGGTAAAACTCCTCCTTGGATAGAAAAGGTGCTGCTGGAACAGTAGAGATGGGGTTCGCTATAGGTGGCTGTGCACCAGGAGGTACCCATTGACCAGTCACATTTGGTGGGACAGGTGGAAATAAAGGTGGTGGAATGTTGTAGGGAGGGGGAGGCTGTTGTCCTGGAGGATACTGTATAGGAAACTGCTGTGGAACACCACCAGGTGGCTGAGGCATAGGATGTGGAGGAGGAGGAAAAAGAGCAGGAGGCACATACACTGGAGGGGCTACAGGAGGAAGGTTTTGTACTGGGGGAGGCTGTGTTCTTGGTGGTCGTTCACTAGGAGCTCTCCCTCTACTTGAGGACCTGATAGAATAAATAGTGAAGAATCTGTCTCTTTTGGATGAAAATTCAATCTTTTAAGAATAAACTTCAGAATACTTACTGATCCCATGCAGGACGGCTTCCAGACGGCCTTGGTCCACTAGCCCTTGACTGTCCTAAAAAAAACAAAACCTTAAATATTAAGAGTGGCCAAGTCCACAGAAAAAACACCTGAAATTGTGCAGATATTATCTATGCATTACCTGATCTATGCATGTGGTGCTGAGGCATATTCGGCTTCCCAATTACTGGGACATGGTATCCCTAGACAACAAATAGAAGGGAGGGGGAAAGAAAAAAATATATACTAAAATGGAATAAAGGATGTATCCATATTTAATCTTAACTACTCTTGCCCATGTGATATTGCTTTATAAGTACATGTAATTCTCTTGAATTAACAAATATAAAGAATATAAAAAGTTAATACCTTCGGAATGGAAGTTGTTGAGGCAGCAGTGTCTAATGAAGGCACAACAGTAGATGCTGGGACCTCTGGTTCCCTGGGTGGAAACAATGATTCCATAAGACAAATTTGAATCCAGCATTTCATGTTTTACACAACCAGTGGATCCTCTTAAGTTCTAGAAATGCTGGGAAATTACTTACTTAGATGAAGGAGGGTCATCCTGCTTAGTAGAGTGCTGAGGAGAGTTCACCACAGGGCTATAGTTCGTTGCTGCAGGTGCACTGCTGCTGTTTACAGTGGAGCTGCTAGAAGACGGTGGGGTGCTGGAGGGCTGATGAGTGCTAACAGGAGATAAAGGGGCAGCAGGTGTGCTTTGGGGAGGGGTGCTATCAGCTGCTGAGCTTGGAACATTGGCCATCAGAGGGTCCTGCTGGCGTGAGGTTGCCAGTCTCATAGGTGGCCGCTGGGCAGGAGCTTGCGTTTGGGTTCCTTGGGCAGATGCTTGATGAGCAGCTGCAACTTTTCGAATCCTCTTGGTATATCCAGTTTCATTCCTAAAATTATTCACTGCCTGAGGTTGGAAAGAATAAGTTGTCTTAATGTTCTACTATTAACTTAGAAATGAAGTCACAACAAAATAAAATTAAGATAGGGATTTCTTACTTGGCGCAAGAATTTGTTTGCGATCAATGCATCAGGAGATACATCAGATTGTTTGCAGGTTGGGCAAACATGTTCATCAGACTCCAGCAAACACGATCGAATACCTGCAGGCAAAAGACTATGTAAGCTTTAAAAGGGCAAAAATCTAATTTTTTTAATATTTGTTTTATACAGACACTTACACTCATCACAGTAGCTATTTCCACAGCAGGGGATAACCACAGCATCTGTCATAAGATCCTTGCAGATCAAACAGAGCAGCTCGTCAGGTACTGGATCTTCTTCCTCTGAGGATGAGGACTGATTTTGGGGCAAGAATGGTGGCTTCTCTTTCTTTCCAATGGCATAGGCCTCACTAAACACAGAAAGCACAATATCATCAGCAGAACTGACATGTTGAGGCCACTACCCATTGTGGTTTTGTAAAATTGCAAAAGCTGAAAAATATGATCCTGCAACACAATCACATACAGCAAGGTCAAGTATACTCACGCATCAATAGTAGGAATGGCATATATTCCACTGTTGGTCAACATGACTCCCTTTCTGTTTGGATCATCAACCTCCACCATGAAACTCCGAGGAATTCCTGTACTTTTCTTTATCCGTTGGGGAGCTTCAAAACTTCGATCCTGCTAACGCACAGTTGATATTCAAGATTACATTTCTTCTCTGACTAAATGAGCATACTACTGGTAAAAAAATTGACACAAGCAAACAGTTGAAGCAATCATCTCCAAGCTCAAAACGACCGTCATGTAAAAGCAGCTGTGGTAATGAAAACCCAATTACCCCATTGGTTGGGCAGTTTCGGATATAATGTCCAGTTTTTCCACAACGAAAGCATGTGTAGTTTGGGGGAGGTGGACCAACAAGCTTCTTTGCGTAACTAATGAAGAGAGTTTTGTTAAAATTGACACCAATAGAAATTTAAACAACAGTCAAAGTCTTGAATGGCATACTTACTGGATTGGGTCATATTCATGGTTGGACTGAGACATCATTGCTTTTATTTTGTCTTCCTCTGATGCATTTGTTTCAGCAAGATTAGCTGTCTGTTTAACAGGCAATAAGGTTTTCACAAATAAAATCAAAATGTGGGAATGTTTAATTGAGCCCAAAAATTTTACTGAAACCTTGTCCTGTAAGAAGCAGCTTCTTGCCTACATCAGTGCGATATCTTTAAAAATATTACATTAACAGTACCAAATCAGGCCTTAAAGAAACAAAGGGGCAACAAGCTTTTTTTATTAACCTGAGCAAGAGAGCAGAAATATAGAATTCATAACGAAAAGACAAACAAGACTCCCATTGATGGCTTAATTCTAATTATACACATATATTGCCCATGGTCTAAGAGATGTTTTACCATTTGATAAATTTTATTGCAATGTGTCTTTTTTTGGGCATGTGTCAGATATATACATATGATTTCATACCAACAAATGCAATGCATTCATGGTGTAAGATGTACACAGAACTTGAATGTAATGCATCCAGGGAATCCCCCTGAAAATTTTATTTGCAACTGTACCAAAATTACAGTATATTGTGAAAAATTTACAATCACATGAAGAATAAATAACTATTAACAATATAAAGTATAATCATACCAAAGTATAATACATAATGCTGCTGGTGCCTTTAAAGTCCAGCAAGAAGAATAAATAAATTATATATAAATGAAAAGGAATTAAAAACAACTCTGGAAAAAATTCAGTGTGATCCGCAGGCTTTGATCTTCAGTGTGAGATAAACCAAGCACACACACACAAAAAAAAATTACAAAACGATTCCAGAGTGCTTAATTGTTCAATGTTAAGAGAAAAAAATAATCAGCACTTGCATTTAGGGTCATGTGAGCAAGTGGTTTAAATTTACTCCACATTGATAAAAGACAGTAAGCTCTCTTTAGAGGACAAGGCTTTCACACAAGTATCAACAATTATACAATTAACAAATGTATGAGCAGATAATAAATATTTATAAATCTTACATTTAAAAATAAAAATCTAACTGATATGCAGCATATAAAAAAGTGAAATTATCGATGTTACTATTGATAACCAAGATGCAAAACAAACAATTTCACAATAATTACAATGACTGTTGCAAACAAATATAAACTGGATGGGACTGACCACAAGATTTTTGGCAAGATATTGCTCACTTGTAGCTACATTATGGCTTGGCGAATCCAAAACACTGAGTTTGAAACAGTAGAGTGGAGTGTATAAAGTAGTTGCAGAGTTTAAAATACCTTTGAAAGCAGGGCCAGTGAAATGGACGAAGAATCATCAATCTGTCATTGGAAAAAAACATTAAAACAAAGAGGGGTTTCACCACCATGACAAGGCACAAATATCATGCCCAACAGAGAGAAATTGGACAAATAATAAAATAAATCTTTAAAATGAACACTAAACAAACACAAAACAATTAGTATATTTACAGCAAGGCTATGTCCTATTGGACACATATGAAATAAGTGTTTAAAAATGTCAACTTCAGGCTGTAAATTAGACCTTTACATATTTTATCTAAAGGTCAATACCAATTAATGGATATTTCTTAGCTTTAACTGTTATAAACTGTGGGGATAACAATGTATTATCATAACTATTTTCCACAGGTTGAGCCAACAACTTGTAACCCAAGAAAGAGGTCCAAAAACAAAACAAAAAAACCTATGGAGAGTGAACACACAGGGCCTTAAGAAAGATGTGAGCGAATTAAATACTGATGTTTTATTGTAAAACCTTGCAGTAAATCATATAAAAATAATGCAATTTATTCATATAGAAAATATAACTAATACAACAGGCCATATAGGATATGAATTTCGCATTTGAATCTTTTCACTGGAATGTTGTGAAACTGTTCTACAAAATGTGCCTCGTAGTGGGGTCACAGTTTTTATAGGTAGTTTGGGTCTCAACATCACACAAGTACATGGGAGACAATCAAACTACAAGTGCAATCACAAAAATGAATGAATATATAAATAGTAAAGCATTATAGCATAGTATATGTTCAGCTTTCACATGAGGGATCCCAGTAGCTGTTTTGCAAACATTTGAAATAAGACATCAAATATAGAAGACAAGTACAAAAAGTCACACGTTTAAAATATGAAAAGGCAGATTGCTGTGGGGCACTGAGGTACAATGTTAAAAAAAGTGTTGGAAAAATAGTGTTAGAAAAAAAAAGACAAGTGAACATTGTGTAATTCACCATATCAGAATGACAAATATTAGCTGAAACTACAACCTCTTGTTACAAATGTGCCTAAGAATCATTGATATAGACATTTTACCAATTATCATTATAAAGAAAGAAATCTCACTATAAAAACCAAATGAAGACAAATGTATAGTATAGAACTACACAATACTGTTGACAGTTGGTCAGGAATTTCAGCCAAAGCTGTCCATGCTCCTTCATTTGACTACAGCTTGTGAAGTAACACAAGTTATAATCAGCAATGTAAGAGAAGAACTCAAGTATGACCAGAATAAATGTTCAAATAGTAACATTACTTAAAATTCAAAATTTTTTGCTCATCAAATAATATAGTTAGTAAACTGCATATTTTTAATCAAAACCTACATTGGACAAGACACAATTTAAACAACAATTAGCACTTTTGAAGTAAAATATTGAAGTATTTTGATTTAATGTGTGTGTGTGTGTGTGTATATACACACACGTATGCGCACACACACTAAATCAAAATACAGTCGTGGCCAAGTTTTGAGAATTACATAAATATTGGAAATTGGAAAAGTTGCTGCTTAAGTTTTTATAATAGCAATTTGCATATACTCCAGAATGTTATGAAGAGTGATCAGATGAATTGCATAGTCCTTCTTTGCCATGAAAATTAACTTAATCCCAAAAAAACCTTTCCACTGCATTTCATCGCTGTCATTAAAGGAGCTGCTGAGATCATTTCAGTAATCGTCTTGTTAACTCAGGTGAAAATTATGTCAGGCTGATTGGGTTAGAATGGCAGACTTGACATGTTAAAAGGAGGGTGATGCTTGAAATCATTGTTCTTCCATTGTTAACCATGGTGACCTGCAAAGAAACGCGTGCAGCCATCATTGCATTGCATAAAAATGGCTTCACAGGCAAGGATATTGTGGCTACTAAGATTGCACCTAAATCAACAATTTATAGGATCATCAAGAACTTCAAGGAAAGAGGTTCAATTATTGTAAAGAAGGCTTCAGGGCGTCCAAGAAAGTCCAGCAAGCCCCAGGATCGTCTCCTAAAGAGGATTCAGCTGCGGGATCTGAGTGCCACCAGTGCAGAGCTTGCTCAGGAATGGCAGCAGGCAGGTGTGAGCACATCTGCATGCACAGTGAGGCCAAGACTTTTGGAAGATGGCCTGGTGTCAAGAATGGCAGCAAAGAAGCCACTTCTCTCCAAAAAAAACATCAGGGACAGATTGATCTTCTGCAGAAATTATAGTGAATGGACTGCTGAGGACTGGGGCAAAGTCATTTTCTCCGATGAAGCCCCTTTCCGATTGTTTGGGGCATCTGGAAAAAGGCTTGTCCGGAGAAGAAAAGGTGAGCGCTACCATCAGTCCTGTGTCATGCCAACAGTAAAGCATCCTGACACCATTCATGTGTGGGGTTGCTTCTCATCCAAGGGAGTGGGCTCACTCACAATTATGCCCAAAAACACAGCCATGAATAAAGAATGGTACCAAAACACCCTCCAACAGCAACTTCTTCCAACAATCCAACAACAGTTTGGTGAAGAACAATGCATTTTCCAGCACGATGGAGCACCGTGCCATGAGGCAAAAGTGATAACTAAGTGGCTCGGGGACCAGAATGTTGAAATTTTGGGTCCATGGCCTGGAAACTCCCCAGATTTTAATCCCAGTGAGAACTTGTGGACAAACAAAAACCCACTAATTCTGACAAACTCCAAGAAGTGATTATGAAAGAATGGGTCGCTATCAGTCAGGATTTGGCCCAGAAGTTGATTGAGAGCATGCCCAGTCGAATTGCAGAGGTCCTGAAAAAGAAGGGCCAACACTGCAAATACTGACTCTTTGCATAAATGTCATGTAATTGTCGATAAAAGCCTTTGAAATGTATGAAGTGCTTGTAATTATATTTCAGTTCATCACAGAAACTGAAACTAAGATCTAAAAGCAGTTTAGCAGCAAACTTTT
Source organism: Carassius carassius (assembly GCF_963082965.1). NCBI lineage: Eukaryota > Metazoa > Chordata > Actinopteri > Cypriniformes > Cyprinidae > Carassius > Carassius carassius. Next base: position 35,231,304 of record NC_081755.1, on the reverse strand, counting down.
TGAAAACTAATATTTCTGTAATTCTCAAAACTTTTGGCCAAGACTGTACTTAAATTAGAATGTGAATTAACAGAACTCAATTTTATGTACGGTTTTAACAAGAGCAGGGAATTGAAGTTACATCATATTACTAAAAGTATTTTTTTTTCCTTTAAAGGGGTCATATGATGCGATTTAAATTTTTCCTTTCTCTTTTGAGTGTTACAAGCTCTTGGTGCATAAAGAAGATCTGCAACGTTGCGAAGACTAAAGTCTCAAATCCAAAGAGATATTCTTTATAAAAGTGAAGTTAGCCACATCCTCCTTAAAAAGGCTTGTTCTAACACACCCCAACGATGTGGGAAGATTTGCATAACACCACCAAAATGTTCACACAAAGGCGGCATAATTTTGATTCTCGCTGCAGTACTGTTTGCTGCCGCCACTACCGCCATGTCGTGGAGACACTGTTTCGTTGTGAAACAAATACTTTCTTTTGTCTTCCGAAAGAGGAAAAAACTAGAAATCAGTGGTTAAATTGCATTTACAACACTGTTCCAGAACAGTGCAGTCCAAATATTCAGATGTGTACAGCGCATTTTACTGAGGACGAGGACTGTTTCCTGTGAGAGTAGCCTACAACACAGTGTGTTTCTAAGTGGGGCACTTCCAACTTTGCAAGGACAGTCTGGTGCTTCTGACTCACAGCCTGTAAGTATGTTTTTATATTTAAAGGATTTGCCACTGATGATTCAAACGCAAGTATAATGCAGTGTAGAGAAGAATTGTTTGTCATTTCTCCAATCACAAATGCAGACATTGGTTTTTGTCTACGCAGCGTGATACGCAACGCGTAAAAATCGATATAATCAGTAATTATGACCGCACCGGATGCAACAAATGCCTCGTTTGTAATGTTTTGTCTGGTCGTGCCGGGACACAGGGCATCACAGTATGTTAAGGGGCATAACATTTCTGTCACACGCCTGAGGCATTCGTTCAATCACAACAAACTGGACAGCTGACCAATCAGAGCACACCTCACTTTTCAGAACGAGCAGCTTTGTAAAAATTTATGCATTTCAGAAAGGCAGGGCATAGAGGAGCAACAATAATGTACATAGTGGAAAATGTGTTTTTGAACCTTAAAAAGACATACACATTGCATTATGCCAAATACACAAAAAGTTACTTTTAGCAGCATCGTATGACCCTTTTAATGAAAATTAAATAATTGAAACCGCATGAGAGCCAAGTTTAATTTGATTATCTCTTAAATGCCAATAGCCAGTTACCTAAACACACACTGAGCCAAGTCAAGAACAAGTGGCCAGTATAAAAATAAACAAAAACATTCTTGTGTAGTTAGTCCAGGGGTAGGCAAGTTGGGTCCTAGAGAGCAGCAGTCCTGCAGAGTTCAGCTTCAACCCTAATCAAACACACCTGAACAAGCTCATCGATGTCTTCAGGATTACTAAGACTACAGGCAGGTGAGGGGTTTTTTCCAGGGTTGGAGCTGAACTCTGCAGGACTGCGGCTCTCCAGGACCAAACTTGCCTACCCCTGAGTTAGTCCAAGGCAAGACTCATTATGTTTTAGGTAACACACACACATATATATAAAATATCAATGTCTCTCTCACACATCCACACAACTAAATTATTTCTTATAATAGCAACTGAGTAAACATGAGTAGTCAGACACTGAAGCTCTATGATAGAAGGTGAAATTAATAAATAACACAATGCATGTTTTTTTATTTAAAAACAAAAAACAGACAGCTTTTTACAGATGTGTCACTTTAAGGACAAACAAACTGAAAATTGGCCATGTTCAAAAATTATATAGATCAATATGATCTTACACTAGACCGTACAACAGATTTCATATTTGTGGAGAACTTATTCAATGTGAAACACAGTGTATTAGCATGCGCACAGACCTCTGTACACACTGGTAATTGTATAAAAACATGGAAATCAATGCAACAGCTTTAGCGAATCACACAATATAAACATTCAGCTCAACAAACTTTGTTATCTTCAAACAGGTTTCAAAGACAACATTGAGGAGCATGAGGAAAGTTCCCTAAATGATTTCAAGACAAAGCAACTGCTGAGGAGTTTGAAAATGTGTGTAATGAGACAAGGAAATGAGGTGTTTTTACATACTGCTTTTGAAGATCCACTTGGTTCAGATCGATCGCTGCAAAACATTAAAAAAAAAAAAGGTTAACTTCCAATTTAAAAGTATATCCACCCCCCACAATCAAAGACTTATAACTTAAATTCACTGCAATTTAACACTCAAACGGCTTAATTGAAATTACATGCATTACAATCTTAAGTCGGCTAATACTCAATGTACAAATAATTTATTTTTAAGATCACAGCAGTTAAGCTACAGTAAGTTAACCCTTTTAAATCAAGACATTTAACAGTTCAAATTGATCATTTATCAGTTGAAAAGTCTCCAGTTAAACTTCTAGTGAACTTAAAATTCATTGAATAAAATGATTAATATTGAAAACGACTTCATTTTCTAGACTTCAAACTGAACTAAATACTAAATGTAAACCCAGAGCAGATGTCAACAGTAAGTATTAATGTACTTACATGACAAATGTTTTGCTTGTCGACTTCAGCCCTCCAATAGGGATCCGTCTAATGATAACAGACGAGTTTTTAGGGATGAGGGCTCCATCATCAGTGTATTCTGCAAACATGGGCAACAATGACAAGAACATTAATCAACGTGGCACATTCTCCATCCACTTGTCTATACAAGTTACAAGGCTAGGAAACCAAAGCACACGTCGTAAACAAGTAACGTTACATGCGAAACAAAGCCTTCACTACACAAGTGAAGCTTAGTCAACGTTTATATTGAATTAATAACCACTGATACATTTTTTTTTTTTTTGCAAAACAAAACTCAACGTTTGAGTACAGTGACAATGCTGGAGGCTGTCAGGATTTGGCCTTGTTAGGTCGGTTAGCACACATCAGCTTCGAGCTAGAACTGATAAAACCCTTTCCCAAACATATATACGTACTCTTTAAAACCTCGTTAATTCATAGCAAACTAAAAACGGTGTATAAAATACGTGTCAAGCCATCTTACCTTCTTTAGTCTGCGCGTTGGTGATCTGCAGGTCGCAATCCGCGGCCTTCAGCTTTTCTCGGCCCATGATCTGTCGTTTCAGATCACTGAGCGTGATGTGAAGGCCATCGAAGGTCACCGTGTCGTAGTTCAGTTTAGAAGAAAACTTGTAATGGACACAAGACATGTTTAAACAATCCTCGTGGTCAGACACCACCACCACACACAACCAAACTCAACTAACGTTACAACTCGCACGACCGCCTGGGCTCTCCCAGCGATCACCCTTTACTCAGTGTCAGTTTATCAGCTTAACAGTTTAATAATAGTCATGTTTGTTCATCATCTCTCAACACTCTTAAATTAAGAGAGTCACCACTAAAGGAGGGTCGTGTGGAATGTGCCTCACGTGAATAACTGAAAAATACCAAGTGTTCAAAGAGACCGTGATCAAGTGTAACACGCAATCTTAAAGACGCGAGTGACTTTGAGTCCACGGAAGCCAGAAATAACGTTACTCCTGCGGTTTCTCAGTGTCCCGGGACCATATGGCGGTTAGCCGCGAGCTGTCCGTGTGAGGTCCGACTCTGAGAAGGAAATATACAGTTCATATAGTGTCCGATTGGGTGAACGTGTAGAGTCCGGTCAAATAACGTTATGTCTCCGCAATGTCCGCATCAGAGTCCCTCCGAAATGTTTGTTCGGTGTAGTCCAAATCTCAAGAAAACACAAACCCGACGTAGTATGAAGCAAGGCCTGAAACACAATGTGGCTAGCAGCTAGTAAGTGTGATCAACCTAAAATGGCGTCCATCACACAATAACGTTACAAAAACAAAAGACTACAGCAAAACCATTAGAAAACGCGAACACAAAACGAGCCAGCAAAACGGTTCTCCTTTTGTCAAAATACTGCCCCGGTAATCCAGTCGCCCCGTCCTCAACTCTGACGGCCACAGAGATGTTTAAAGCACACTTTGATCGTACTGACTACACTGGGTTGCGAAAACAACCTAACGGCTGCACGCGCACTCGAGGGGTTTCCGGAGAGAGCGCAGGGGCTGAGAATAAAGACGTCACTAGGAGGGGCCCCGAGTGCGCATGCGCAGACGCTACCAGTTGCGGGAGGTCACCGTGGATTGTAAAGTAATAAAACAATGCTAAACATGCCGTAGAACATTAAAACAAAACAATAAATGTAAACTTTATACATAGATTGTATGTTTTTAAATGCACTGGTCGTTTTCAGGTTGGTTGATTTCATAAAAAGCCAGATTTTTTTGCTGATTTAATAGCCTAGGCCTAACATTACAAATAAATGTGTATATAAATATGATAATAACATTGCTTTAACGCATTTGTGCTACAGTCATCAAAAAAATTAATAAAATAGGCAAAAAAAGTGCATGAATCAAAAATGGACAGCCCAAACTTTTTTTTTTTTTTGACAATTTCAAACTAAATTTACAGTTCAAACAAAATCTTACAAAAGTCATACTTTGATTAAATCTTTGGGTGATTCTTTGCTTGAAATGTAATAATAGGCTAATTATTACATTTAATTTGTAATCATTTAGTGAATTATTTAGAAATTCCTTTAAATTCCTTTAATTGTAGCCTTTTTACTGTAAGATGTTTCTACGAAAATAGCCGAAACCTCTCCAGTTTATGATTTATGACCACCAGAGGGCGGTCTATATTTACAAATTCTCATTACTTGTACTTTTTGTACATTTTGCACATTGTGAACCCAACAAATGAAAACTGTTTCTATTATAACACTTATGGTTATATTATAGTTATATGTCAATCATAGGCAATACTATTAGCTAAATACTAAGAAACAGGCTTCTTAATTTTTATAGGCCATTTACAGAGGAAGATAATTCATCTTCATTTTTTACTTAATCAAAATGCTAATCCGTTGCAAAACTGTTGCACTAAGAGAAACAATGAGTCCCTAACTCTAATATTGTTTTGAGAACATTACAGTAATTTTAGCTCACCAATCCCTGTCCATATGTGGGACTGAATCATTGTCGTGATAAGAAAGCTAAGTCAACCAATGCCAGCAAATGTTTTAATTTCAGAAAGCATCTGTGCACTATTTATTCTTCTGCATGGCTCTACAGTATGGAGATTTACTCAGGTTTAGGCTTATTGTGTTCTTGAGGCATAAGTAAAATATAGAACATAAATGAGAATAGTTTTATTCCCCCTTGCTGTTATCTGATAAATTACAAATGTGTTCGACTGATACACTAAAGAACCCTTGGGTAAATCAGTCCCAGCTGCTTATGCAACAAGTGTTAATATGTGTGCAGATCCATTTTCTGCATTTGGAAAACACATTTAAAGGTGTAGTACCATTACTGGTACATTATTTTTGTTGGATGCTCCCAATTAAGTGTACTAATGCAGCCATTACTGGCTACAAGTGCATGAGCACAATAATTTGCTAAACTATTGCAGCCAAACAGCTCTGGCCACATTGAATGTCTTTAATATTTATCCCAAAACTTTCATTAGCACTTCACCTTGGTGTCATTCGTTTCTTCTTGTAAAGGCTGAATAAAACCAGTCATATTTTCTCTCTACCTCCCTCTTTCTCCAAAGGTCGATAATCTGCTTGGGGCAGTCTTGACCTATGGAATAACTCATGAATATATGATCTGCCTGAAGCAAAAAATAAATAAAAAAAATACTTCACCCTGGGTTCAGTCAGGCTGCTCACTCTTACCAACACATATAAACGTGTGAGATGTCTGCAGTGATGCACTCTCTTCTGTTGCCCCTGAGCACAGGAACATTTGGCTGTCTGCTCAAACTCTAATTTTCTCAGAAGGAAGGAGTGACTGATGGCCACCTACTTGTTTGCCATTTATTATCTGCTCCCCAGCAGCCCAGAGCAGTCTTTCAATCCCCCGGTTTAACCTCAGACTGTTTTGCCCAGCCAATCACTGTAAATCCAGTTCATTTTGCTCAAACACTGACCTTCAGGGGACACAGTGCGTGGATGTGCTGTGAGCTTTAACACATACATGAATTTGGTTGTTAGGTTTTTGTCTGGGAGGTCCTGTGGGAGGGGAAATTCAAATCATTCCACTTCAAAGAATGACATGGGTTTTTTATTTATTTTTTATTATTATATTTCATTTTAGTTTCACCCACACATCTTTTAATGTGGTGAGTGGAACTCCCTGTAGAGAAGGAAAAAAAGGTAATTGTTGTTTTACTGTAATGTATCAGTTGTTTCTCTTTAGGCAGCAATGAGATGAAACGGAAAGCCATTTTTCCACTTCTCCTGAGAAAAAGACCTCAATAAAACTAAAGTAAGCAATCAAAAGTAACATTTTTCATCAGATTCTTCCAAAAAGTTATCTGTGCTGTTATCCACAATAATTTAATGGTTCTTTACTCTATTACAATAATTGGTATTTGTTTCAAGCTTTATTTTATGTAATTTTAGGATAAATATCTGAGACGATGTTGCTACACTACACTTCATAAGTTTGGGGTCAGTAAGATGAAAAAATTAATTTTTATTCAGCAAGGATTCATTAAATATATAAAAAGTGTGAGCATTTATTTCATGAATAACAGGCATTTATTATGTGTAAAAAATATTTTAAAATATTTATTTAAAATAAATGTTGCTCTGTTTAACTTAACTTTATGTTCATCCAGTAATATTGAAAGAAAATGAATGGTTCACTGATAATAATAATTAATGTTTCTTGAGCAGCAAATCAGCATATCAGAGTGATTTCTGATATGGATCATGTGACACTATGATGATGCTGAAAATTCAGCTTTGCCATCACAAATTAAATTTTTTATTATATAGTAAAAATAGAAATATATATTAGTATTAATATCTGACAGTATACTGTTTTCACTGTATTTTTGTTCAAATACAACCTTGATGAGACATTTCTAAAACATGAAAAATTCCTACACCATAATAATTTAAAGGGGTCATATGATGCGATTTAAATTTTTCTTTCTCTTTGGAGTGTTAAAGCTCTTGGTGCATAAAAAAGATCTGTAAAGTCGCAAAGACTAAAGTCTCACATCCAAAGAGATATTCTTTATAAAAGTTAAGACTCGCCCATGCCCTCTTTTAAAACGCCTCTTTTAAACACGCCCCCACATCTCTATGTCACTATGTGGGAAGATTTGCGTAATGCTGCCCAGATGTTCAAGCAAAGAAAGAAGGTGTAACAGCATCATATTACCCCTTTAATAAAATAAACTGAGTATTTTTGCCATTGTGTCATGTTGGTTTACTGCTTGTTATGTAACATTTAAGCTAATCCACGTCAGCACACATTTGCAAGATTTCCTTAAAGTTGAGTGTTTTCATTTGTGTGTCTCTCAGCAGCAGGGCTTGATAGGTTGAAGGCCCCGAACGCATCCCCCAGAGGCTCTTGTGAAGGGCATCCATGTGGCATAACGCTCCAAGAAGAACCTCATCATGCCGGCTAATTTGTTTGAGCAGGTGTTTATACAAAAAGGGAAGACAAAAAAGGGGGTAGACTTGTTATGTCTTATATAACACACTGGCAGATGACTGTAATTATCATTATATGTATATAAATACCTTTGCAGTGTTAGTTTTAGTAGAACTCTTTTTGTATTACCTTTTTGTTTCATTTCCTATTCAGACTTCAGAGACATTAAGTATTGCTTAGAGATGACCGAACACATAGGAGGGAGAGAGAGCAAAAGCATGCAGGTGTTTCCAGAGATAAATCCAAGAGATCCTCCCCGCTGCGCGTCAGGCAGCCACAACCTCGGCAGTCATGAGAGGTAATTAAAATCAGCGCGATCATTGCATGTTTGGAGAGGTGCACTTTGGGGAGGAAGGATGCTCTGGCACTTCAGCGGAGGAGGGAACAGAGAAAAATCATCAGCCATTGTGTACAGAGGCTGCCTCCCACTCAGCTGCCTCACAAAGCTCTGATTTACTCCCATTTCGATGAGAGTACCAATGCATGGAAATGATCGTACACGATGTGGACATCTCCGACGTGATGCTGGACAAGTGCCATGTCCCTGTTGTACATGTTACAATTGACATGTTCTGATACGGACACACAAAAAGGGAGAGAAGGGAGTTTTTGGGGTCACTGGCTCTCTCTTGGTTCCCCACTTGTTAGTGACAGCTGGCAGCTGGGAGCCAGCTTTGCCCCTTGGTGAACACCTGGGTAAAATCCCCCTCGGCCCGTCATAGAATCCCAGAAGCTCCTTCTCACCTCCTGAGGGAGGACAATTTTCTCTCCTCTGCTTTTGCCTGTGGGTTTTTATCTTAAGTGGAGATTTCATCTCACTCGTATTTTAAAACAAAATTATTCCCAACATGAAGATTTGGGAGTAGAAGCAAAGCTTAGCATTATACAGAAAGTAAAGAATAAAAAAAAGTGTGTTGACATGCACAGATAAATTCCTGCAATAAACCGATAATTATTTTCATGTAAATTATATACAACCCGAATTCCGGAAAAGTTGGGACGTTTTTTAAATTTTAATAAAATGAACACTAAAGGAATTTCAAATCACATGAGCCAATATTTTATTCACAATAGAACATAGATAACGTAGCAAATGTTTAAACTGAGAAATTTTACACTTTTATCCACTTAATTAGCTCATTTAAAATTTAATGCCTGCTACAGGTCTCAAAAAAGTTGGCACGGGGGCAACAAATGGCTAAAAAAGCAAGCAGTTTTGAAAAGATTCAGCTGGGAGAACATCTAGTGATTAATTAAGTTAATTGATATCAGGTCTGTAACATGATTAGCTATAAAAGCTTTGTCTTAGAGAAGCAGAGTTTCTCAGAAGTAAAGATGGGCAGAGGCTCTCCAATCTGTGAAAGACTGCGTAAAAAAATTGTGGAAAACTTTAAAAACAATGTTCCTCAACGTCAAATTGCAAAGGCTTTGCAAATCTCATCATCTACAGTGCATAACATCATCAAAAGATTCAGAGAAACTGAAGAAATCTCTGTGCGTAAGGGACAAGGCCGGAGACCTTTATTGGATGCCCGTGGTCTTCGGGCTCTCAGACGACACTGCATCACTCATCGGCATGATTGTGTCAATGACATTACTAAATGGGCCCAGGAATACTTTCAGAAACCACTGTCGGTAAACACAATCCGCCGTGCCATCAGCAGATGCCAACTAAAGCTCTATCATGCAAAAAGGAAGCCATATGTGAACATGGTCCAGAAGCGCCGTCGTGTCCTGTGGGCCAAGGCTCATTTAAAATGGACTATTTCAAAGTGGAATAGTGTTTTATGGTCAGACGAGTCCAAATTTGACATTCTTGTTGGAAATCACGGACGCCGTGTCCTCCAGGCTAAAGAGGAGGGAGACCTTCCAGCATGTTATCAGCGTTCAGTTCAAAAGCCAGCATCTCTGATGGTATGGGGGTGCATAAGTGCATACGGTATGGGCAGCTTGCATGTTTTGGAAGGCTCTGTGAATGCTGAAAGGTATATAACGGTTTTAGAGCAACATATGCTTCCCTCCAAACAACGTCTATTTCAGGGAAGGCCTTGTTTATTTCAGCAGGACAATGCAAAACCACATACTGCAGCTATAACAACAGCATGGCTTCGTCGTAGAAGAGTCCGGGTGCTAACCTGGCCTGCCTGCAGTCCAGATCTTTCACCTATAGAGAACATTTGGTGCATCATTAAACGAAAAATACGTCAAAGACGACCACGAACTCTTCAGCAGCTGGAAATCTATATAAGGCAAGAATGGGACCAAATTCCAACAGCAAAACTCCAGCAACTCATAGCCTCAATGCCCAGACGTCTTCAAACTGTTTTGAAAAGAAAAGGAGATGCTACACCATGGTAAACATGCCCCGTCCCAACTATTTTGAGACCTGTAGCAGAAATCAAAATTGAAATGAGCTCATTTTTTGCATAAAATTGTAAACTTTCTCAGTTTAAACATTTGCTATGTTATCTATGTTCTATTGTGAATAAAATATTGGCTCATGTGATTTGAAAGTCTTTTAGTTTTCATTTTATTAAAATTTAAAAAACGTCCCAACTTTTCCGGAATTCGGGTTGTATATATATATATATATATAAAAAAACTATAATATTTTTCTAAATAAATGAAAAATAAACTCTTGAAAATAACAATTGCTACAAGTGAATCTAGGCACCACAACATTACAATGTTTATTCTGAAAAATGTACTATATTTATTTTTAGATTTGCTTAAAATTACTTTTAACAGTTTGATTAAATTATAAATGTTTTTATAAATAACCTTCAAGAGAATGTTACATGACAGCATTCTAAATGTAAAAATAGGAAAAACTGGCATTATTAAAGAAACATCAAATACAGACCGATATCGATTGTTAAAAAATTAAGATTTTTTTCTCTAAAATTTCTCTTATATATAATCACCAAAATACCTTTTTTGAAAAACATCTGAAGGATTACGTAACACTGAAGATTGGAGGCCATCACAGGAATAAATTATATTATATATATTAAAAAAGGAAACAGTAACTTCAAACTGTACTAATATCTCTATAACAATATTACTGTTTTTACTATACTTAAAATTATTTTTATCAAATAGATGCAACTTTGGAAAAACTTATTTCAGAAACATCCAAAATGTCTTACCAACCCCATACTTTCAAATGATAGTGTCCATGAAACACAATAATTAAAATAAATAAAATAAATTAATTAATTTACTCATTCTTATAAGGTTTACAGCTTGCTACGTAAAACTTCATTATATGCAAACATATTATTTATATTGTTATTACTCTCCTTTACCGAGCAGATGTATTTAATAGAAACACAGACACTGGTGTGATCTTGTTAGCATCAGACGGGCAGAAATAAAAAGCAGAATCAATAGCTGATTCCTGAAAACCTGAGCATTTTATCACACAGACTCATATAGTCTGAAGGGTGGGGGTGCGGGATAACTCCCGGACATAATATGCATTCCTTCACTTTATCACACTTTGATAAATATATCTGTGACAAACTTGACAAGATGAGGGGTCTCATTTATATTCATACGCAGCCCAGTGAGAGTGGAGATACCTTCAAGCCCGTCATATCTGAGTGGGATGAAATATAGCTCTGATTCATTGCGGTGTGCTATGTGTGTTGGCAACTGACATTAACCCATACGGTGAATCATGTGTGTCAGTGTCACAGTCCTTGGGGGCTTCAGAAGCCTGTGAGAGGAGCGGGACAATGTGGATGGGAGTGATGGAGGGGTCTGTCCTGTTTTGACCTGCTCAGGGTCAGAAAATGTGCTGAGAAAACAGCAGCATTTTCAACAAGTGATGGGGGAAATACTTTGCCATGACCTGATTTACTGTGATCATTTGTCCACATACATTACCTTTTCCCCTTCAAAGGCAAGCCAGTCCCTGGTAAACACTACTGAGTAAGGGTAATCCAATGCTTATAGGAGAAAATCTGCTGTTGGCGTTGTGAAAGTTAATAATTGTTTTGGCCCATGTTCATTGGCATATTTGGAGCCCAGATCTTGTCATCTTGCTCTTGAGATTTCATTAGCAGCCTTGGATAAGACGGTCGTCTCATAAGACAGATGCATTTTATCTATAAAAATAAATTACTGTGTCTAACTCACCATGATACAGACTGTTAAAGACTTGATTTAGTTTGTGTGGCAAACATATGATGCCTCAGTCTTGGTCTGTTTATCTCCATTAGTACTTAAGTCCAAAATCCCTGTTCTGTGACCCATTCCATGTGGCTGTTTTGACTGAAAATGAATAGATAATTAACAACCAGTTCACACAGAACGCATCCCTGTTTTAATTGTTCTCTATGTAAACACATGCTAGACTGATGGCACTTTCTTTTATCACATCTTTTGCAGCATCTCACCACTCAAGGTAAAATAAGTTCAACTTAAAAATGCACCTTAAACCTTGGGTGTGTTTCTCGTTTGTTTTTTTGTTCTTTTGATTGTTCTTTTGATTGCCTGATGGGACACACTTAAGATGTTTGCACTTGGTAGGATTAGTTTGATTAGAATGAACTATTTGTGTGGTTTATTTGAGTGTGAATGCTGCCATCTGAGTCTTAGTGTGCACCAAACAAGCGTACCGTGACCCTTTGTTTTTCAAGGGGTCTCTGTCCACTTTCAAACAAGCTCTAGGGAGGTTCGACTGATATATGAACACAACATGGACCAAAGATATCGAAAAATCATCATAAGAGCAATGGTGCCCATTGGTACTGCTGTCTAGCAGATATACATATACAATTCATTAATGTATCTTAAATTGTGAGTATAGTTGTATCTGATCAAATGTGCATTCTTATTCTTTAGCTTGGGTTAAACTAATTAATTTTACTTTGTTGGAACAGCAGCTATGCTAACGATGTCTCTATTTTGTTTCTATGTTTTGCCATGTTTTGTCTTTCTCAAGTGTGACGTGTTTTGAAGACGCCATTTCAAATGAAAAGTTTCGAGACCCTGTGTTCTTTCCATCCTGCTGCGCAGCATCTTTCATTTTTATTCACACGTTCTGTGTGAAATAATTGCCATCAAATTGTGTTCTCAGTTTGTTTTTAGTCTTTGGGGATCCAAGTCTTCTGGGTAACCTCCCTGTGGTTTTGGGGAGTTTTGTATTGAAACATATTAGTTGTTTGCTATGGCTCTGATTTTCTCTGACGCTAGTTTAATATTCAGTTTGGAAGTGAGCAGTTTGACAGCATTTCACTTGGTTCAAGGAACTTAAAAATGGCCTGAAAAGATGCTAATTTGGATATCAAAGTGAATGGGTTGTCCTCTGGCATTTGGGAAAGAGCCAGCCAGATGTTAGGCTAATATTTTTTTTCAGTGATAGAGACCTTCACTTGTATTATGCAGCCCAATAAACCTTGTTAAATGGGATCACTGATTGCAGTGGGGAGTAGAATGAGTAAGTGTGTGTGTCTTTTCGAGGCTGAAATAGTCAGACAACCATAATGTATGCATCCGTGTCCTCCTCACACGTCTATGCAGTTGTTCTCAACTTAGCAATCCACTCACACACTCTGTTTAACCTCGGAGGTATATAAGCCTTGTGCACGCAGCGGGGTAACAAGCCCAGGTGTCTCTATCATCTGTCATGGTATGGTGACAGCTTGCTTGAGACTGCTGGGTGGAGACAGATGCAAACCCCACCTTGTTTTCCCTCATCCAGATGCTATGTCAACCTCTCTAATTCTCATTGACTTGGAAATATTATGAAGTTTTGGGGTCATGCAGTTTATGTACCTGAGTGATCTGCCCATCTAATTAGAATTTTAGATGACATCTGTAGAATTAATTATTCTGTGTAGCAGTTTCAAAGGTTTCAGTCAACTTACACCAACAGACATGATAGGAGTAACGTTTAAAGGTGTAAGACTGAGGCCGGACCGTCTGGACTGAGGGACGACTTCTCTCTAAGAAACAAAAGGACTTTCCTGATAATTTACATTTGAACACTCTCTTGAATACCCTCCATCATAAATAACGGTGCCATCAAAGATGCACCACACCTAGCAGTTCACAACTCACCATCACACTCCTTCCACTTAGTTTCACTCAGAATTGCCAATAGTATAATATTCTGCATTAATGCAAGTTATATTTACAGTCATGTTTGGTGTCATTTTTATTGTCTCAGGGCAACTGGTACAATGGTCTCAACCTTAGAAAAGTAGATTAAAAGATACAGATCTTAAGAGTTAAGAGATAATTTGATTACTGTAATGGGAGTGCCCTTTTCCAGGGTCTGCATGTAAATTACCTTCTGTTCCCATTGAGGTGTAAACTACCCTGGTCTGGGACCTGACCTAATCAAATTCCAATTGTTAGTTTCTGTCTTCATCTCGGGGGATGTTTGTCTTGGTCTGAGGTATTTAAAGGATTGCGGCAAGAGGATCAGGGCGATTTCTTTAGCCAGAAAGCCCGTAGTGTGTTGTGTGTCTCTTCACTTCATACTATGTATTTTCTAAGATCAGGTATTCATATTTTACTTTTAGATTCATCTTTGAGAATTTGATGTATTGTATTGATATGATTTGATGTGTTTTTGGATTGGATATGTAATTGGCAGAATTCATTTTTACCTGACTGATAATAAATTGTTACATTTGATTTTATTCTGTTTTACTCTGTAATTATTGACTCTAGTAGATTACGTTGAATCCTTGTTAGAGACATGAGCACCTGAATGAACAAGTTAATATAAACTAAAGAGTTTAACTAGAATAATCAAATGTCAGAAGAATAGGCCTACTAATTAGAAACATTCCAACCTAAATTCGAGGTCATACTAAAATGGAGTCAGATTAAATAAATAATGGAGTCAGATTTGAGTGTAACCTAAATTGAATAACTCTATGCGCTGAAAGACCGAACACGCAGGAAACCTTCATCCAGCACCGGATACCTTCCTTGGGCCGAGTGCCTGGACCTTACAAAGGCAATAAGTGAGCAGTAAATATTTTGTAAAAATGAAAATATGTTTTCAGAAACAAATGTAAGAGAACTTAAAGCAATGCTTCATAAGTTCAGTGTATATACATACACATTTTCATTTTACTTCTAATTTTTAGTTTTACAACAGCTGAACTTTATCTATGCATACATAATTACATAATTGCAGAATGTTGCATTTTATGTCAAGACTATATGTGGTCTAAATATATCTATAATATCTATAAAATCTATATGGTAAATATACACACAGGCCAGGCTTAAAGCTAGGGTGACCACACTTTCTCTTTTGTTTTATTTCTAAATTGCCTAAAATCTCTGGGTTTTGACTTTGATTAGCTATTGTTTTCATTCTTGCTGAAGGTAATGCCTAGAAAGTAGTTTACCTAGTAGCATGCAGGTATTGTACATAATTGACCACTTGTGCTGGGATCTACAAAGAATGGTCAACAGAATAATAAATGTACATTTAATGTACAAGGACTGTAGAGAGCACGCTAGTTGAAAAACAAGGCCAAACCCCAGAAATTTTAAGCAATTTGGATATTCCACATAGGACTTGTCTGGGAAAAAAAAGGCTGTACAGTCACCCTATTAAAATACAACACTCAGTTTTATAAAATATCTAATTTTATATGCACCAAAGGACCTTTGGTTCGAAAAGGCTGAAGACCCTGATGGACACTAATGGACTTTAGTGAAACATAAGTAGATTCAAGGTCTTTGACCTTTCATATGGGAGTTCTTTTAGTACTTTATACCTGCCACACAAAATACAGCAGGTGAACTACACTAACAAAATTAGTTCAGTTTGTCCTTACTGGTAAGTCACTCCCATCTTTTTTATTTTGCCTTTAACCATGAACACATGCTTAAGGAGGTCTTTACGCTCAATCACTTTTATCTCTAGCAGGGACCATTACGAGGAAGAACAATTTCACCCTGATTAAACACTTACACTCAGAATTAACTGCTGCTAAACATCCAGCACTTGTGCTAGGAACTGTAGAGAGTGAAAGCTTTCATAGAAATCTGTACTGAGAGAAACATCTCTCAAGATGTTTCTGAATACATTCAGTGGGCCCCAAACTTGAAATCAAAAAGACTGCTGTCCAACACAATCCTTTAAAACGTTTTACATTTCTAATGAGACAATTAAGAAATGGAGATCTGATTGCATGATTGTTTCATGCCCACAAAACGGTGTAAATAATTAGATCTAAACGTAACAGTGTGCACTAGTGAGAAAGAATGGAATGAGGCCTAAACTAATTGGGCAAATTAGTCATTCACAAGGAGAATCATGCATTTCAAATTGACCACCCAGTGAGAGCTTCTGTAACATTTATAAATATGTATACGCTTTTCTCAATGCTTCACCCAGCTCTCAGCAATTAGCTTTGTTTTCCTTAAATGCCTTGTGATTGTGTGTCCTACATGTCTTTGTTCTTTGCTGAGTGTTTGCGAAAGCACACACTTCGCCATTAGGCTTCAAACACGAGTGAGTCTCTTTGCACAATAAATTTGATGATGCAATTGTTGAGAACATGTGGGTGATTAATCTGAGTGCCGCATCTTGTCTGTTATTTTTTTATTACCCCTGTAAGTGTGCTGTCAGTGCACGCGCTACATCGCTCCTATGTCTATACGGTAAGCGGTTCTCGAGCCAGTGGCTCAGTCATTATCTGTTTACACCAATTGACTCTGCCATTTCCTCAGCCCCTTATCTCTCTCCGTAGCAATTCAAGCCGAGTGTGAATAAAATTATCCTGGTAGTTATGAATAGCTGCTCTGAATGTTGCTTTCGTACTAGAGGAAGCCTATTTAAATTAAGTCGTGTTCAGCTGTTCCCCGCATTGCTGTCGCTGAAGAAAATGAATAAATAAATAAAAGTCTAGAAATGAGAAAATAAAACGTGGAACTGCAGTGTTACTCAACAAAAAGGAGACGAGAGAGAAGGATGTTCAGCACACCCAGTGAAAATCAGGCGAAATGAAGAGTCACGGTAAAGTCACCAAAGAGTCAAAGCTTTAGTCAACAGCCATGATGAGATCAATCTGAAATAATGGATTTGCAGTGCAAAAAAAATCATTCCTAAAAAAAAAGCCATTTCCTGTCAAGACAGCATCACACATAGATTGACTGCTGTCACAACGAGGGAGTTCACTGGCCTCCGTCTGTGGGCCCTGGCCTGTCTTACAGGAGGAAGCTGAAGATGTGATTGAGAAGGTCACGCTAAATCTGATCCTCCCGCTCCTTTCTGGGCCTGTGTGAAATAGTCTGGGAGGATTTGAGCTCTGAACGTTAATATATTAGGGCAGATTGGAGAGATAAGGCGTGTTTTATCACTAGAAGAGGTTATTTTAAAAATGTTGACACAGCAGCTCAGATTGGAATCTTGCTGGATGAGGCTTGCGTTGTCTCTGGTCTGTGATAAAAGATCCTCTAATTTGATGTATAATAAAGACTTCAAAAATAGCTGAATTATGGGCAGACACCCTAAATGTTCTGATTGCTTAAGTGGGACTTATTGGAATTTCTGTGGGAGATGTTTTTGGTGTGCGTGGGTGTGAAAAAATTTAAATGGTATATGCAAAGAGGCCCTAAAAAGTATGTGGACACGTGTTAAATACAACATGTCAACCAAATAGCATTGTTAAACACTCAGAACTAACTTCATTTTCATAGGACACTTTTTTGTTGATGTTTGGAAGACATCATATACATATACACTCTTACATATATATATATATATATATTTATATATATATATATATATATATATATTTTTTTTTTTTTAACAATCTATCTACTGCTTAATAAAACTGAATTGTGTGTTTTTGTTAAATGAGCACTGATATACTGATTCATGATAATAAATTTATGAGTGAGATTATTAACATTATTAACATTTCGGACAGAATGAAACAGAATTATAATTTCAATTATATTTTAGAATACGAAGCCATAAAATAAATAAAACCATATTGGGTGGCTACTCAGGTTTATAAAATTGTATTTATAAAGATTATATATTTAGATAAGTGCTTGATGAGATTATCACTGCATTACTCTTCTATAGCAGCTATGTACTGTTATCTTTAGCCTGTAGCCTGTAATGGTTCACTTATGACAACGTCAGACTTGAGCAGAAACATCGCCTGTAGAGTTAGGGAGAGTTAAGATGGAGGAAATGGAATTGACAGGCAGAGATTAAAACATTGTTATGGTGAGGATGGCTGACTATCTCCAGACTCAGGCTGAGAGGAGCCAATCCGCAGCCTGCACTTGCTCCTGTAGATAACTCACCCAGTGAATCATCAAAGCCTGTTTAGAAAGCACACATCCAAAATTCCCTTCATCCTTTTCAGTGCAGAAATGAGGTTTTCATAAATCCTCTTGTTTTAATTTTCATCCATCAGTCTTGCTGCTGCTTAACAGGCATGCTCAGCGAGCAAAACAGTCGCTTTTTCAGACAACATGAAATTATGGTGTTTCTCAAAGTTTCCACGCCTTTTCTTTTCTTCAGTCATCAACCTAGGCTCATCTCAGGCATCACTTTTTTGGCAAACCCCCAAAACCTGTACAGAATTCACTGCAGTTACCAGCTGAAATGAACATCAATGGCAGACGTGTTTCCTCACATAATCCCACATGAAAAAAATCTATAGTAATTTATAGTAAATACTATAGTGTATTGAACTGTACTATAGTAGAGTACTTAATTTGTTGTGGTGAAGTCACGTGATGAAACAAAGCCCATCACAAGCAGCTTTTTAATAACAAGATTCATAGAAGGTGTAACAGTGTCATTCACACAAGCACTAAACACCATCATGGTGAGACTAATTAAACTGAAATATTAAATAAACATTAATTTAACAACATTTTATATAACATACAACCCTAATAAACATAACAGATAAGAAAATAAATAAATAATAAGAAACATAGTTATTTCAAAGAAAAAGCATCAAATTCAAACAAAATTTGAAATCCAACGCAGAGAATTCTCGGAACGTCAGTTTACGTTTTTTTCCTGTAAATTTCACAGGAAATTACCGTTAACCTTTTAACAGGTTTGTATTGTAGCATTTTCACAGTTTTTTTACAGTTAAAATCACAGTCATTTTTTACAGTGTAGGGTATACACTCACCTAAAGGATTATTAGGAACACCTGTTCAATTTCTCGTTAATGCAATTATCTAATCAACCAATCACATGGCAGTTGCTTCAGTGCATTTAGGGGTGTGGTCCTGGTCAAGACAATCTCCTGAACTCCAAACTGAATGTCAGAATGGGAAAGAAAGGTGATTTAAGCAATTTTGAGCGTGGCATGGTTGTTGGCGAGAGATGGGCCGGTCTTAGTATTTCACAATCTGCTCAGTTACTGGGATTTTTACGCACAACCATTTCTAGGGTTTACAAAGAATGGTGTGAAAAGGGAAAAACATCCAGTATGCGTCAGTCCTGTGGGCAAAAATGCCTTGTTGATGCTAAAGGTCAGAGGAGAATGGGCCGACTGATTCAAGCTCAAAAGAGCAACTTTGACTGAAATAACCACTTGTTACAACCGAGGTCTGCAGCAAAGCATTTGTGAAGCCACAACACAAACAACCTTGAGGCGGATGGGCTACAACAGCAGAAGACCCCACCAGGTACCACTCATCTCCACCACAAATAGGAAAAAGAGGCTACAATTTGCACAAGCTCACCAAAATTGGACAGTTGAAGACTGGAAAAATGTTGCCTGGTCTGATGAGTCTCGATTTCTGTTGAAACATTCAGTAGAGTCAGAATTTGGCGTGAACAGAATGAGAACATGGATCCATCGTGCCTTGTTACCACTCTGCAGGCTGCTGGTGCTGGTGGTGTAATGGTGTGTTTTCTTGGCACACTTTAGGCCCCTTAGTGCCAATTGGGCATCGTTTAAAAGCCACGGCCTACCTGAGCATTGTTTCTGACCATGTCCATTCTTTTATGACTACCATGTACCCATCCTCTGATGGCTACTTCCAGCAGGATAATGCACCATGTCACAAAGCTCGAATCATTTCAAATTGGTTTTTTGAACATGACAATGAGTTCACTGTACTAAAATAGCCCCCACAGTCACCAGATCTCAACCCAATAGAACATCTTTGGGATGTGGTGGAACGGGAGCTTCGTGCCCTGGATGTGCATCCCACAAATCTCCATCAACTGCAAGATGCTATCCTATCAATATGGGCCAACATTTCTAAAGAATGCTTTCAGCACCTTGTTGAATCGATGCTACGTAGAATTAAGGCAGTTCTGAAGGCGAAACGGGGTCAAACACAGTATTAGTATGGTGTTCCTAATAATCCTTTAGGTGAGGATATTATGCAGTAAAAACTAAAGTAGGCTATACTTCAGTATTTAGTACAGTTTCTCAGTTCACTAAAGTTAATACTACAGTATGCTGTATAGCATTCATTAACAAAATGTTGTAAATACTATAATACAACCCGAATTCCGGAAAAGTTGGGACGTTTTTTACATTTTAATAAAATGAAAACTAAAGAAATTTCAAATCACATGAGCCAAGAAGTAAAGATGGGAAGAGGCTCTCCAATCTGTGAAAGACTGCGTAAAAAAATTGTGGAAAACTTTAAAAACAATGTTCCTCAACGTCAAATTGCAAAGGCTTTGCAAATCTCATCATCTACAGTGCATAACATCATCAAAAGATTCAGAGAAACTGGAGAAATCTCTGTGCGTAAGGGACAAGGCCGGAGACCTTTATTGGATGCCCGTGGTCTTCGGGCTCTCAGACGACACTGCATCACTCATCGGCATGATTGTGTCAATGACATTACTAAATGGGCCCTGGAATACTTTCAGAAACCACTGTCGGTAAACAAAATCCGCCGTGCCATCAGCAGATGCCAACTAAAGCTCTATCATGCAAAAAGGAAGCCATATGTGAACATGGTCCAGAAGCGCCGTCGTGTCCTGTAGGCCAAGGCTCATTTAAAATGGACTATTTCAAAGTGGAATAGTGTTTTATGGTCAGACGAGTCCAAATTTGACATTCTTGTTGGAAATCACGGACGCCGTGTCCTCCGGGCTAAAGAGGAGGGAGACCTTCCAGCATGTTATCAGCGTTCAGTTCAAAAGCCAGCATCTCTGATGGTATGGGGGTGCATAAGTGCATACGGTATGGGCAGCTTGCATGTTTTGGAAGGCTCTGTGAATGCTGAAAGGTATATAAAGGTTTTAGAGCAACATATGCTTCCCTCCAAACAACGTCTATTTCAGGGAAGGCCTTGTTTATTTCAGCAGGACAATGCAAAACCACATACTGCAGCTATAACAACAGCATGGCTTCGTCGTAGAAGAGTCCGGGTGCTAACCTGGCCTGCCTGCAGTCCAGATCTTTCACCTATAGAGAACATTTGGCGCATCATTAAACGAAAAATACGTCAAAGACGACCACGAACTCTTCAGCAGCTGGAAATCTATATAAGGCAAGAATCGGACCAAATTCCAACAGCAAAACTCCAGCAACTCATAGCCTCAATGCCCAGACGTCTTCAAACTGTTTTGAAAAGAAAAGGAGATGCTACACCATGGTAAACATGCCCCGTCCCAACTATTTTGAGACCTGTAGCAGAAATCAAAATTGAAATGAGCTCATTTTGTGCATACAATTGTAAACTTTCTCAGTTTAAACATTTGCTATGTTATCCATGTTCTATTGTGAATAAAATATTGGCTCATGTGATTTGAAAGTCTTTTAGTTTTCATTTTATTAAAATTTAAAAAACGTCCCAACTTTTCCGGAATTCGGGTTGTATATACCGTATAATATACTTTTCCATAGTATGGTTCAAAAACATTATAGTATTTACTATAAATTACTAGGCATAATAGTTTGCTATACTTTACTATGCCTATAGTTTTTTTTTTCATGTGGGACAGTCTGCATGACCTCCAAACAAGTTACAATAGATCATGATTTGTAAACTAATGCATTGTTCCTTTTCATGACATAATCAGCTCCACATGTATGGCTTTTCTACAACTCTAATATCATTTTGCCGAAATGTCGCCACAGGCACGTTTTTCCATTGTGGTTGAGGGTTGCTTAAGCATGTAGATGGTGTCAGGTTAAAGGGCTCAAAAGGGGCAAACAGGTGAAGAGCGAGGCAAAAGGGAAGCACTGCCTGAAAAACATGACCTTTGTGTGATAGTTATCTGGCTACTAGGTGGGAGTGAGCTGGTGGGCACCCATGAGGAATAGCAATGCTTTTGTTGGTAATCTTCGCACGATCAACCTGTCCTGTTTTGTGTCTATGAATCAGATATCCCTGATTTCCAAAAGACTCTCACTCAGTACCGCCTGCATGGATGCCCTCGCTCACCCCTGCCCGGGAACAACCTAAGGGTTATTCCTGACCCTTATTCCTCCCTATCCACCAAAACAGCCTCTTGAGAGACTCGCCTCAGGTAATGTCAGTGACAAAAAAGCCCACCTGCACATTCGTATTCAGCCAGCCACACACCTGAGTTCTTCTTAGCTTTTATTTGGTGCCATGGGATGATTTTCTTCGCTGATGTGCAGCTTTTCACCTGTCTGGAGGTCCAATGTGCTCTTCTGACTCTAAACCTTCAGTCTGATGGCTCGGCTCTCACTCAAACTGGCCTAAATCAAGCAGCGCTGCCCTATTGAAGATGAAGAGGTGCAGCCTGGAGCTCATACGCCACAGACAGGGCTCCTATTGATTTTATAGCACAAGCTGCTGGTAAGCTGTGCTCTCTCTGGCATACTAAATTCCCTGCCCTTCTAGGAGGGCTTGATGAACTGCCCAGATAGCTTTCACTCATTCCGCCTGTCAGAAGCACTTGAGCTAGATGAATGTCTTACCTGTGCCTCATGTGCATGTGACTCACTTAAATGTTACCCGGCGACTCTTGAAGATTTTTTACCGCAGTCTCTGATGATGATTGGCTTTCTTTGTAAAAAAAAAAAAGTAGTTTTGAGTGCTTTTCCAGTTTTCGCGTTGGAGGATTTATCTTCTGATGTATGAAGACAGGGCATTTTCAGCTGGCACACATGACCTCTCAGTCAAGATAGATAGATAACAGTTAAACAACATGACGCAGGTTGCCATTGTTTTGCAAACACACGGAATGGATGTGCCTTCATAAAGTCAACATGAAATGATTCCTCAAGACTCCAAACATTGGACTAAAATAGTTTTAAATGCAAAAAAAAAAAAAAAAACATTAGTGATAATAACATCAGCATATGTTTGTTGCATCTCTCCCTCTGAGAGGTAGTTTGCACAGAACTTTGAAAATGTAATTATTTCTCACTGTTTTGATTAAAATATAACATCTGTTGGGCAGCTGCATATAGTATAGCTGCAAAAGTTCAAATATTTCAGTACCCTGAAAGTTGTAATCAGATCCAAAATTTTGCAAAGATTTTGCATCTGGTGTGATTGGAACATTATTTCTGTTTGTCAGTTTTTAGAGATAGTGAAGAGGCGACTTCAGAGACAACATCAGAGTTTCATTCACAGCACAAGCCATGTTTGATTCATGAGCAAATGACTTATTAAGTGGCTCTTTTGAAAGAGTCAGTTAAAAAGATCCACAAATCAGCCTTTAAGTCACTGCCTCACTGAACCATAAGTCATTTTTCCTTTATGTCCAATTCAAAGCGAACTAGGAATGTCTTCTAATTAAGATATACATTCACAACAGATTTTTATGCAACGTAAGGTATTCTAAAAATTTACATTTTTAATAAAGATATTCTTTAACATAGTTTAGCATAGCAATTGTAGTGTCATAGTAATATTATATTTAGTCTGGAGACCAGCTTATGTCAGGTGAAAAGGAAAATCAAACAGTTTGCTTTTATTAATTTAAGATTTGGATGTAAATTGGGTCAATGTTGATTTCATGTTGACTTTAATATTCTTCCATCCCTGATTCTGAACCAAAATACTGTTGTTATGATACATCAATGCTCCTGTTTCCTCATTATATAAAATTTGAAGGTCAGTTTGCACACATTTTGTGAAGAAGACAAAGAGTGCACTGTTGGCATTCTTAAAACTGACTTTATTTTTCTAAATCTTTAAATATCTCTTCGACTATTATCTTTATTGATGTAAACTACTGTATTTAAAAGGTGTGCTTTTTTTCTACAGCATGTTTCAAGCTGAGACTGCTGTTTTTGTTAAGAGGTCACATACACAATGTTGCAGGCCAAAGGGCCTAAGACTCTATGGATGTGATTGGCTGAGCAATAACAGTCCTGGTAAGAGGAGCTGATGCGAGGCTGTGATGGAGATGAAGGAGCAAGCAAGCGAAAGTGAGAGACCCGGCGACGGGCGCTTCGGAGTAAGCAGAAGAGACAGGCACTAGGTGCTCTGAGAGAGACTTGAAGGGTTAAACTGTTCAACTGTGCCCAATGCACTCCAGTGGACTCCTTCAAATATGAAACACTTAGTTCTAGACCCAGAACATCACAATTTCACAACATAAAGTGGATCCGAACGAAAGGCAACATTTACAGTAATATTTCCAGTGAGGCGGCAGATCGCTAGCATGACTTCGGTAAGCTGAATGAAATAAAACTGGAGATGAATGACTGGCTTGCATGAATCTGGAGGCTAAAGTACATGTTCTGTACTCTTGGATGTTCTGAAATGAGATGAATTTCTGGAAAAACTACACTATTATAGATGTTTCAGGATCTACTTCCGTTTTTTACCTAACTGACAAAGGGATTAATAATTGCGACAGATGCGAAGGAAAACTTACTGTATACATTATATCATTACATCTGGATGTGTTTTGCATACATGGTAAAGAATTTTTCTTTTATTTTTTCAATGTAACTATTTTTAAGGGCAGATCTGTTGTTTTCTCTGTTGGCTGAACTTCTTTAAAGCCCTTGTATGCTTTTTATATGAAAACCAAAAGCCCTTGGAGTTTATATTCATCAGTATGATATTGATAACATTAACTAAGCAACTAAATTACAGTATACATTTATATTTTGTAGTTAAGTATAGTTCAGTATAGCATTGATGTAGCATTAATGTAGATAGAATGAGCAATATATATTTTCAAAGAAGTGTTGTATGCATGGTTATAAGCATAGCGTTGTTTGTTGTTTTGTTATTGTGTATAGACTTGAACCTGAAAATCCCATCAGCCCATTTTGAGGCTTGTCTATTAATGATGTGTGAATGGTCCAAGTACTCAGGGCAGTTCCTTTTGATTTCATAACATTCTGATTTTTATAAACTCTTGATGCACAGCTTTTGGTAAATGTACGAACAATATTTTCTCCAAAAACATTTTAACTATAGACAATTAAGAAATCTACATTTGGCAGCCGACTGCTTTTCTTTCGCTAACAGATAAAAAAAAAACTTCTACGTTATAATAATGACCACAATATCCATATTAATAAGCCAAAGGGCCTCCAGTAAACCTCTTATCAAGGATATCTCATTGTAAATCACATCAAATTGTAAATCATTAGAATCTCAATGAAAACAATGTAATACCAAAAAACTTTGGTTGGCTAAAAGATCATATTTAATAACAAGCATTTTAACCCTGTTATAAAAGTTTATGCAGGGGTTTTTGCAATGTAAATAATGGGAGTAAACATTAAAAATAAATAACAGAACTGTGTGGATGGCATGCAGAGCCTGGCAAAGTAGCTTGAGGGCAGCGTGTAGGTGGGATGAGTGGGGGTGATCAGCATGAGACAGTGGCGCTAGATGTGGGCTCAATTTCCGACCCGGAAGAAAAACCAACAATGTATACAATCTTGTGAGTGTGAGGCAGCACTCACCAGCTATGGGCTACTGAGTTGTGCATAAGGCGAGTATCGGGACAGCCTTTCGGTTCATCTGTCAGAAGCGTTACAATCCTCCCCCTCAGAGGGCTTCACAGTTTCGCTGGGCTACCATTTCAGGAACTGCAGTAGCAGAACAAATAACATTGAGGAGAGGACTAGCATTCTACTCAAGTAGCCCTTAGGGGGAGGGATGTGTGTGTCAGGTGAAACGACAAAAACAGTGACTGAAAATTAAAGGATTAAAAGGAAGCACCAATGATCTAATAATTACCATCTACAGTCATGGCCAAAAGTTTTGGCAGTGACATAAATTTTGTGTTTTGCAAAGTTTGCTGCTTCGGTATTTGTAGATTATCTTTCCACATGTTTCTATGGTATACTGAAAAACCATAAGCATAAGTTTTTTAATGCTTTTATTGGCAAAAAAAAATATGAGTCAATATTTACAGTGTTGACCCTTGCTTTTCATAACCTCTGCAGTTCGCTCTGGCATGCCTGATATTAGCTTCTGGGCCAAATCCTCACTGATGGAGATCCATTCTTGCCGTATTAGTTCTCAGAGCTGATCACAATTTGTGGGCTTCTGCTTGTCCACTCGCCTTTTGATAACTGACCACAGGTTCTCTATGGGATTGAGATCTGGGGAGTTGCCTGGCCATGGATCCAAAGTTTCTATGTAATTATATTCTAGCCACTTCTTTATCAGTCTTGCTTTGTGACATGGTGCTCCGTCATGCTGGAAAATGCACGGATCATCACCAAACTACTCATGGATCGTTGGAAAAAGGTTTTGATACCA
The DNA here is from genome assembly GCF_963082965.1 of Carassius carassius. Lineage (NCBI taxonomy): Eukaryota > Metazoa > Chordata > Actinopteri > Cypriniformes > Cyprinidae > Carassius > Carassius carassius. The sequence goes on along the minus strand of NC_081755.1, from coordinate 35,205,059 downwards.
TTCGTTATACATGGCAGTGTTTTTGGACATGTTAATGAGAGAGCCCACTCCCTTGGTTGAAAAGCAGCCCCACATATCGGTGGTCTCAGGATGGTTCACAGTTGGCACGTCAGAGGACTCATGGTAGTGTTCACCTTTTCATCTCCAAACAATCGATTTTCCAGATTTTTCAAAAAGTTGGAAGGAAGCTTCATCAGAGAAAATAACTTTGCACCAGCCTTCTGCTGTCTAATCCTTGTACTTCCTGCAGAATTCGAGTCGGTCCTTCAAGTTTTTCTTGGAGAGAAGTGGCTTACTTGCTGCCCTTCTTGACACCAGGTCTTTGTCCTAAAGTCTTGGCCTCACTGTGCATGCAGATGCTCTCACACCGACCTGCTGCCGTTCCTTAGCAAGCTCTTCACTGCTGGTGACACAATTCTGTATCTGACTCCTCATGAGGAGACAGTCCTGGCGCTTGCTGGACATTCTGGGACGTCTTCACTTCAGTCGAACCTCTCTTCTTGAAGTTCTAGATGATCCAGGAAATGGTTCTTTCAGGTGCAATATTCTTTGTAGCAATTTCCTTGAATGTGAGGCCATTGTGATCCACATCGATGAAGGCTGCACGCATTTCTTTGGAGGTAGCCATTGTTAACAAGAACACAATGATTGGAAGCGCTTCTTCCCTCCTTTTATAGCAATCAGTCTGCTCTTACAATATTATTATTATGATAGGGATTTCACCTGACTAGTACTCATTCACACTTTTACTTGTCTTGCTAATATGATTAGTCAATTAATGTTAGCTGGTCATTTAGTGTCAGGATCAAAAACAGTTAAATACATTTTTTTTCTTATGAAAAGTAATTTTTTTTGGCCATTGAAGCTTTTAGTAATTATTTAAAATTGCTCTACACAATAATCTAGAAACAATGTGAATGAACACCTTTGCAAAACACAAAATTGATGTTGCTACCAAAACTTGCCATGACTGTATATTTGTATATAATGTTATAGAAAGAGGGTTATAGCCCTGCAGGCCTCGAGTGAATTCTTCTTCCTGCTGGGGTCCAGCTCAAGTCTGTGGTTGTAACCGCTTAGCCATGGCACTTCCTCTGTGCTTAAACTCTCTCAGACTGGAGTGGTCCTCCTGTTGGCCGCATCTTTGAAGTCCTTAGCGTTGGAGTTGTGAGCCTGCAAAAACTCCCTCTCGGAGTTGAGCAAGGCACCCATTGCCGCCTTGGAGGGATCCCTGGACAGGGTGTACATGGAGATGTCTGCTGCAGCGGGGCCCGTGTACCCGCTCTTGCCCATGGGCGAAGCGTCACGCGAGGCAGGCTCGCTGGAGCGGCAGCTGGAGCGCCGGCGGAATCGGTAGCGGTAGCTGGGGATGCGACTGAAGGCCGACTTCTTGATCAGCTCGGTGCGGGACTTGGCGCGCTGCTTCCGGTGTTTCTCAATGAACATGTGCACGGCAAGCACGCCCACCATCTCGGCCATTATGAAGGACAGTGCACCGAAGTAGAAGGACCAGCCGTATGAGTAGCTCTTCTTCGAATCGCTCTGGCCAGGGTCGCCCGAATTGGCGGATATGTACACGATAATGCCGATGATGTTACTTAGGCCTGCATGAGGAGTAACAGCAGAGGAGAGGGCAAGAGAGAAAAGAGAGAGAGAAAGTTATGACTCAGCACGCAGCTGTGGCTCATCATTCCGTATCATTACACAAGAATGCATCACTTATCAGCCATGTGGAACACAGAAAAAAAGAACAATAGAAACATTTTAATTCGCTTTTTATCATCGCAATCATATTGAAGGCTAAATAATTAGCAGGTTGCTGTAGAATATTTAGATCATAACCAATAGGACGAGGCGATTCCAAGCACTTTGTTGTGTACAAAGCAATGCTCTGTCATCGGCAGTACGTTTGCTGCAATCATGAGGACTGATTCATCATAATTCAATTGTAACGGAGGGAGTTGGGCTCATTTGTGTGCTGGGGTCTTCTCTAAATATTTGACCAACATGCAGTTCTGTTTGAGGATCCCCCGTCTGTCACCCTTTCCCAGGCCAGAACTGCAGCAGTGGGTCAATATGCTGGCCTGCTGTTTGTTTACACTGCTCGAGCCGGCCCATCCATTTCCTTTGTCAATAATCAGAGTTAATCTGGCAAGTCAACACAGATCTGCGGAGTCTACAGGGAGGACGACATCCTAACCTGTCTGTGAACTAATCCATTCTAGACATGCTGTATTCTGAACCCAAAGATACTCTCTGTCTTGTGGGGAAACCCTGGTTCGGACAACTGACTGAGGTTCGGAAAGATGGAAATATGCTAAAGCTAAAAATATAAACAGGCTGAGCATGCTTGCACTGATGCAGTAGGTTTAATCTCTTACCAGCAGAGACAAAGAAGATTCCAGCACTGAGGATGACATTGTGTCTGCTCCTGTAAAACTCACTGGCAGCCACACACAAACCTCCCATGAACAGAAGCCCAACGCTCATGATGGGGAAGATGCTGGACGCTCTCACTGCTCCTGAGGGAGATACAAGAAACCCAACCACATTAGTGTTACTATAAATAGTACAGAGGGAAACTCGCCATATAAAGAGAAAATATTTGAATGTGAATGACAGATCGTATTCAAAGGTCCATTTATGCTTATATTGATAAATTAGAAAACAGGGTATTGGGTGCTAGTTGGATGCAAACTGTACTAAAATAAACCATATACTGCATCTACGATGCAAACACCTGTCCACCAACTATTGTTTATCAGTGCACAACACGCACACATGCCAAATATTATCCTTACACTAAAAAAAAAAAAAAATCAAAAGGAAAAATACTTTATGTAGTTGTGAATCTCTGTAAGTGGTAACATCTTAATTTGCTTATTTTATTCAAGTAAAAAATCACTATATGATCCTAGAGACTAAAAAAACTGGGTAGAAACACCTCCTTTCGGTAATAATGTTTCTTTCTTGCTCAACAACACTACATTTATTTGATCAAAAATTCAGCAAAATAGAAACATTGTAAAATATTGTTACAATTTAAAATAACTGTTTGAGTATATTGTAAATTGTAATTATATTCCTGAAACGGTAAAGCTGTATGTGGCGGGGGAGGCGTGGTTTAGCGAAGTCTGCAACGGGAGAGCGAGTGAAGAGACGAGCGGCGATAAGTGGTTCAGGTGAGAAACAAGTAACAGCTGGATCTCGTTGCAGTGATTGGCGTGGGAACCATTTAAGGAGCGCGACAGCGGGCGAAGGACGAGAGAGACGGGGACTCGTGCTGGACCGAGAAGGCTGCGGAAACGGACAGTAAAGTGAAAGCGAAAGCTCCGAAGTGCGCGCACCTGCCGCGACTGTTTCTTTGTTTTATTTTTGGTTCTTTTTGTAAATAAAGCTTCTCACGAGCCCCGTACGCCGACCCTGGTCTCCTTCCTTTACCCCAACCTTGAAGATCATTACACTGTATTTTCAGCATCATCTTCAGTGTCACATGATCCTTCAGAAATCATTCTAATATGCTGATTTACTGCTCAAGAAACTTTCTTATTATCATCAGTTGAAAAAGTTGTGCTGCTTAATATATTTGTTGACACTTTTTTTCAATATCTTTTAAAGAATAGAAAGTTCAGTATGGATATAATTTATTATTTTTTTATTGGTATTTTTTTTTTACATCTTCATTGTCACTTTTGGTCAATTTAATTCTTAGTGACCCCAAACTTTTGAATAAAGGTGTAGAATCTGCTCCACGGTGTTATGCCTAAAATGGTCTTTATGTACGAATATTTGTAATATGACACTCTGTGATTGTCTATTTACTTTAATTTTATGCATAAATATATATGCCATACTTTGCTGTGTCGAAACCAAAATCAACCTAGACATTTTACTCCTTTATGGTGTACATGGTGTATGATTTATGGTGTAAATCAGACTGTCTCGTCAGAGGTATTTGGTCTAATACCCCAGCACTGGAACACTTCATCCCGAGCGAGCCATCTGATGGTGCTCTGCAGAAAGAATGTCTCCTTGAATCGCTGTGTTTAGTTATGTCTTCACAGATTTGAGCACTGCAACAGACAGCATCTGTCTAAAATGCTTCGTACTTCCTTCCAATTATTTGCGGACAGTTCTGGATCAGAAAATGCAGCACACACGGGCTTCTCCGACTGGCTGAACTCCTTGCTCCTTCACTCTGCCTCAGATCAAGCCTGATCAGCCTCTTCAGAAATAGGATAAAAGCTAAAGGAGGGGCATCTGAGAGTGTCAGGATCAATGTCAATAGCCCAGTTGACTGCCCTTATCAGTATGCTATTGCTATGCATACCGCAGCACTGCAGCATTTGCCCTTCTGAGCGCCTTTCCTATAAGAAATAAATATTTTGGGACAAGAGGGGCAGGACGAAAAACCAGTGAATGTGATAGGAAAATATATCAATTTAGCTTTTTCTGAAATTTAGCCTTTACATTATCCCTTACCCCAGTGCATCTACAAACTGACAGAGATGTTTATATATACAACAAAACACTGATAGCTATGTTAACCAATAATAATATAAAACAATGCAAATCACTGAACAATCATGCAAGAACATCACGTTGAAGTGCACTTTTTTGTTACACAGTCATGCAAAACACTGTGGGTCAAAACTGAATATAGAATGCCTTTAAAAGTACATTTGAATTCCTTAATTTACAATGAGGTTGCAAACAGTAAGTAGAATAGAAATGGAATGACATTCAATGAAACTCAATTATTATATATTAGATTTTTCAGTATGAATTGCTGATTGAAAAATCTGCCTTTAAATAAAAATATAGAATTTATATATTTCATAAATATACGTTAATTATATTTCATTAATTTATTTTGGAGGTACGGTTCATTTGCCAGGATGTTCTAATTTATAACAAAACATATTTATTTCTATAATATCTGAAATTGTCTCAGAGTTTTTTTTTTTGGACCATTTTAATGGATAAATGTTAAAGAAATGATCATATTAAAATCATGGAGTGAATAGTAACAACACGTGAAAATGAATAGGAAAAGTATCTACTGTAAAACAAATAAATATGCAGATGATCTGCTGTGGCGATCCTTAAATGTCAGGATAAGTCAAAATGAATGACAAAATAGTTTGTTTTCTTGCAGAACTACTAAAATCTCACCATGTGACTGTGTTGAATATCTTTGAATTGCAATTCATCAATTCATTTTTTGTCATTCCAATGGGAATTTCAGTTAAATGGCCAATTCTCAAATGATGAATTCTGAAAAGTAACGAGCAAAAACCTTTGCTTTAACCATTTATGAAATCTCTGATGACTTTAAATATCATTTGATCATTAAGCAGATGTGCAGGTCAACACATTCGTTGACGATCAGTTGGTAAGTTGTTTGGGAAGAAAACTGCACTATGGCTTTATTGTCTTTCTCTAACAAATGTCACTCTCCTTCCCTCTCCTTCATTTCTCTCTCTCCTCAGTGGATCAGCAGTCTCCCATGGCACACCTCATTAATATATTCATGCCCAGGGGAAGACAAAATACTCCTCCATCATCCAATTTTCCTGCCATCCTTGAAAAATGGATCAGTGGCCAAGCCGTGCTTAATTACAGCTAGAAATGGGAGATATTTATTGAGGAGGATTGTACAGAGCATTAGCATGCAAGAAAAGGGATAACATCTGCGTCCTTGATGGGTCCATCGTCCCGCTGACAGGTAAGATCTACATAGGCTAAGACCTCTGTGGGACGACTGAAACATTTATTCGTGCTTGGCTTAGACTTTTCAGTCTGAAAACTGGACGGATGGGCCTCTCTGGTTAAGTCGAGGTTATCAACCTCATGAATCCCCTGGAGTCTGTGCGGTGGGCATTTTTGTACACAAAGATGTGCAGGGCAGAATGTGATATGCCCATCTGAACTTGCACGTAGAGCATGTTAGGCCAGAGGACACAACCCTCTGCTTCAAACTAATAACACAGAAATTAGAACAATGCTCATAGGGAAAAAACAGCCATCTCAAGGGCAACTAAAGTACACCATGAGAGAGACAGATACAGATCGAGTGAATCAAAGGCAGAGAACAAAACAGAGAAGGGAAAAGCTTTTCAAATGGATTTACCTTCAAAATCAGCTTTTTTATTTTTGCTCAGAAATGTATATTTGTAGTGCTCATAAATGTATTACATGCAGTAAGATCTCACATCAGTCTCTCCATAAAGCTAAAGTGTGTGGAAGTCTGCCCTTGGAATCTTTGTAAAGGGATATTTCATCCAAAAATAAAAAGTGTCATTTTGTCATTCCAAACCCATATGCTTGTAAAAAATGTGTATAAAAATATAAATTCCTATCTATTTTCTAAATGCAAGATACATCTGTGTATATTTTTCTTTTTTTGACGTTTTGATTTTTAACTAAAATCACATAACTCAAACACCCCAAATGATTTCAGACCCCAAAACAAACCTCAGGAGGTGGTGTGAGTACCGCTCATTTTGGGTCCTTTCAGGGGAGGTTACTTACAGATGAGATTAGTCACTTTTTGGTTCACTTCAACTAATTTGGGTTTGGTTCATTTAAAGGATTAGTTCACCCAAAAATTAGAATTCTGTCATTAATAACTCACCCTCATGTCGTTCCAAACCTGTAAGACCTTCGTTCATCTTCAGAACACAGTTAAAGATATTTTTGATGAAATGCAAGAGCCTTCTCACTAGGGCTGGACGATTATGGCCTAAAGTCAAAACCTCGATTAATTGAACATTTTACCTCGATTAGGATTAATGAACGATTATTTTGTTTCTGTTTTGTTTTTTTTGCCCTCATAGTTCACTTACAAGGTTTGTACTGTAAACAGGGCAATAGTTGGGGTTTGCGGGGCCCCGGTTTAGGTTGTACCAGTGGGACCTGTTTGAAAGTGTTTAATTTGTATGTTCATTCTGTTTATTTGTTCATCAACATGCCCGCCACGTCCCAGAATGCAACGCGGCGCCCAAGCAATATTAGGCGCAGTCACTTTAAGAGACAATGAATGCATCCAATATAATACACATACGATTTTTTTCTCAACTGTTTACTTTAACTTAAGAAATAACTGACAGTTTTTTTCGAACATACTATCAAAGAAGGGTATTTTCACATATTCTTTTATGTATTTGTCGGTACAAGAGCAAAAACAGACAAATTCGGTGTTCAAGTGTTTTGAGACGCCTCTCTCTGCATGAGCCCTGAACACTGCGGTGCTGAAGTGGGCTCTTACACATCCTTTTCTGTTTGTTTAAAACTGCGATTTGTTTTTGTTTGTTGAGGTGCAGGAGGAACTTAAAGGAGAAATTTGCAAACGAGAGCTCGGTTCAGTGTTGCTGTCTGTGAGACGCGGCTCTCTCTCCGCTCCACACCGAGCACAGCGCGCGAGTAACCAGCTACTCAGTTCAGCTTTTCCGCGTCTTGTGTTTGAATGCTTTAAAGTCTTTTGAATGGTTACATTTGCAAGTGGCAAGGCTTAAGAACACGTGAAAATGATACGCTTTCGTGTCGACACGCAGCAGCGTTCTGTCAACTGTCCGGAGCGTCTTTTTTGACTGGCCTCAGCCAGACGGTTGAGATCGACTATTAAAGGTGGGATATTTTAAAGAACTATCAGCAGTTATTTTATCTATGTTAGTAACATTTCTTACATATTATTGCTCGATGTAAGAGATAAATAAAAGTTAGAAGGTAAACGGTACCAGTACGATCGAGTGATTGCGTGTGTGAATTAGTCATACCGTCTCTATATTATTGTCAAGCTGGGGGTTGTAAATAGCTTAGTTCCTTCAAAAGTAGAAAAATATGCTATAATAAGTTTTGAGATTCTAAGATACTTTAGTGATAAATCACAGGACAGCGCTGACAACTGTGTTCCTCTGTGCGCGCAATCTTCACAGCTATGAGTTTTCATGCCACAATGCAGCTGCGCGAACATGGTAGCTCGATATAATACACATCAGATCGTCCAAACCATAAAACAAATACAACTGACAAAGTTTAGTGAAGACTCAAGGCTCACCGCTCGCGCGCCATCACTATGTGTTGAACCGGCGTTAACGTCCGTGTTTTGCTTTTATGCCACTGACTGGCAGAATCATGTGGCTACACACGCACTAGTATGCTTTTAAGGGGGAAGTATTAACAGAAATAACCGAAATAACCGGCATGGGAAAATTACGTCGGTTAGAAGTTCAAAATCTAATTTTCTAAATTTCGGTTTCGATTACTTTTTGATTAATCGTCCAGCCCTACTTCTCACCCTCCATAGACAGCAAAACAACTGGTACATTCAAGGCACAGAAAGGTAGTAAGAACACTGTTAAAATAGTCCATGTGACATCAGTGGTTCAACCTTAATTTTATGAAGCTATACGAGAATGCTATTTTTTAAATAAAAAACATAAAAATGATGACTTTATTCAACATTTTTTTCTCCCGCAGTCAGTCTCTGCTCCCATTCATGAGAGTACCACAAAATAGTTCCCACTACGTTTCTGGGCCTTGAACATGGTAGTTTCCTTGCTGTCAATGGAGGGACAGAAAGTGTTCTTACTACCTTTCTGTGCCTTGAATGTACCAGTTGTTTTGCTGTCTATGGAGGGTGAGAAGGCTCTTGGATTTCATCAGAAATATCTTAATTTGTGTTCTGAAGATGAGCAAAGGTCTTACAGGTTTGGCTCGACATGAGGGTGAGTGATTAATGAAAGAATTTTCATTTTGGGATGAACTGTGCCTTTAAAGTATAATACTTATATATGTGAAAACACCATCAATATACATAAAACTCCATCCATCCACCATCAACTGCAAGCTTGCGTTCATTTTTTGAGTGTAAGCCCACATCTCAATATCCCATGGAAAAATAGAACTAAGTCACTGCCCTACATTTATTTTTTTTTCCATATCAGAAATAACATGTTTCCAACCTTGTTGAATGCATAACTCCTAGTATTTTCCGGTATGGTTAGCTTTTGCCCACACTTGACTTGAATATTCACCAAAAGTATATATATATATATATATATATATATATATATATATATATATATATATATATATATATATAATTAAAAAAACATTATTATTAATAATTGTTATGCAAATAACATTATAATTAATAATTGTACCTCTGAATGCCTATTAAAATGTCTAATTACTGATGTCCAGGGTGTATTTATGGGTCATTAACAGTATTGTGAGCATTCCCTCTCCACACATATTTATTTAAATTAGGCTACACATGATTGATTTGGTTGCTTTTTGATAAATGCACATCACTGAGAAACCACTGCTACTTCCTTACTTCCTAATGTGGGTGGGCGAATGGCAGGGGATGAATAGAAATCATGAAATTAAAATAAATACAAAGTAAAAAAAACAGTCCAGTTTAATGCCACACCATCACAGTAGTTCTCTTACGAGAGCTCTCTCGTACTGCGTCTTAGCTAAGACGCTACGGGAAAAGTCTCTTTTCACGAAATACTGAAGCAAAAAATTATCCTTAATTTTGTATTTTTGTAAAGCGCATTTGCAGCAGTACACAGCCATAGGCGAGGCGGCTCGTTCGCTCATTGGCTTGTTCTGCGGCAACTGCACAGCCTATCGAGCGCGGGCTGATGCAACATCAGACCAATAAGGGCGCTTCGCGCCCTTCTCTCCACTTCCCGCCGAAACGGGTGTGGCCCAACCTATAAAAGGAGCTCGAAAAGGCTGACTCACCTGATTTTTCATCTCTTCAGCGAAGCTCACGCATCGCTGGATCACGGAGGAAGCAAGCGCCGTCTGAGAAAGCACATCAGCAGGACGAGCCATTCTGAAGCTGCTGGCATCGCCGCCTTCCATTGCCGTTCCTGCTGCGCTATCCGGCGCCTATATCCTTTCAATCCTGTTATATACAAGCTGTTCTTTATGTGTGTGTGTGTGTGTGTTCGCCCTGCGACACACACTCGTAAAAGAGCTCGCGTCTTTTTTAAGATGCCTTCCTGCGGCTCGTCAGAGCCCCACTCAGCGAGGGAGACCGGTACGTCATCTGTGTCTCCTGCCTGGGTGAAGATCATGCAGCGCTCGCTCGCTGACGGCGGATGCCCCCACTGCGAGCTGTTGCCATGGTGACTCTGAGGACTCGCCTGGCCTTTTTCTCTGAGCCTGCATTCTCCGCTGCGCTGAGGCGCCGTAAAAGCATCGCTTCCAGCGGATTCCGGAACCGTCTTCAGCTCAACCGAGCTCGCCGGTTCGCCCTGCTTCACCGGCCCCCCCTGCATCGCTTCCCGGTGGGCAGCGCCCGCTGTTTGCCGGCGCGTCGTCCGAGGAAGTCGATCTCAGGGCCGCGTCGGGGGAAGAGGACACGCGCTCTCTGCTAGCTTCGGGCAGTGAGGGCTGGGCGAGCTCCGAGGATCTCGCGCCTTCTGCTCAGAAGCCCAGCAGACGAGCTGACATCGAGAAGGAGCCGGGGCGAATGCTCGTGTTGGCCACGATGAGTCTCGGCCGCGAGTGGTTTGCACCAGCGCCCCCCCCTCTCGTTCCCGGCTGGATGGTATTTCCCTTTCGGATGAGCGTACTTCTCAAAGCCCGCCTCATTTCTTCCTGAGCTTCACGAAGAGGTGGCGAAGGCTTGGAACGCTCCATATTCAGCACGAACTCGTTCGTCTGTCTCACTAGCATTCTCCACACTGATGATGCTAAAAACAGGAACTACCACTCACTTCCGCCGGTGGAACAGGCGATAGCGACGCACCTTTGTCCGCCCTCTGCTGGACGGCGGCAAAAGCGGTGTTGCCATCTAAAGCCTCCTGTGTGATGCTGCGTCGGCGCTACTAACGATGGCTGCTTCATCGAAGCGCAGGTGTACGAGTTCCGCTGTGGCCGAGCTCTCACCCAAGCGCGCCACTGTTTCAGTTCCAGGAATTGTGACTGTCTCAGCGTTTTCTGCAATGCGCAAGCCTGCACAGTTGCCCGCTTGCCTGCACACAAAAGCCGTTATCGCAACAGCTTCAGCAACGCAGCTCGAGACCCCCGTTCTCGCTCTACTGGCCGTCGCCCCGCGCCGCGGGGACCGCGGCAGAGGATTACGGTGAGGCCGGGAGCCCCGAAGCCATCCTGGGAAAGCCATCTATGCATGCTGCATGACGCTGCGTCGGCACTACACACGATGGCTGCTTCATCGAAGCGCCAGTGTACGAGTTCCGCTGCGGCCGGGCTCTCACCTAAGCGCGCCGCTGTTTCAGTTTCCAGAGATTGTGACTATTTCAGCGTTGTTTGCAATGCGCAAGCCTGTACGGTTGCCCGCTTGCCTGCACACGAAAACCGTTATCACGGCTACCCAGATATTTCCCGAAAAAGGTGTAATTTCTGGTGTCCCGGCCACGGCCGATGGTGCTATAAATGTAGTGACGATGCCCACTGCTCAGTGCCCATCTCCGCATATAAGCACAGCCCTTCACACAGGGCTCGCGCCTATAAAAGCGACTCAAGTCGATCACGTGCACTACATAGTAGACATGCCCACTCCTCAGTGCCCACAATCACTATGTCACACGCGTCATGTGGTTTCTGTAAAAACGAAACCCGTGCACGTTCGTCCGGCCACGGCCGATGGTGCTATAAATGTAGTGACGATGCCCACTCCTCAGTGCCCATCTCCACATGTAAGCACAGCCCTGCACACAGGGCCTGCGCCCATAATGTCGACTCAAGTCGGTCGCGCACACTGCATAGTAAACGTGCCCACCCCTCAGTGCCCACAATTACTATGTCACACGCGTCATGTGGTTTCTGTAAAAACGAAACCCGTGCATGCTCGTCCGGCCACGGCCGATGGTGCTATAAATGCAGTGACGATGCCCACTACCCAGTGCCCATCTCCACATATAAGCACAGCCCTGCACACAGGGCTAGCGCACATAAGATCGACACAGATCGGTCGAGCGCGCCGCATAGTAAACGTGCCCACTTCCCAGTGCCCACATACACTATGTCACATACGGCGCGGGGCTTCTGTAAAAACGAGGCCCGTGCACGTACATTCTGCACAGGCAGACAGCGAGTTTAAAGTGGTAAAAGTGCACACATGCAGCCCACGGTTACTCGCAGATATATCGAGTCCCACGGGACCCGCTCAGCCTCCCTCCAGTCGGTTAAGCGCCGGAACGGGGTCGAGGAAGAGCGATCTGCCCGCTGTGATCAGCGCGCTCCCCGCCTCAGATGCGCAGCACACTCGAGCGCCGCCGTTGCCCAGTCAACAGAGCGCGTTTCGCATCCAGCCCTTAGCCATTCATGCAGATGCATGGTCAGTGCTTCCAGGGGTTTCGGATTGGGTGCTAGGCATTATAAAGAGAGGCTACTCGCTACAGTTTTCTCGACGCCCACCGTGCTTTTCAGCGCGCGTCGAAACTACGGTCAAAACAGAAGTAGCACACATACTTCGGGCCGAAATATCAAAACTGTTGAGCAAAGGGGCTGTAGAGCCTGTGTCTCAAAGCGAGGGGGGGCTGTACAGCAGATACTTTCTGGTGCCCAAGAGAGACGGGGGTCTCCGGCCCATACTGGATCTAAGACAGCTGAACAGGCATTGATGAAACGCAGTTTCAAAATGCTCACGACCAGGAAGCTCCTCGCGCAGATTCGCAGAGGGGACTGGTTCATGTCAATAGATCTGAAGGACGCGTATTTTCAAATACAGATAGCGTCAAACCACAGGCGATATTTGAGATTCGCCTTCGAGGGCCAGGTATACCAGTTTGCAGTCCTGCCATTCGGCTTGTCCGTAGCTCCTCGTACGTTTACGAGGTGCATGGATGCAGCGCTCGCTCCTCTTAGACTCAGAGGCACACGAGTGCTGAATTATTTGGACGACTGGCTGGTTCTGGCCCGATCATGAGCGGAGCTCATGGACCACAGAGCCGTTTTACTCGATCACCTCGAGAAGCTCGGCCTCAGTGTCAATTGGGTGAAGAGTTCGCTGAACCCCAGTCAGACGATCCTGTTTCTGGGTATAGTTCTGAACTCGTGTTCCATGACGGCGCGGCTGTCACCACAGCGCGCGATGGGCATTCAGCGTGCAGCGAGTTCTTTCCGCTGTGGCGCGACTGTGTCGCTCAAACACTGTCAAAAGATGCTGGGTTTCATGGCCTCAGCATCTCCGGTTCTGCGGCTGGGCCTGCTCCGCATGCGCCCCCTGCAGTTCTGGCTGAAGGCTCGGGTGCCGCGCAGAGCGTGGGCGTCTGGCCGGCTGCATTTCAAGGTCGATCAGAGCTGTGTTGCGGCTCTAGCACCTTGGACAGCGAACGGCTGGTACCGATCAGGTGTAAGCCTGGGGACTTCCCCGAGTGTGAAAATGGTGTCGACGGACGCCTCCACTTCGGGATGGGGAGCGCTGCTCGAAGGCAGACCGTCCTTTGGCCTATGGTCAGAATGGGAAAAGCTCCATCATATCAACTGCCTGGAAATGCTGGCAGTGGAGAACGCGCTGACGCGCTTTTGTCCCCATATCAAGGATCACCACGTCATAGTCCGTTCGGACAACATGTCCGTGGTGTCCTACATAAATCGCCAGGTCGGTCTCGGGTCCCGAAACCTGTGCAGGCTGACGGAACGCCTCCTGATTTGGGCTCAGCGCAACGTGTGCTCGCTGAGAGCAGTGCATGTGCCTGGACTGCAGAATCTGGGTCCAGACAGGCTGTCCAGAGGCAATGTTCCTACGGGCGAATGGTCTCTACACCCGCAAACAGTCCGGCTGTTGTGGCAGAGATTTGGCATGGCGGAGGTGGACCTCTTTGCGTCCCACGAAAACGCTCACTGCCCTGCGTTCTTTTCCAAAAACGAAAGCGCGCTGTCACGGAGATGGCCGTGCTGCCCGCTTTATGCGTTCCCTCCCGTCTCCCTCCTTCCGCAGGTGATAGAACGGGTGAGAGAAACGAGATGTTCAATACTGCTTGTAGCACCTCTTTGGAAGAACCAACCATGGTTCCCAGATTTGATGCAGTTAGCAGATGTCGCCCCGTGGCCGGTACCGTTGAGGAGAGACCTCCTCTCGCAGGCCAGGGGCTCGATTTGGCACCCTCAACCGGAGTTGTGGTCCCTCTATGTATGGGCACTCAATGGTTACCCGCTGATCTCGCAGTGAGAGTGCTAAATACCATCACTCAGGCTAGAGCTCCGTCGACACGACGTCTGTATGCCTCGAAGTGGTCGGTGTTCTCCAGCTGGTGCACAGCTCGAGGTTATTCACCCCTTAGTTGTGAGGTGACGGAGGTCCTCTCCTTCCTTCAGGAGCTGTTGGATAAGGGCAGAGCCCCATCCACGCTCAAAGTTTATGTGGCTGCCATCGCGGCGTTTTCTGAAACGGCGTCCGGTCAGTCAATAGGAAGGAATGATTTAGTCATCCGGTTCCTCAGAGGAGCTAGGAGGCTGAATCCTCCCAGACCTCCGTCAGTCCCTATGTGGGACCTCGCGGCGGTTTTGGAGGCCTTGAAAGGTCCCCCTTTCAAGCCTATCCAATCGATTAGCCTTCAGCATCTGTCGTTCAAGACAGTATTCTTGTTGGCTCTCGCTTCTGTGAAGTGTGTGGGTGATTTGCACGCGCTCTCGGTGAGCCAGTCGTGCTTGGAGTTTGGGCCCAATGACTCAAGAGTCATACTCAAACCTAGGCACGGTTATGTGCCGAAATCCCTCAACACACCGTTTCGGGCTCAGGTTATTGTCCTGTCTGCCCTGCCGGTGTCAGGGGAGGATGGAGACTCGAGTCTTCTTTGCCCTGTCAGGGTTTTAAGAGCTTATGTGTCTCGCTCTGCTGCCTTTCGGCAGACGGAGCAGCTATTTGTCTCGTTCGGTGGGCGTTCCAAGGGAATGGCTGTTTCGAGACAGACTCTATCCAGATGGATAGTTGACGCCATAGCGTTAGCTTACGCTTCCAGGGGCCTTCAGTGCCCGTTGGGCGTCAGAGCACACTCCACAAGAGGCATCGCCTCGTCGTGGGCGTGGTCTACTGGGATCTCCTTGCAGGATATATGTATGGCGGCAGGTTGGGCCTCGCCGTCTACATTTATCAGGTTCTATAACCTGGAGGTTCCCGCCTTGCAAGCAAGGCTGCTGTCGGTATAGGCGAATCAGGGCCCTGAGGGGAATTCTGAGTTCACGAGCGCTATGCGCTGCCGACTGTTATATGGGCAGTATTGCGTAAGACCCGCATTGCCACATTGGTCAGGCCTTGCCTCGGCTGTGTGACGTCATATTGCCGCATCTACGGATGCTGCTAGATATGGGACGGAGGGCTTTTTCCCTTTTCTGTCCTGGACTCTCTGTGAGTCCCTCAGGTGACTGTGCACTGTAAATCCTGGGCGTTGCTTCAGGTTTATTGGTGTGTGATCCCTGCGCGCACAGCGTTTTACATTGGGTTCCCGTAGCGTCTTAGCTAAGACGCAGTACGAGAGAGCTCTCGTAAGAGAACGTACTCGGTTACTAAACGTAACCTCGGTTCTCTCTAGAAGAGCGAACGAGTACTGCATTCTCTGCCGTGCGCACGATTCACTCTGGTTCGCTTCGGCGATGAAATAAATCAGGTGAGTCAGCCTTTTCGAGCTCCTTTTATAGGTTGGGCCACACCCGTTTCGGCGGGAAGTGGCAAGAAGGGTGCGAAGCGCCCTTATTGGTCTGATGTTGCATCAGCCCGCGCTCGATAGGCTGTGCAGTTGCCGCAGAACAAGCCAATGAGCGAACGAGCCGTCTCGCCTATGGCTGTGTACTGCTGCAAATGCGCTTTACAAAAATACAAAATTAAGGATAATTTTTTGCTTCAGTATTTCGTGAAAAGAGACTTTTCCCGTAGCGTCTTAGCTAAGACGCAGTACTCGTTCGCTCTTCTAGAGAGAACCGAGGTTACGTTTAGTAACCGAGTACGTTTTTTCAGTGATGTTCATTCATGCAAAATGATTCCTAAAGATGTTCTACTTCTGTGTACCACAGGACAAATAACAACGTACAGGTTTGAACTAACATGAGGTTGAGTAAATAATAACAAAATGTTCTTTTTTTTTTGGTGAAGTACCCCTTTTACATGTGACTGGGTCATAATCACAGGAATCTGGTAAATAATGTATTTGACACACAAGCAAAAACCCAAATGTAAGAACAAACATTTTCCAAGAATATGTATGAATTTACACAGGGGAGCCAGTTTTAAAAAAGATGTCACTTAAATAGTACAACCAAACAGCTATGACAGTGTAAAGACTTTTGGGTAAGCATGATTTATCACTAAGCATAAACCATGACATGCTTGAATGCGTGCATCTACTTTGTTCAGCTTCAGTCACCAAGCAATTTCAAGACACGCTGCACCTAATCTATAAGATGGTAAAAAGTGTGGAGGTCATTGCAGAAACTGAAGAAACCAAGCAGGGCTAAACGAGAAAAATCCATCTGACCAATATGACCCTTCTCTATGCATATCATCAGTCTGGGTGGTTGTGAGAGATTTGAGATGTATGTGTGTGTATGTGTGTGTGGTGGGGGGCGGGGATGTAGCAGTCGGGGATCTGTGACTGTGAGTGAATTTGTGGGCCACACTAGGTGGGTATTTTTGCATTGACAAAATAACCAGGCAATTTTACCATCCCCCTGGCCTTACATTTATGTTACGTTGTAGGAACTTAGGGTGCTTTCACAACTGCCTCATTTAGTTACGTTAAATCATACCAGAGTTCGCTTCCCCCTTTGGTCCGGTTCGTTTGGGCAGGTGTGAAAGCAGCAATCACACTCGGGTAGAAATTTGGTCTGATGACCATGAGCATGTCAGAGAGAGTTAAGAAGAATTAATGCACGCCTCCGTTTGAAGTTACAAGTGATGCCCACATTAGAACGTTGTTTTCAAGTCGCATCCGTGCTTCATTATAGAAATGTATTGTATATGTTTGCATATTGTGGTGTATACAAACAATGTACTAGATTATGGCCAGGGACAAAACCAGCCCACGCCGTCGTCTCTCCATAGTTGTGTTGTCTCCGTGTTGTTTGCTGGCTTTTCCTCTTATGTTGGAATTTTCCCGCACGTAAATTCTGGCCAATCGAAAAGCAGTTTAGGAAATACATCATGGCCAATGAGTGATTTGACTGGTTCGGACCAAAGCAATCAGTGTGGTGTGAAAAGGAACCAAAAGCTGAAAAATGCTACAATGTATAATTATTTGCCCTTGGTTCAGACCAAATAAACCGAACTAGAGATGTGAAAGCACCCTTAATAAGAACCAAAAGAAGCAAAAAGAGACACTTCCTCCCCCTTTATCTGCTGGTATCACTCTTGGACGGAGCTATTGCATAAAATTGAGTGATTTACACTATATTTCAGCTCGCATTTTGAAATATTTGTTTTGCCTTTTCTATATTTGATTATTTTCTCATCCAATTTATTTAAAATAGGTACCTTGCCTCCTCAGAGAAAACGCCACTGATGTGTGTTGTTTGACACACTTACGTAGTAAATACTCTGCTGCATCCTGATCATAATCTGCATCCTCTGGAAAGTGGTCAATCTTCTTACAGACACCTCGAAATGTTCCTGCAGCCATGAAGAACAGAGAGAGAGGAGAGAGAGAGTGTCAAATAACATAAGTCGATTTTTTTGCATGCATGTGATGGAGCGCATACAAATACAAACACACACACACACACACACACACACTACAGAAGTCCATTTTATGTGTAATACAAAGGTAAACATGTCTTGGTGTGTTTATTTTGCAGTATTTTCTTATGCATTTATCAGGTCAGTGAGCACAGTACTAGTAAGCTGCTTGCTATGTGTATATGTGTGTGCGTATGTGCACGTATGCATGTCGTCTTGTGCATTCACTGACAACCCCTGTTCACTCGGCTGTGCGCTCAAGATGACAAATGAACAAAAATAACGCTTCTGCCCTCGGGCGTAACATGTGACCGGCTAATGAAGAGGTTTATCGTACCAAATACATGCGCCCTATGTAGGGGGAAACCATTCTGACACATCCTGTCACATTCTCCGCTGCATTAAAGGAGGAGTACACAGCTCAAATGCTCGGTTTGTGTTTAAAATGTTTCCATTTTAAGCAATACTCATGTATCAGCTTCTCTGTATCTAGTATCAATGCACAGTACAGTTAAAACTGTTCAAATGGATGTTAGACAAGATGTATCCCCTCATTTTCTGGTCAGATAATTTTGTGCGTCCAGAAACCCCCTCAGTTTACATAATTCAACCTTTTATATTCTTTTGATATGCTCCTTGGACCAAATCATACCCATCTGATGGATATTATTGAAACATTGAACCTCTGTTTTATCATTTACTTATCATTTATATTCCCAAATGTGTGACTGGGGATCCATTCAGGCTCAGTTTGATCATAACGAAACACACTGTGGAAAAATAGAATGAAATACATTGAAATATTATAAATTAATACAATCAAACTTAATAACTTGGAAATACATTAAATGGCGTGACCAAACAAATATAGATAGATAGATAGATAGATAGATAGATAGATAGATAGATAGATAGATAGATAGATAGATAGATAGAGGACAGAATGACATTTCCAACATTTATCAACCAACATTTTGGATAAGAACTCTGAATTAAAGTAGGTTCTGAAATTTCTAACCGTTACTGACACCAGTGGCCGTTAGAGGAACTGCAGCCAGTCTCATGCTCGTTCTCAGTGCACACGCTCTTTTTTTTTTTAACTTACGAGGAGTGTCCGTGGGTGTCTGAATTGTGCTGGAGGCTGGTCGCTTCTTTCCATCCGCAGAGTCCATTTGAAAACACTATTGCCGCTGCTTACTATAATGGCTGGCGTGCCGTACGGTTGTAAGCCCAAGTAGACAAGAACGCACATGACGTCACATTTTGTGAATTTTCGCGCCAATTCGGGCCCGACTCTTCCTCCACACACAATTGAGCCTACAGGCTGATAGAGGCAACCGTGGTGGACAGTCGAGGTGTCATTCTTTTTTTTTACATCATGGTTGGCTCATACATGTACAAATGAAAACTCTATCTTAAAGATTTTTTTTAAGTAAAAACCTCCACATAGCTCCTTTAATACTGAACAAACAGCACCTAATGAGGCCACATAGACCAACTTATGGTTTTCATGGCTCTGTGTTTGTTTCTGTGAAATGATTTAGCCATTTTGTTTAAGAAAGAGAGAGAACAGGTCTCTGTGGTGGATGGTGAGGGCTTTCAATGATTCAGAGAGAATCAGGGCATTCGGGCTTCTTCAGAAATGCCCTCTGGCTCAGCCCGCAGCCCTCTCCCACCATCACTGTCTACAGGTGACCTGACAGACTGGCCACTCAAAGCCATTCAGCTCTATTCACTCCCTCAAACACACACACACACACACGCACGCACGCCTTCTCATAACACAGAGATAGAGGGAGATCAGAAAACGAGTAGGCGATGAAGACTCGGAGAGAGGGACGGTTATTGTCATGGTGACTGTGACTGCTGTGACGTATTTATGCTTTGAGTGGGAAGGGCTTTAATGCGATGAGTCCTCGGATAAAAAATTATGTGAATTTTGATAAGATTGAAAAATTGCGCTATAAAACACCCCATGCATCAATGACTTCACCTAAAGGTTACAATGTACAATAATGAAGAATTACGAAGTGTACCATTGTGTTTTTTTTTGGCACTTATGAACACCTGTAACAAAGCACCACATTCACAGGTGGTTTTATATAACAGAATGAGTCATTTTAACAGTAATGCTATCAGTATGTATTACTATTATTATTATTATTTTTTTCTACAATTCAATAATACAATATTATGTTACATAACTGAATAATACATTTGTATAATTAAATATATTAAATAACAATCTACGGTATAAAACATACTTAAAAGAGAGAAAAAAAAAACAGTAGTAAATTTGAAAAAAGTACATTTAAAAAAAAATCATCAAGAGATGGTAAGGTCATATTTCAAGCCAAATTGAAAAAGAACTACATTTTGAATAATAATAATAATAAAAACATTTAACATTAACATAACAATACTTTTTTAGGACTATTAAGATGTGTGATTTTTTAGCAAACTAAAAAGATAGTTTGCATGTCCCAATCAGTCAATCAATCAATGTAATGACTTTTGGGAGGAAAATGTTTTAAATGTCAATAAAATATTACAATAATGCAAAATTATATTTTTGCAGCATATATATTTTATGCTATGTTGCATTAAGTTCGAATATATAATGTTGCATTATATATTTATTCATTAATATGTTTAGGTGTATTTTTGCTTTTTAAATTAAATGATCAAGAGCTATTGTTTTTTTTTTTGTGAGATTAACCCAATAACATTATAAAACAAATTGTTTTAGCTAAATAGATGAGCCACATTCAAAGTCGTTTTAAAATGTCTACACACACGCACACACACACACACACACACACACACACACACACACACACACACACACACACACACACACACACACACACACACACAGACACACAGACACACACACACACACACACGTTTAACTAGCTATCTAAATGAGAACATTCCACAGACTTATGCTGTTTTTATGTATAGCTAATTATAAATACCATAACCTAATTGTAACCCAGTCCGTAACCCTAACAGAACAGATAGCCTGTCAGGTAAATGTTCACAGTAATAATAATAATAATAATAATAATAATAATAATAATAAAGTATTTATAAATGAAAGCTCTTTTGGGTACAAATTTGTCCCCAAAATATGATTAAGTAGATACACACTTATACACATAAGTGCCAGTTTCTAGCACACCTCCCTATTGGAATGTCAACTGAAAGACAGTCATCTCTTATTTCAATAAATCACCTGTCCACTGCCCCGTGCCCACACTTATCTGTCTAGCGTAGTGTGAAGTACAAGCAGGCCTCTCCATCCTCCAATGAGCTGCGATGGATTACAGCGACGCTAAAAGCATCATAAGACCCAGCAGCTGCTTTTACCAACAATCACTCAGATTTAGAGCTTGGCTCTTTGTCTCCATTTACATAACACAAACCTACAGAATGACTGTGTGTTTGTCACAACTTCAGACATGGACCTGT
Source organism: Carassius carassius (assembly GCF_963082965.1). Taxonomy (NCBI): domain Eukaryota; kingdom Metazoa; phylum Chordata; class Actinopteri; order Cypriniformes; family Cyprinidae; genus Carassius; species Carassius carassius. The sequence goes on along the minus strand of NC_081755.1, from coordinate 35,183,929 downwards.
CAGAAAGCTTCACCAGAGGACGGGTGAATGCATTAGCAAAGAAGTATTTCATTATCTTTTATCTCGGTGTTTTCTATCATTACAAACAGTCTGTGAATAAATAAAAAGAACACTGATGCTATTAGCCGAAAGGGTCCCCTGGAAAAACGCCTGCAAGGAATTCTTTGCATTTGAAATTAAAAGTCCTAATTTGGTTTCTATGCTGACAATGCAATGATTCAAAATAATCTGATTAGAAAACTAAAACGCTGTTTCTGTGAATTCGCACACACACACAAAAAAGTTGAAACCTTTTAGTTTTAGTGTTGTCTGCAGCTGGACAGATTTGTCTTCATCACACTTTGAGGTCTCATTGACCCTTTTGTCTCAGGATCCTCTTAAAACAATTAGTCACATTTGAGTCTTTGTTTCACACTTTAAGCTAATGGAGTACTCATGGTATCAATAGAGACGTTGAGAGAGAAGTGGGAAAGCAAGAAGTGGGAAAGCAAGTAGTTTACAGTCAATATTGAGGTAAAATCACCAGAGACGTGTTTTCAATTAAAGGCTACCTTTGTGTGGATTAGAAAACAACTCATCCGGTTGTGCTGATTTGAGCCTCTGGGTCTCTGCATCCGCAGGTGAACAGAGCGCTGAGTCCCGCGAGCCGCACCGACACACCTCCGGTCTGAATAATTCAACAGAGATCTCCTCAAAGGTGACAGCTTTGTTGGAGGAGACCAGAAAGATTAGGAACTGATGGAGATATTTTCCACTCGGCCCTCCCTTTATCCCCTCCTCCTTTTGGATTGTGTAGCCAGTGCAGCTCTCTTGCCTATTCAGCGCATTGCTAACAGATAAAGCGACACTTTTTTAAAAGGAAAAGGAGAAAGGAGGATGAATAGGGGCTTTAGTGTTGCCCTGAGCTTCGGCATTGTGGCTGTCCTCTCCTGGTCCTGTGTGGCCGGCGGTGGGTGAAGAGCTCTGCCGCTGGAGCTCCTCTGATAGCACACAGGCAGCCTGCCTGCCTCGCTCTGATTGACACATGGTTAGTCACACTTCAGAGAAATACATGCTCAGCTTAATTTGCCTATGCATTCACCCTCAGCTTAAAGGGAACTTACAGTCAAAGTGTAAGGACTTCATTTGTGCTCAACCGAGCAGAAGTCAGCATTTCCATAAAATGCCGATTTAGGCAGTCTCAAAGCCTTTCTTTCGAGCGTGTTGTACACGTGAAGAATATTGTCATTTTATTATACATCATTATAGCCGTGTTCCAAAATCTAGTGAGCTGCCTACTGTATCTAGTGTTTCAAGGCATTATACGTAGAGCACTACGGAGCAATTCACACAGAACATGCTTTTGTATTCCACTAAGCTATTGTTTTTCTATATAAACATGATAGAGAGACGTGTTTGACCACTACACTCGTGTCTTACCTTCAAAACTTCAACTTCTAGAAATGTGAATATTCATGACTATGAACAAGACTATTACTGATTCGTTTTTCTGTCGCGAGGACTTTCATTTGGGCTCACAGATAACGCCCATGCCTGAGCACGGACACACAGGAGCGCTCATTCTCCATATTTATTCGTTTTTAGTCTTTGTTTAACAGCTCTGCCAAATAAATGTGACAGAACTGTTAAACAATGAAAGTAATTGGTTTATGAAAAAGTATTATAGAGTTTGCCTGTCTATTAACTGCAGAAAGACAGGCAAATGCGATGATACGCTCTCTTATACCGTATGCAATAAGCATTTATTTGAACAAGTCTTTGAATATCTAATAAACACTTAATTCCACAATCTTGTAAACCTTGGTAAATCCAGCTGCTGGATTCTTATACGTGTGCACTGGTAGCCTGCATAAAATATTCCTCATACTGATACATTGTCAAATTATTCATCTTTAATTTTGTAAATATTACGGGAAATAAACCAAAATGTAAATGCATCTTTAAAGTGGATATAACACACACAGTTACTGCTAATCTCATGTGCATCCTATAGAGTAGTATTGCATCTTTCATATCTCCGAAGAGTCTTTAGTTTTATTAGATTTATAAAAGCCAGTTACAGCTTTACGTTTCTTTTAGAAAGCAGTGGAGCTCCTGGAGGCGTGCTGTGGGCAGAGCTAAAGAGTCACAAGCATGCAAAGCTTTTGTGTAGCAATTGTCTGCAAGCTGTGACATCGATTTAAATAAAACGGGAACAAAAACTTTATTGACTTAAATTAACTAGGGCTCAAAATCAGATCCAGCCATATATATTTGATCCAGAATCAGATCCCAAAGCCTTCCATAACCTGAATAAAGCACATTGATGGACGAGCTCTTGCTCTGGCTATGGTTGATGTGTGTGCACACTCTTCCTACAGAAGTGCCCATTACAAGCAATCCCACTCTTTATGACGTCAAAAAAAAAAAAAAAAAAACATTGAAGGAGTGTCTGTGCCAAAAAAAAAAAAAAACAGTTTGTCATGCGTCCAACTCATTTTTTACCACTTTCATGATTTGCATGAGAATCTAACTCTTTATTAGTGTAAATAAGTTAGAATGCATGAAATAGCACATCTCCTTTAAATTAAACGGTCTAATACCTGCTATATATCGGTAATCGGCCATCCTGTTCTCTAATATAAATATATATGACATCAGCCATTTAAAAAAATGCATATCTGTATTGTTTCTGTACACTTGCTGTGTACTGAATATAAACTTCCATACTATACAGTAAGCGATAATATGAATAGAGTAGTATGACCAAATTCATAGTATTCAAAAAACAAAAGTACCCGGATAGAGTGCTCACTCGATGGACATTGTACTGTCCCGATTGAATGAAAATAGGGTCAAAGCTTGACCTTGGGATTTCAACTGGAGATCATTTAAATGAAGATCCTGATTATTTTACCCAGGCCTATGAATAGTGCTATTTGTGCATCATGCAAAGTTGTTCCACATAAGTCGCTTCACATTTGTGCTATCTTCAAAGGTAGCTATCTATGCAGGCTTTAAAAAGCAAGGCAGCTCACTAGGTTTTGGAAAGAAGCTTAAAGCACATTTCCGTAGCCACAATGAAATTGAGCTAGCAATGGCTTGTGCCAGTCAGAGTGTGACAGTAATCACTGCTCCGGCGACAACACTGCACCTTTCTGCTGCTTTTAATGACCTGTGTGCGTTTAATTTTGCAGGTAGAGTCTGAAAATTAAGGCCCAGCTTGCAGAGAGACTGATTGGCCTAATGGTTTTGACACGGTGAGTCATCCACGTTTATTAGGCATGGTTTTAATGATCCTCCACAGGGCACGATATCTCTGCACAATAATATTCCTACCAACACGAGAGACTCACTTACCAGCCTGCTAATTCAACTAAACATAACAAGGCAAGGAATGCTTTATTCGAACTCTGCGATGAGCGGAGAGCGTCCATGTTAAATCATGTTTCTGGAGAATGGGGTAATAAATGTGCAATGTGACCTGTCCAAGACAACTGGGACGGGGCTGAAAGACTTCAAATTGTACAAGAGACAATCTTCTTCCACTTGTGGCGTCGCATGCCCCCTCCTCTTTCCCGCTCGCTGTTAGCTACTTATTACTGTTGTCTCAGCAGGGTCCAATAACTATTCTTGTTTGTTTAACTCGGCTACTTCTGCTCTGGTCTTTTCCATTAAATGGAGTCTTTTCAAACGACAGCACACTTCAGAAGACGGGTAGAGGGGTTGTGCAGCAGCTGATAGGCGGCCACTTCCTCAAGAACCACAGGGGCTCTTGAATATCTCTCAGGGGCTGAATAGTCTTTGCAATCCTGAGGGGTTCAGGTTTACATCACTCCAGGAGAATATCTTTTGTTTTCCTTCCAGAAGTGTCATGCCCATTCAAACTGAGTGCCCCTTCGGAAGTAGATTATTGCAATGCAGTTTCCAAGAAAAAAAATCATATTGTATTGTATTGTTTGTATCTTCAGTAATTAAATCATTTAAAAAAAATACAGTAATTTAAAAAGTACAGTAAATACAGTGAAATATAAAATACCTTTTTTCAATTTGGAATATATTTTAACATTTTTGTAATTTATTCTTGTGATGTCAAAGCTGAATTTTCAGCATCATTACTCATTACTCTTCAGTGTCACATGATCCTTCAGAAATCATTATAATATGCTGATTTGAAGCTCAAGAAACATTTATTTTTATTGTTGAAATGTTGAAAACTTTGAACTGCTAACATACTTTTTTATTACTTTTCTTTTTTCCAGGATTCTATGATTACCAGAAAGTTCTAAAGAGCAGCATTCATTATTATGTTTTAACATTATAAATGCCTTTACTGACATCTACGTAGCAATCACATTATTATTTACTGAATAAAAGTAATAAATAATAAAAAATAAAATAAGATATCTTACCGGCCCCAAACTTTTTAACTGCTGTATATGTAAATGTATTTACTTTCATGCATCAGAAAAAAAATAGTCATACATATTTGGAAAGAAATTGCATTTACAAGCCAGAATGATCAATTTTAAGTGATGGTTCACCCCAAAAGTATAAAATTGTTTAGATAAGTAATTCATAATTTATTCACCTTCATGTCATTCCACACCTGTATGACTTTCTTTTCTGTTCTGTACAAAATAAATATTACATTTTGAAGTTTAATTTAGATTTTTCAGCTGTATTTGAAATAATAAAGGTCATGTATGTAAGGACATGAGGGTGACATAATTTATTTTCTTTAATTTTGGTTACTTACCCTTTTAAATATTTCTAAAACGATTATAAAAACACCAGTCATGCATGAGAAACTGACCAAATTTGACCTGAAATTCACTAGTTTGATGGGTTGCAAACTGCTAACTCACCCCAGCACAGCCAAAGTGCTTTGACAGAGGAATGACAATATTCATCTAAAGTGGGCTGCGCTCCCTATTTGTAATTCATTTAGACCATCTTGTCTTTTGGTTGCCAAAGACAGAGCTCATAAATATTTGGGCTTACTGCACATGACAGCAGAACCATGAAAGTGAACACATTTTGTGTGGGGGGTAAATCCTAAAAGGGCAAATGTTGGGGCGATAAACATTTTCCCGAAACCATAAGATCCTGATCTGAAGGATGAGGAGCATTCTGCTACTTATGGGAGGGATTCAGAGCCAGCTGGTACGTACAGTCCAACAGCAGCCAATGCTGATGCTGTGATTGCTGTGAAAGCACTTTTTTTCTGACACACATCGAATGGCCTTCATCTCATGGCTATTCTTCAGAGTCAACATGCTTGATTTAGTTTTCCATGAAAAGGAGGAAGCTGTCTGTGCAAGCCAGCCCCTTCTCCAGAGAGAGGTCTTCTCAGGCGTGGGCCAACATTGAGTTTAATGGACTTATTTGGCTTGTTAACACTCGGCGATGCCCGTATTCACGCAGAGGTGAAGTCGACACACACTCACACACACATCAATATTCAGTTCCAGCACTCCCTGATCCCTTGCCACTATCCCTAATAAAATACATATCATACAAGAGCTCAGGAACAGCGCTGGACATCTACATGAAATGTGCCAAAAACTGTTCCACATGAGTGGATGCAAGCGAGTAAACAACCAGGGCTTTAGGGAGATAACGGCACTTAATAACAGGGGAGGAACACGGCTTTTTCAGCAGGCTTCCTAATCACAATACACCAGGAGATCGCAGAAACACAAGACGGATAGCTCATAAAAACAGGGAAACAGCCATAACTATTGTTCGGCGGTGAGCTTATGAAACCCCGCAGGTGGACATGCTGCAGATATTGAAGACACTTACTCATTGCCAAAGCCATAATAATTCTAGCGGTGACTTTTGTGGACGGGCCGGTGTAGGTGCTGCTTTGAGGAGCTATGGCGATACTATTAAGCTCGAAGTACATTAACACAAACCCCCTAGAGGCCAGCACAATCAGTGCTTGCCCAAGGAGTGTGAAAGTCTGTCTGACACCGCAAAGGACCTTGGGACTGCTGGACTTATATTGTTGTTAGTGTCAGCCAAAGCTCAGTATTTAGATGTGTGGGCTTCAGCTACTGGCACTTGTACAGTACAGTACATCCCAGGGGTTGAAACTAGAAGCATAACTTACATTTTTATATGAAGGTCACATAAAAACTATCACAGAAAGTTTTTACAAGTGCTTTCTTATAGATTTGATTGTTCTGCTCATGTCCCTAACCTAGTTGTGAAGTTTTGATAAAACAGAGGTCTTTATTTTGTCGTACATCTAAGTGAAACAAATAAATAAATAAATAAATGTAGGGCGGGACTTTGTTTTATCCATCAGCTGTCGATTGGATGAAGGCAGATCTGAATGTGAGCTTGCAATCTTCTGTAAGAAAGTGACTTGGAAAAAATGACCTGCAGATACGGCACTAGAGAGAAGTCTGTCGTTTCACTGGAAGGTCGAGTGTGTGTGTGTGTGTGTGTGTGTGTGTGTGTGTGTGTGTGAAAAACAGGAAGAAACAGCTAATCAGTTTCTCAGCCTTAATAATTTGATAAGCTTATAATTATTTTCATGGCTCATAATCAATAAACGGATAAAATTAAAATGATATACTATATATATTAACACACACACACAAAAAATAAAGCACTAAAAATTAGTAAATTTAGGCATCCCAACAAAAACAAATATTCATGAAAGTTTTTCTAAAAATTACATTTAACAGTATAAAATTATTTAAAGATTAACTTTAAGTAAGCGTTTGATGACAAAGGTAATCAACGTGTAAAATGGTGTAAACAAGCCATCAATGTAAAATAATACAATAATACATTGTATTACCTGTTTAACACCGTAAAGCTGCTTTGACACAATCTGTATTGTTAAAAAAGTACTATATAAATAAAGATGACTTGACTAAATTCGCTTGGCTGATACTAATAACTTAAAAAGTCTTTATACTGTTTATCAGCTGATAATTTATATGGAATCAATATCACACAAGTTTTTATTTTATTTTTTAGAACACAGTAACAAGTAGTAACTTGCAGTGATGAAGTCTAATAGAAACAGTGTCTTATGAGCAGCATTCAAACTATGCAAAAAGTGTGAAAAATATTGATTAATGCATTCAAACACTTAGCCTTTATGATTGACAACAAAGTGACAATACTAGTGGCAGAGCAAATGGGCCGCACACACAAAGACGGATTGCCAGCAACACATTCTCAGAAGCCCTGTTATCACCTAAATCAACACTCATTGAAAAGTGTTTGCACAAACAGATTTTTCAGGCCCGCTTTCTCTTGGCACCCTGTCCCTCTTGTCGATATAGTACAGTCTCTTACTTTATTCCACCCTCTCCCTTTCACAGTAACCAATATGAAATCCATCCTAGCCCTGGCACTTTATCTCAAGCTAATGTGGGCCACTCAGTATCTCTGGCAGGTCTGTATGAATATGTGTGTGTATTTATGTACTGTATACAGCAGGCACGTGTCCAAATAAGAAGTGTTTTGGGTCAGCAGAGGGCCTGACGACATCCATAAAACTATATCACGCTCCTTAGTGAATGTCTTTCGAATAACAGCACATATAAAATATAGAGTCCCTCCTCCTTGTTGAAAACCCAGTTATGGGTGACCAATCTTTGATCAGGGATGTCTAGCTTTTGAGACTAATTAACCCAAAGCTAAGACTAGTTAACCCTAAAACGAATTTTCATAAAATCTGGCACAGCCCCGTATGTATCCACAGGACTCGGGCCGGCCGTGTTATCTCTGGTCGCTGAGCCTCTGAGATGGGGAGGAGACACGGGGAGCTATTTTTGCAAGCTTAACCAATGCTGTTAGAGGATCTATCAAGAGTAATTTGCCTCACAAAGGTCATCGCAGCCAGGGGGCAGAGGCAGTATCACAGGCAGGAGCCTGGAACAGCAGTGACTCACTATGGTCCACATTCTCCTGCCGGCTTCACAGGACGCCATGTACCCACCACATCAAATCAACACACTGTCATGGAGGGATAAACTACCATCAATACGCTATTGATTTTGCATGGCATTAGATATTAATACACCAGTTGTGCTCTTTTGCAGTTTGTCACAGTGCATGGTTGGTACGCTGTAATTTTAGTAATTCCTTGCACTCAAAAAACAGTGAGGTCCTCGAGTCCTCGCATATACATACTAGATAATACACTGGAATAGACAATATGTCACTAAATGAGCATACGAACGTTTTCACAAACAAATCAGGATTCATCAATAACTTTCATACTGAAATTTATTCTAAATTTACCAAGAAAATGTAGGAGCAACTGAAACCACATGCATCTAATAAAGTTTAGACTTTGGAATAATTCATATTTTATGTTTTTGAAAGAAGTCTCTTATATGCTGGCAAATACTGAATTTATTTGATCCAAAATATATATATTAAAAAAAACATAATTTTGTGAAATATTAATATTTTGTGAAATGTGATTTATTTCTAAAGCTGAATTTTCAGTAGTCATTACCCCAGTCCTCAGTGTCACATGATCAATCAGAAAATATTATAATATGCTGAAATGGTGCACAATTATTAATACATTTTCTTATTATTATTAATGTTGAATTTTAATTATTTGCATTTTTTTCCACATAGAATAATCTACACAAATACTAATGAATGAGACCCAATGATCTATGGAATAAACGATTCTGATTGGTCATTCGGCAGTCAGATATTTCTTAGTATTTGCCATTGTCCATCTCTTATTTATATTGCTTCGTTAATTGAAATGAATTAAAGCACAAGTTCAATTTCCAAATAATTTCAACTCTAATCAATATTTAATATTGATTTATTTGGTGGGTATAGCTGTGTTATAAGTTGGATAATGTAAAGTTGGTTGGCCATTATCACAAAAAATAGACCCCAGCTCGAGGCAGAGTACATTATCACATGTATACTTCACCAGAAAGAATAGGCTGCTAACTTGTCGTCATTTAAAATCAGGAAGTCTCTTCACATTCCCCCATAAGTCTTTCCACAAAGACGTATAGGAGCTCATGTCATTGGCACTTAATGAAAATGGTGAAAGCATATCTGACTGTTATACTGACTGGGCTTTAACACAAAGAAACATTCATTATTAAGTTCTTCTGCTCATTCAATTTGCCACCAAGAAAAAAAAAAACATTCTGCTAGCGTATAGATAAAAAGTGTATTTCAACAATGTACTGCAAAGTGCTGACAAGTTTCTTCCATTACCACTGCCATAATAAATGAAGTCCACTATAGCCGTGTGTATTAGCCCAACCTTTTGTTCCCAGTCTAACAGCCCTCACTCGCACCTTCAGTGCACATTAAAAAGGCAAAAAACATGGGCCGCATTCCTGTGAAGTGTCCCAAGTGGCAGTGTAAGTGCTTATGAAGTAGTATGTTCACATCCCAATGAGCCAGTCACACTGTCCGTTTAACAATATGTGCACTCATGCATGTGCATCTCTCCATGCATGTTTGACACATGTTTGAGGAGCTGTGTGATGGCCGTTTCTGTTTCTCCAAAGCTTACGTGAACAAGGGGAGGAGGAGGAAGATGGAAAGCAGGGTTGAGGATGGGGGAAGGTATGGAGATAGAGCAGTGGGCCTATCTCGCAGGCGGGAGCGGCTGGTTTCCAAGGAGATGTGTGTGCGTGATGAGAGTGTATGAGACAGGCTTTGCTTGGGTGCACACTTGGAAGGAAGAGTCCCTCTTCATCACTCCCTGCTTTGCCTCTCTCTCCCCCTCCTTACCTCAGTTCCCAGGTCATCATTTACCCTGAGCACGGCCAAACCGTTCCCATGAGGTCCACCTGCACTTGAGGACGTACTGCATTAATCTTACACCTCCATTCAGCATATGAACCCGTGTTAAATTCCACCGGAGCGGTCAATTATTACCACGTACATAACCGCTAATGCGTCTCCCTATGATGACATGCAACGCAACACGCCATATATTTAACCCTCATCTTCTGTTTGGGAGGCCTTGAGGCCAATTTAATAGTGTGAAAATTATACTTCATATTAAAGGATCGGGCCGATACTTCATGCCTTTTCCTAATCTTCTGAGAATTGATTATGAACACAATTTTAACTTAGGCTTCAAAAATTCTCCTCTGAAAAATCTTACATCATTTCTGTTTGGGTCTCACAGACCCAAGATATAAAACAAGATTAACTGTAATGGATTTCCACATGCTCAATTCTCTGACACTGTACAAATAAACTCCTGCCAGCTGTTTATTTGATTTGTTTTGATATATATTTCTTTATTAGAATTACTGGAATTAATAAAAGTCACATATCTAAAAGTGCATGTCTACTTTATGATAAAACAGATGGTTAAAGCTCCAAAATGATCTGCTGACTGGGTTTTTCATTAGATTAGAGGAGCATATTAAAATAATTCTAAAAGGTTCATTTTGAAATTACTGTTATTATTCAATAACAGTAAGATTTTTTAAGTTGCACGTCTCTTATGCTTACTGCATTCATTTAATGAAAAATAAAGTAAAAACAATAATACTTAGAAATATTATTACAGTTTAAAACTCTTTTCTACTTTAATGTATTTTAAAATGTAGTTTGTGATGGTAAAGCTGAATTTTCGTCTTCAGTGTCGCATGATCTTTCAGAAATTATTATAATATGCTAATATGCTCAAGAAACATTTCTTATAACCTCTTACTAGCATTTTTACAAATTTTTATTTTTTTGAAAACACTGATATTTGATATTTTTAGGCATCTTAGATCAATAAAAAGTTCAAAAGAACAAAAAACATTTTTTTTGTTTGTAACATACATTTCAAATTTACCATCACGATCAATGTCTTTCTGAAAAAGCAAAAGTAAAAACAAATCTTACTGAGCCTTTTACTTTTGAACAGTAGTGTAAATCATGGCGTCTTTGTAACCCCATACATAAAAAACCATAAAGGATAATCTGGAAAAGAACAGGGCTAATAAAGACATGCCTTTTGGTAACTGTGTTTCAATGAAAAATTTGAGCAGTGAATCACATTCTCATGCTGATTCAAATCATTCATATGAATTGTAATGGTCTGATATGATGTTTGCTTTAAACACATGACTGTACCATTTAAACTGTAATTATGTGGTAAGAACCATGATCTTAAGCGGCCCATCAAATCCAAGTCACAATTTATTTCACAGCTTTTCCAGGAAGTCTCGATCAGTGCTGCTGTTTAGACCTCCTGCAGAGACACAGCCATTTACATATTGGCACACAGAGCTGTCCTTGAACTCCCCCAGAGGGTTTAACACACCTGGCTGCTGGACATGTAAGGAGGCTGAAGACAAAAGTAGTTTGACTTGACAGACTATTGAAAACATGAACACAAACTTACACTCCTTCTCTAACACTAATGTTTGCACACATGTCTATTCAATAATAAGCACTGGCACACCTGTACAGTTTTCTTCCTCAGGGCAAACAGCTCTCTTCTGATGCTTAAACCTTAAATTTATTATGAATCTTAACTATGAAAAGTAATAGTTCACGGCACGCAAAAAACTCAAAAGTTCTGTCATCATTTACTCATGTCATTCCAAACATGTATGTATATTTTCTTTATGGAACATAAAAAATAAGATATTTTGAGAAATGTCTCGGTTTTTTTTTTTTTTTTTTTTGCAAGTCAATGAAAGTCCATAGGGTCTGAAAAGGGCTGCAGAGAAACTTTGAATTCATGGACAAAAACAAAATTGTTCTTGATGATATCTTTTGTGTGTGTGTGTTCAGTTAAAAAATTACTTGAGGGTGTGTAAATGATAACAGAATTTACATTTTTTGGTGAACTATCATTTCAAACACAAGACCAATAATCACAGAGAGGCCCAATCTCTTCAAGAACAATACTGTAAGTCAGCGTGTATAAAGGAAAATATTTTAAAAGTCAATTTGAATTGGTTTCACAACCCCTTTCATCTTCATAATTCAACACATTTCTGATCGAGAAAGACTATTTGATGAGGGGTAAAACTTGATTTTATCAACTGAGAATTAATTGGATTGTGAAAAGACATTATCAAATAGGTTGCATGGCCCGACGTCATCAAAACAGGAAAGTTGTTTCCATTAAGAGTAAGTAATGATATTTTAATTCAAGACTACAAAGGCCAATATTTTTTTTTACGATGAGATAAGACCAGAAATGTGAAAGTAGAGAGAAGAGGGCTGAAGAGCAGCACACTCTTGAAGGTTATATTCAGAGAGCAGTCATGTAGTCTTGTCCAGCAAAAGGCCTCATTATTACCTTCCTCAAAGATTTATGTACAGACAGGCCTAGAACATGACTCAGGGTGATAGGTTTCTAGGTTTTGATGGATCAATCCCTCATTGATATTAAGCAAATAAATCATGAGAATCTTTTTGAGATTTAAAGTGGATCAAATATGGCTGTGGGTATCTGTGCACTGAGTGACAGTGACATACACTTCAATTAAATTAATACTGAAAAGTCAATCACTGGATTTGTGTAATCTGCCATGGCCACATCTATTGGACTGCGCCCATCCCTTTCAATTAAAGATGAGGATCTTCCCATCACACTGCAGTCATGTCACCTCTCTGCGTTCCCTGGGGCAGGAGATTAATCAAAGTTTGAAAAGACATTATGAAGTACATTATTTCGCTCCCAGTCAAGCAGTGTCAGGGCTGCCCAAACCTAAACTGCCTGGAATTAAAATGAATCCATCCAGAGGACAAAGGCAAGGAAAGAGAAGATAAGGAGGAAAACAGAGGAAGAGGATAAGCAAAAGGAACAAACCATCATCATACAGTATGTTGGGGGTATATGGTGTACATTTGAATAACAGGGTATGTTTTAAAATCCACAGGGTGTTTTGTTGAGCTCACTGTAGTTGTGTAAGGCTGGAGGCTTCTTGTTTGAATTGACTTTGATTTCTCCTCAAAAAGCCTTTTAAAGCTGTTTTGTGTGAGAGGTGAGACAACAGTCTGTTCAGAGCATCTTGACTGACATAACGGACGGGCTGATTACAGCTTTATGAGTGAATACACTGCACCCCAAAAATAAATATTTTCATCATTTTAAGGCTTCTACATTCTTTCCTTTATGTAAGGGACAGATTTATTTATGTTATCTGTATTGGTAACATTATTGCAATGACACTAACAGCATTAGCCGATAATTCTGTTCGGTGTCAACAGCTTGTAATACTGAGACATTTATACTTCACAGAACAGAGTGCTTTTATTGAACTGCAATATACGGTAATCAATATGATTGCCCATCTTATTTTGAATTGACAACTGAGTAGGCTAATTATACAATTTAGCCCTGATCTATTGGTTATATGACAGCTGCAAACATCATGCTGCCTATGTAAAAGACTCGATTTGTGAAAAAAATCATTTAAACCATTAGGACTGAACTAAATACTATAGTATAAAAATACATTCTGTTGATAGACTAAGATTAGTAGTGCTTTCAATGTGCCACATTAAATAATCCTCAGCTAGGATAGAATGAACACAAGTGTATAGGCTTGTGTTACAAATAAAGGTTCTTTACTGGCATCAATGGTTCCACAAAGAACCTTTACCATCCATGGAACCTTTACATTCCACAAAATGTTCCGTACAGTGGAAAAAGGTTCTTTAGATTATTCAAATGTTCTTCACACTAAGAAAAAAAAAAACATGGTTCTTTTAAGAACTTGTCAACAAGGTATAGATAGATAGATAGATAGATAGATAGATAGATAGATAGATAGATAGATAGATAGATAGATAGATAGATAGATAGATAGATAGATAGATAGATAGATATGAAAGCACATAAGTTGGACCCCTTAGACTTTCCGAGGCACACGAACTCTCTTGCTTACCTTCTAGGCAGCAGGTTCTCCACAGTCCGGAGTGGGTCATGACTTCCTCATTCTTCCCTCTCGTCTCGTTCTCGTTATTACTTTTGGCCCGGCACACTCCTCGTGAGTACAGCCAGTAGTCCGTTCCCACAGCGATAGTCATCAGGCTGAACGCGGCGAACGCGCCCACTGTGGTGATCAGCATTTGGACTCCTCTGTCACACATCAACATTTTGCCTCATTTCAGGATGGGGAGTCAAAACAGGGTTCTTAGCGTGTCTCCTAAAACCTCCTAACCTGCCTGGTGAGCGGACTCCATGCTCCGACCGACTTCAGAAGCCCATACCATTATTATGTGCTGATTTGTGTTGTGTCGAGACTGTTGCAGTCGCTGTTGCTGCTTCTCAAGTTCAGTAAGAAACCTCACAGTGTTTCTCATCAGCACCACAGCATTCTGCAAGGCAGCAAACTAAACGAATGACAATATGTTTCCCCTGTGACTTCACAAGAACATATTTGTTTCCCGAAGACGGCAATAAACCAGTGTTTTTGCACAGAGAGTATTTTTCAAAAATACTGTCCTTTGTTAATCCAGCGGAAAATACCTTCGTTCAACGGATGCATCCGGCATTTTTCTCTTAAACACAAGAGAGGAGTAAAATATCCCACTTCATGATCAGCTTGTGTCTTTCCAAAATTCCCCTTCAAATCTGGCGAATCTAAAGCAAATTTCATTTGATTATATGTGGAGCAGCATGTTAAGAAAGCACCTATCAAGAACTGATCCTTTAAATGAACAGAATCCCAGCGCTTGTGATTGCTGTCAACGGTGATGCTGGTCTCCGCAAATGTGTCTTACAGCAATGACAGCTCCCACGTTCCTCGCGAATCCGCTCGTTTGAAACTCCGCCCACAGAGGGAGCGGAGCGGCGCGCGCGGGCTGCTCTGCGCGGTGCGCGCTGCTGAATGGACGAAGCCTCGCGTCTGTTCATCTCTGAGTTTCTCCCCGCACAGCGCCCCTGGCTCAACCAATGTGCTACTTAAGGCCTTCATATGCAAAGATATGGGAAAGAAGCGATGCATGAAAAATTGGACCCTGGAGAACAGGAACGTCCTTACAGAGCCACAGACATTTTCGATACCTTCACATGGGCAATTCCGGAGAGTTTTATACATCACTAAATTCATAGCTATGTTGATGACAGTACAATCAAAAGTTGCACTTTTTTATTGATCTGGTTTTTGAATTGGGTCAGTATTGGAACCAAAAAAAAATAAACAAAAAGAAAATAAATAAATAAATAAAATTCAGATTCTGTTGTTCTAAAGATAATCCAGCCCTGCAGCGCGAAATATAGCCTGCAGCAACTAGCAAATGAACCTTTTCTTGGTTCTTTTTTAGTGAATAAGTAAACATGCTTGACCAACATGCTCCAATTTTTAGAGAAATTACTCTTATGTGCCGACTATTTTAGTGAATCGATGAAAAACGCTGAATTTAATCGGTGACTGACTCACTTGACCGCATCAAAACCAAAAACTGTTGCCATATTATGCCGTTAGATTTACATTTACACTACAAATATATACTAAAAATAGAAAAGCTTTTCCTTTTCGTTTTTGAAAAGTTTTGCAAACAGATGACAATGCTGTCAAAATTATACCGTTCTCATGAATTGGCGAAAATGACTAACGACATTGTACATAATACATGCCAGACCAGTAGTTGGCGATGTCACTTTAAACATACACACCTTTACAAAAAGACAATAATGGTATCATTTAAAAAAAACTTGCAATTTTTTCAAAGCCGTTTTCAAAAGATTGTGTTTTCAGGCCCCCAATGCATTTGTCATGATGGGCCTATATAACGCATTAAAAGCGTCTATGTGTCATCAAATAGCCCCCTTAAATAGCTAGGCTACTCTTCATACTTACCTTTAAAACAAACATTTCTCCCTCAAATGTATTAAATGAGTGGTTAAGAAAGATAAATCATTAAGAAGATTTATAAGAATTGGAATTGTATCCATTTAGTATTGGTCAATGAGGTGTTTTTTTTTCAAGGAGGGTGATTAATATTCATTCAATTTTAGTTGCAAATTAAACATTGCTGCAGATTTGTTATATATTTGCTGACAATTATGCTCACAGAGATGTTGTCCCATCTGATATCAACAAGCTTTAATAAACAACACATTATAATCACTCAAAGCACCAACACTACAACAGTCAATTTCCTAAATCTACCAAACAAATCACAGAATGTCATTATCAGAGTACAACCATTATAATAATTTATATGTGAATGGAGAACCCTATCCCATCCAACACCTACTCATCTATGATGAAGAAGTCCATTTCCCACTCCTTCATTATGACAGATGCAGCCTCAGTCTCCCCAGTCTTGAGGTAATTCAGTATAATTTGGATTTCATCAATATTTTGCTTTGGACATTTCTCTTTAGCAAGCAGGCTTCATGCAATGGAATATTAAAGCTGATTGGCTTGAACAGTTTATCTTTGACAATGATTAGTCCATTATATACAGTATAATGATTGTATATATTTATTTGGAAGCAGGAGAATTTAGGCCTCCATTATGCCTTTTTGGCAATATGGTATATGAAAAAAAAAGACGTTGCATCATTTGAATATCCATTCTGATTGGATATGTGCAATGATTAAAACCATCCTGGGCTACCTACTGCCTAAAAGAAAATCAATATTCATATATTTCATACAAAATATATTGCAGATGAGTCATGTGTCCCATAGACAACAGAGTACAGCACAGATGCTGTATTTTTGTAGGCCAAAACCTGGAAACGAGTTGAAATTTTAGCAGTTCTATTTCCAGTGGTCTAAGGTCAATGTGTTTTTAATGGATTTTAACCTGAAATAAAGTCTAGAATTAATACAAGCTCAAAATATTTTCAAGTTTTATTCTAAGAGATAAAATACATAAGAAACACCCCTTTGTGATTTTCTTATAGCTTAATTTGTCTTTAAAAAAGTGTTTTTTTTTAACAAATGTCTAAATGGGACTATAGTGGTTTTGGGGGATATTTAACATCATGATGCCAAACAGGAAAACTCACCCACACTTCACAGCCTCTTTGTGTTTGTAATTGCACTCCTTGAAACCTTTCTAGCTCAAACTATGAGGATTTCTTTTAAATAAAGACTGAAAGAGCTTCCAGAAGTGATGGTGGCATTGAAGTCATGCGACTGTGATATAGTTTATAGACTATGTTTAGCCTCTGACAACTCTATTTGGGCTTCAAAATTCATAAAGTTGTTCACATGTGAAGAATATTATAATGAACAAAACGGATAAGAATCCTAAACTTTTGTTGGTCACAGAGCTTCTTTTCTGAGATAATCTGAAAGCCAATGGAAAAATCCTATTGGGTTTTTGTCGAGGAAAGCAGAGTGCAAATAATAAGTTCAAAAGTATGTGATCACTGCAGTGTGCTATAAAAAGATTGGCCTAATCCTACAAATTGATGTTTTGACTAAACAGCTTTATTACTTGCAAATGTAACATTTTAAGCAAATTTTTTTTTTTTAATACAATTCTTAAAGGGACAATAAGTAACTTTTTAGGTATTTTATTATCTAAAATCAATATTTTTATTCATAAATATGCCCTCAATGGTGTACAAATACCTATGCCAATGTTTAAACTAATCCTCGTAAATGAAGAATTTATTATCTTTATATACATGGGACGGGTAGGTTGATGGAGGCTTCCATGTAGAGGTCTTCTCGGGTCCTAAAAACTGTACCCGACCCGAATCGACCCGAATCACTACTTACCCGAACCCGACATGCATACATTATTTATTTTTAAAGAAAAACCCGACCCGAGACAGACCCGATAAAATTAGACCCGAGTCCGACCCGACCTGACGGCATTTCCTTTAGAACCCGACTGGACCCGAACGTAAACGGCATTTACATGTGCACAGCCTGCAACCATGCGTTTCTCAAAAATGCACTTAACATAGACGCGGCAGTAGGAGTAGCCTACGCGCTGAAGTGCTGAAATGTCAATCACACATGTAACCCATTACGTCCTTTAAAAGTTGGCATAATGTTATTTACCGGACCATACGATGATTAACATTAGAACCACCACAGGATAAAATTTACCGATGGCTGTTTCTCAAATATAACTTTTCAGATTACAGAATAACAGATTTTCAATAAAATATACAAAGTCTCCCAGTCATTGATTTTGACTAAACACCGATGACGACCCTGGATGTTTCTGTTCTACATATTCGTTTTCCCTCACCTTTTTCGCAATGTCTGTTATCGCCTCCATGCTTTTCTGACAGTGTCGCGTATTTTTCAAATTGATTGACAGGCCTGGCTTAACGACAATTCAAATACCGGTACTTGCATTTAGTCAAACATCCATCCACATGATGGCGCACTAGTTCTTGGCAAAGGGAGGGGGGTTGGTTAATGTGGAACTGAGTAAATAAATGCGTTGCGAGGCAACCGTGCTTATAGCCCGTTGCACGTAGAAGCGCTGATTTGCTCTCACACTTAGAAAAAATGAGAGAACGGTGTCATAGTTGTTTTAAATAATGCAATTTTGTTAAATGCCCAACATAGTTTAAAAGAATTCGGGTCTTCTCGGGTCCATTTGGAAAAGGCATATTTATTTTAAATTACCCGAGACCACTAATACCGAATCCGACCCGTGTCCGAGGTACTCGTTGGAGTTTTGGACCCGAACCCGCTCGGGTCTCGGGTCGGACCTCGGGTTTTCGGATCCAAGTGGACCCGTGAAGACCTCTACTTCCATGTAGTTCCGCCATCTTGCAAAACTATAATAGCAGAGAGGGACAAAAAGTACTAAGCCAACGCGTTTTCGGTCAGAGCCAGAAACGCAGGTGCAGAGCAGTGAGAGGCGCTTGAAACTGCACCGGCAAGTTTAAAAGTCTGGATTGCATTCTTATTATGGACCATACATATGCCGCGCCACAGGAGAAGAAAACATCGCCGCCAAAACGAAGTGCTATTAGAAGACATCCTGTCAAAGCTTTTTGGTACATATCGCCTACCGTAGATGCAATGCGCATTTGAAAAAGCGAGGCGCTGGAGAGCAAAATTAGTTTGAATGCAAAATACAATTTCACCACTAGATGGGAGTAATTCCTACTTACAGTCCCTTTAATTAATTCATTTTTACACTGTAGCAAAAATAAGCAAGGCCATGCTTAAGTGAAGTTAAGGTCCGGACCCATTTTTTTGCACATTATTTTAAGTTGTGAAATAAATGGACAGATGAGAAATGCATGTGTGACACCTAATGTGCCACATCACCTCCTGCACTGTGTGAAGATCAGATCAAAGTCTTCCTCCCACCACAGCTCTGTTACATGCTTTCTCATCTTCACTACACCTAAATATAGCCTGGAAATTACATTTCTGTTCACTTGGTCCTTGCGATGCATGCAAAACACGCTAGTGTGTTTCCTGCCCTTTTCATCAAGACGATGAACAAGCGGGAAGCACCTTTATCCCTCAGCCTGCTTTTCCTGCTTTCCTCCGACGGAGCCAGCGTAAGCATTGAGGATGAAGTTATGCTATGAATAATGCTTTATAATTCAAATGCTCAGCTACATATCTCTAGAAGGATAATGACAGATGGTACAAACCGAAAGAGTGTCGTCTAAATCATTGCCGTGACACAAGACTTAGTTTCTTTCCCACTGACACAGCTTTGTGCTGTTCATAACATATTCAAATCAATAATACAATTCTGAAATCAATGTGGATGACATTCTAGTAAAAAAAAGATAATTCTTTAAAGCTATTAAAGTAGTGTGAACTCCACCCGAAGAACACTGCAATAACAAGACATCAAGCTTTTGAGATGAATCCATTTATTCACCACATGCCATTTCCTGTGAAGTGATTACGATAACCCCTCTGTTCACATGCCTCTTTAACCTCTCATTCACAGTGGTTCCCCACAGAGGCACTGGGCTTGATTGATCTGGCACTGTATGAATGGCCGTGAATGAGCTCCAGATTGTCTTTAAATGGGGATGTGGGGTTTTATGTTAGAGGGACCAGCGCCATGAAGGTCAGTTCACATAGCTGTGTCATTTGCTGATGGAGCTGGAATGCAGTGAGAAGCACAAGGATTCTGTTCCTTCAGCAAGAAAGCTAATGGCCGAAATAAAATTTTTTCAGAGAAACTGACAGCAGAGACATTTCCCCACATGCACACTTTGACTTTTGGCAGATTTCCTTATTTTTGCCATCACTAAATTAAAAGCTGTAAATGAGACAAAGATTTCCGGAGTATGTTTTACAAGAAAACACTATTTCTTTCAGTCTTTCTACTTCAAAATGTTGTGTTTAATTCAATGCATTACATTGTGTTTCTTTGTAATCATTTGTTTAAATTCACTAGCAATTTTTTGAGTAAAAAATGGTTACAACATAAATCTTAAACTTTATTTTATTTTATTTTTTTTCAGTGTTGTTTGTAGGTTGTATATTTTATTTTCTGGGTACCTTACATTATGTTTTCTTTGTAATGTTGATTACGCCCAACTAGGGTTAAAAAAGAACAGCTAAAATATTTCTTAACATCAATAACAATGACAATAAAATACATGATGAATTAATTTATTAATGTACACAAACACGCTGTGTGGTTTCTGGATTATTTAGCTGTTGTTTTTCATTGTATATCTGAGACAAACAGTACAAGTTATCGTGTCACTCGCAGCATGATATAAAGCCTTCGTCTATGTAAAATGCCATCTCATCAAAATGAATATCCATTGTGATTGTGTTTCTGACAGTAGCGAGTCTCTAATATTGTGGTTTTAATAGTCCTTCTCCTTTCAACACTTTCTTATGGGATGCAATGCATTTTAATTATCAAAGACTTCGGCTTCAGAATGCATACTCCGTCACGTCTAACAGTAATCACAGCCAGCTAACACGACGGCGAGTCCTAGTGCAAGACAGTCGCAGTGGACAAAACACCCAATCTGGACAGCAAGGACAACAAGAATTTCCATGCTCTCCGAACAGGTGGCAACAACACCTGCTTCCAATCTTTATAGGGATTGGTCACATTTAGCAGCTGCATAGAAATAAGCTCTGATGCATTCAAAGGCAGGTTGTACTATAAAGGGGAAATAATAAAGAACGAACAGACAAACCCATGCAGCAACCCGTGCCGTCCAAGGCATATGCATGACGAGTAGAGTATGATGACTTCTCCATTAGACCTTGCCTATGATCTTGGGCATTGTTCCACGGCATCTAATGCCATTAGACAGGAAAAGAAAACCTTACAAACAGTTAAGCTGACAGAATCTGAATGAAAGTGGATGAATAAAAGATAAATATCCACATGAACGGATAGACACAGAGGGCAAAGCCGGCAGCCCCTCTCTCATCATAAAGTCTGTGTTGGAGAGGCAGCCCTTGCTGACAGTCTTATCTTATTGAGAGTCTCATTAGCATAGAAATTACTTCAGGCAGAGGCAAAGAAGCAGGACCCAGCACAGGTAACTCTCAACTCTCTCTTTCCATTAGTATGGAGAGAAACAGAAGATGTGAGGGGAGGAAAAGTTGAGTAAAAAGACACAAATGAAGACTGGCTGAGGGCAATGAGAAGGAGCAGAGGGAAGGGGAAAAGGAACAGAAAAGCAAAATACAATGTCATTTGGATAACCAAGCTATTCCTGCTCTCTTTTGATGTTTTCGCATAAAGACTGCAGCCAGCGACTAGTTCTGTGAAAGTAGTTCTAAGGGAGAAGTTCCACAGAAAGACAGAAGGCATTTTGTCAAAATAATTGTAAAGTCAGCACGAAATTTTAAACCAAAAAAAGTTATTTCCATGTTGTCCACACAACTTTGGTATTTTTTAGTAAATAACAGAAAACTGCTTTTTTGGAAATGCACCCTAAATGTCATTAATATATATATATATATATATATATATATATATATATATATATATATATATATATAAAGTCATCTTATAATTTACAGTGAAAAACTAAACTGGCATTCCCAGAATTCCCTGTGTGATTTATTTTAGTGGCTAATTTAGTGTTTTGCATGTCACAACATTTCAGCAATAATTTTTTTCCCTTTATGTGAATGAGATCTAGAACAGCCTTTTTAAAAGATTTGCATTTTGTCTACGAAAGGTAAGGTAAGGTCTTAAATTAGAATTTTATTCAAACATAAATGGATTAATAGTTGGCATATCATTACTTTCTAAATTCCCTATAGGCATTGAACCCATGACTGTGGCACTGCTAGCATCATGCTGTACAGTATCAAATGAAAAGGTCAAATTAGTTTTTGGAGTGCTGAATTTTCAATTGATTGAATGCAACTAGTTTTTTTTTTTTTTTTTGTCACCTAATTTATTCAGCCAATAAAATTAGTCGTACTAGACATGGAGCCCCATACATATGAGGTTGATTGTGGTGATGAACACCTTCTTAACCTAGAGTTTATGAAGACTCCATGCTATTACCAGACAGGCCAGTCCACATCCGGTTTGCCAGAGGAATGAATAGAGAGAAGCTCAGTTTAAAGCAAACGCTCTACAGAGGCACTTTGAAGATCTCCGCCGAGAACAGCAGTACCCATTCCAATTAGTGCCCCAAAATGGACTCTGTAATGAACATAAACAAACCAGTTTAAAAAGTGCTGTTAGCCTTAATATTTACTGTAACGTGATAATTAATAAGGAAAGACAAAAAACTGCTTTGTGTTTATCTTGGTAATTATTTTTAGAACCCTGGGGGAAGGTGCCTGTGTCAGGATCCTTCATTAATTCCGCGCTGTGGCTTGTAAAGTAGTTTTAGTCACTGCAGAGTGAACATGATAAATAAAGCCACAGGTAGCAGTGAGGTAAAGCCCTGCGGATGAGCCTGCGCTCGCTGAAAGCTCTGGAATGCAGCCTCTGCTCACCCACACAATAAAAGACCTTAAGAATCGCTTCAGTCTGCGAGCAGAGAGAACAAGGGGGACCGGAGACAAATTTTGTCGCACAGCGCTGCACCGTGTAAACACTTTATGTAAGATGTTAAATAGAGCTTCGGTTCAGAAAGACTCTAACCTTCATTAAGGTCAAACATCCACAAAACAGAGCTAAATTTGCATTTACATCGAAAAATGCAGCGTTCACACAGCTTTAGGACAACAGTTTGCCTCGGTCTTGGGCGGGCTCAACCGAGGCACTGAGCCCACTGCAATTATGGATATTAACCATGGAGTCTGTCATCATTTGTGAAGTGCATTGACCCTGGACTAAACAAACATGCCCTAGTATTGCTCAAATTCATCCTTGTCAACTGCAATAGATGATGTTTCTGACCAGCCTCTGGTGCAGTGGAGCATCGCAGGCCAGGCCACAGGAGGACTGCACCACTGTTCATTTTAACTGCAGAAGAAAAAGCATTGTGTTAAGAGAAACAATACAAAGCACTGATGTACCTATTTAATCTAGTATATATTATATAACATCTAAAGAGGCTTCAGGGCCCAACCACAATAATTATGTATGTAGTAACAGATTATTTAGCTCAAAACTTGTGTCCAAGCCTCATTCCTTAACCCTCAAAGAGCAAAACACTGAAACTGATGATGCATTTTTAACATTAAAATGCATTTTATATAAAAAAAAATAGTGTTTATTTTTGCATCCTTAAATGTAAAATGTTTATGTACAGTATGAAAACATTTGAAAGGTTTTTAGGAAGTTACCACCAATAAAAAAATAAATGATAAATGTATACTTATTTTGGCTTTGAAAAAATGAATGGGTAAGCTTAAAGTTCAGTATGTTCCCATCTTTCCACAGGACACTGAAGATCATTCAGAATATTTCATCTACGATTTACTAAATGGCATCTGTTGTGTGAAAAGCATTCAGGGCCCATGAAATCACAATATTCTGTCTTTTATTAATTATTGTATTCATATTAAACCAAGAACTTCAAAGAAAGGAAAGAAACAGAAACAAACACAAATGAAGATAGTTTGCTACTTGCTATTGAGCTGTAAGTGTTATAAAGCCAAATGTTAGATATATTGAAAATTTGGGATCACCATCTACTCAACTATACCCCAACATTACAAGCCTGCAGCTTTCAGCCAAGAGGTCAGTCTGTAATGTTTAGATCTTAGTCTTTAGTCAGGTTAGACACCACATTAAAGTGAACTCAGATAAAAAAAAGTGAGGCAGTGATTGATAGACTTACAGTCTTTACAATGGCACGCACTAAAGGTTTTAGGTAATGTAATTTTCACCAGCTTACAATTTTAAAAAAACATTTTCCGGGGTTTTGTCCACTGATTTCTTTTTTCTCAAAGATTTTTTGTCAGCTGAACAGTCTGTATATTGTTAAACAACAGTACATTACATTTGCATTTACATTTAGTCACTTAGCAGACACTTTTATCCGAACAAATGAGGACAATGGAAGCAATAACAATCAACAAAAGAGCAATAATATACAAGTGCTATAACAAGTCTCAGTTAGCTTAATGCAGTACACGTAGCAAGGGCTTTTAAATAATAAAATAAATAAAAAGAAAACAGATAGAATAGAAAAAGAATAAAGCAAGCTAATGTTAGAGGTCTTTTGTGCTTTTGTTAATTGTATAATAAATGAAAAGAAAACAGATCGAATACAAAAAGATTAGAATGCTAGTAAGATTTTTTAAGAATAATTAAGAATAGAATTAGAATAGTGAGTGCTAAAGTTAGAGGGTAAAATAAAGATGGAAGAGATGGGTTTTTAGCCGATTCAGTACAATCCATTGAATGCACTGCACTTCTGTTACTCACCCAGACTGGAGTCTATTGGACAAATTTCTTGCACTATGCAAATTTGCAAGACTCCAAACCTAAAAATTGGTAACTTTGATTCAAATTTTGTTTTTTCATTGGGCCTTTCTAAAAGTCCACTGTTCCATGGTTGCAATATTCTTACTTTCTTTTTGTAATGTGTCCATGTTTCTAGAATAACCTACAAGAAAAACTTACTTGGAAATTGCTAAATTTGATCCAAAACAGTCAGCAATGGTGGATGACCAATGGCAGAGAACAAGTTGTGTGATTTTGCTTTTCTTGTGAGATTCAAATAGTAATTCCTCTGGAAAATGATACTGATAGAGGAAATCCCCCCGAGGATCTGACGTGAGAGCTGTCAGATTACACAAACTCTCAGAAGCAGAGGAATTTCTGTACATTTACGACTTTTCAGCATGCTTAATTACGAACTCCACAGTTAGACTTTGCACTATGCAGCCGCCTCTGGATGACTAATGGCTATAATGGTTTGATGATAATGAAGTGATTTTCACTCCGCACAGGGTTATGATGAAAGGGATCATGAAGATAAAAGAGCAAGAGCTGAAAGGATATGTACAGGTAAAAATGTTTCCGGGCATCCCCTGGGAACACACAACGAAGACACCAAAGTCCCAGTGTCTCAGGATGAGCAGAGAGAAAGCTCTCGCGGCGGTGTGACAAAAGAATATGAGACGTAAGAGGAGGGCAGAGGGGGGCCGTGGACAGAGAGGGTGGTCTGGAGCGAGATGGCAGCAGACGGGAACAGTGATGGTGAGTGACAGGATCAGACAGAGGCAGGAGAGTTCACACAGGGATGAAAGGACACTTACATAATCAGAGGCTGGATCATGATCAGGAAGCACTCGCTATACCTCGCTGCCTCTTCAGCAAGAGCTGCTGTCGGAGAACAACTACATAAACATGAAGAACGCCAATTAAATGTGCCGGAAAGTTTATGACTCCTCAGAGAGGAGGAAAAAAGAGAGACAAAGCCAGGCTTCTGCTGGTGTATTCCTTCTGAATAACTTATCTATTCATTCTGTACTCGGGGAAATATTTATAGAATAAAAAGTTTCCTATGAAGTTTTCTATATTTGATGAGTGTTTTTATCATTCAAAGGCTCAGAGCTATACCACGCTCTCTGAAGATTACCACTGATTGACAAACACGGGCGTGCGAAGGCAAGTAATTACTATTCTCTCGCCGTTATCATTTTGGGAGTTATGAACTAGACCCCTATAAAAACACCAGTAATTATCAGTTCCAGGGCTCCCTGTAATTAGCATCCCAGATGTTTCATTACTGATCACAATAGCGGAAAGGATCGTTTCTCTCCTTCTTTACCTCGAACGAATCCCTTGTGCTTTAAGGGGAGGCGCAGATTCAGATTGTGGAAGCGGCTGAAGTCAGTCTGGGTTAAATCTTCTCAGTGGGTCTGTGATGATGCCATATTATTGAGTTGGCTGGAGGAGAGGGCAGTGGAGGGGCAAGAGCCACTGAAAAGGAACAGAACGTCCACGAACAGCATCTTTCCGTAAAATACCTCTAATATAAGAGCACATCAGCAGGAGAGGAGAACACTTTCATCCATCTTGCACCTATAATGATACTCAGAGAAGCAAAGAGATAAAAACCTCCATTCTTACTCAAAAGAATGTCTCTAGCTAAGCTTTAAACAACTTTACTGAAAACAGTTACGATAATCTGAATGTTAGAGAAAATACATAGTAGTAGTAGCACTTTATTGTCACTAGTCACAAGTACCTGGAAACGTAATAATACTATTGTGCAATATGTTGAATATAGTGAGATGTGATGTGTTCAGATATGCCAACTTATTTAAAATTTCATATTGGTATGTTGTCATACATGTCAAGACACTTTTACAGGAATTTTCATAAGAGTATACAAAATATGTGTTTGTTTGTACTCACGCAAGTTCTGGGGAACAGGATTGAGTGATGGAGTGAGTCATTTATGCTGGAACCGCTCCTCCCGATTCAAAACTCAGCTTTTGTGTCTTCAATCAATCCTTGTTCTGATTCTAGACAGCAGAGAGAATGCCACTGCAGGAAGAGGACGACGCTGCTTGTTCGGACGTTCCAAGTGAAAGTGAAAAACTAAATTCCTTTCAGGAATGAGCTTCCAATGAGACCGTTAAGGAAGGTTTCATGTGATGAGTCCTAACAATTAGTTTTGAGCACTGAAGTAGGCTAATTTATTCAACAAGTTACCTGATGATTGAGCCAAATGAAACCCACTGTGAAATATACCTTAAATGTTTAAACATTTTTTAACAATGTCAAACCAAGAGACATAAACATTTGAAATAAATTGGAATTAAAAATATATATTTTTTAAAAAACAACATATTTTCATCATTTCAATATCTTAACAGTTGGAAATTCCTTAAAAGTAAGCTATCCATTTTCACTGTTGTGTTACCAAGATAGCAGAACTGGGCTTGTTTTACACTTTTGCCATGTTTTGAAGGCATTTTGTCCTTTGAAGTCCCTGGATTTTGATAGCCAATTTCCCCTGGAATGCGATTGGGCTAATTTTGAATAGGAATTGGGCTGGTTTTGTAAGCAGACCAGGCAACTCTAGCGACGGACAACTCTGGATCTGCTTAAATAAAAGCATATAAAGTTGACAAAAATATATAGAAAATTAAAAAATAACCCATAACACTGAGAAGGAAACAAGAGGCCTGTTTTTTTTTTAATGGATGTCAGTGGTGAAGCTTCAGTATAATAAACTGCTTTTATGAGGAAACAGCTTAATCACTTAAAGGGATAGTTCATTCAAAAATGAAAAATCTGTCATGAATTACTCATCCTCATGTCGTTTCAAACCTGCAAGATCTTCATTCATATTCAGAACACAAAATAAGATATTTTTAAAGAAATCCATGAGCTTTCTGACCCTACAGAGAGAGCAGTGTAACTGAAATGTTCCCAGACCCAGAAACGTAGTTAAGGACATCAGTAAAATAGTCCGTGTGACATCAGGGGTTCAACCGTAGTTTTACAAAGCTGCAAGAATACTTTTTGGGTGCAAATGAAACGAGAGTACCTCTGCATATAAACAACGCATGAGCAGGATACTGCTGATGTAGAACATGCATGCGCTTAGCCGTGTTTACATGTAGAGGAAAGCAGTGCGCATGCGTCATGGTACTCTCCATAGAGTATGTGATTTGGAGGAGAATTTTTTGTTTTTAAAAAAGTCATTATTTTTGTTTTCTTAGGGCTCAAAAATTATTCTTGCAGCTTTGTAAAATTACTGTTGAACCGCTGATGTCATATGGACTATTTTACTTCCTTACTACCTTTCTGAGCCAGGGAGCATTTAAGTTGTGTTGCTGTCTATGGAAGGTCATTGAGTTCTCGGATTTCATCAAAAATACTTTAATTTGTCTTCCGAAGATGAAACAAGGTCTTATGGGTTTGGAACGACATGAGGGTGAGTAATTAATAATAGAATTATCATTTTTGGGTGAACTAACCCTTTAATGAATACACAACCTATAAGCTAATCATCATCATGTTTCCGAGAAATTTCAACATTATTGATTTATTTTTGGACATCTATTTTTGTTTGCTTTTATATTCTGCACAGAGAAAATTTTCATTTAGAGAATACTGAACTCACCTTTTTATTGCAGTAAAAATTTAATTTAACGCTACCCAGCTACTAATCACTATAGTTTCACTAAGGAGCTACAATACACTACCACATCATTACTGAGAAATACATTTCAAGTAATAGCATTGAGCAATGTTGCTGCCTCCTGTGTAGTGTGTTGCAAATATAAATAGTTGATTGAACACGCTGTTCCTGATTTCCATTTTTCATCTACTTGTACTAAGCCCTCCCCTTCCACACCACGTCTGTGACTGTACACAGGATGTGTGGAAGATCCCTGGAGCCTCTATAATAACTCTCCCGGCTTCATTAGCTCCATGCGGGGCCTGCATGCTTGTTTTCATTAAAACAGGAGATTGCTTTTTAAATTGTTTTACCTCTGTACGACAGGACAGCCGGACCACTTATCACAATTAAAGAAAAAAAAATGCACGACTCTCCCTCTCTCTCCACGTCTCTGTAGGAAAGTGCTACCAAATCCAATAAATCCTTCCGTCATGCATTTCTCCTAAACGTTCTCTAAGATCCAATGAATGAAATAAATGCCGGGCCTTTGTCTTTTTTCTCCTCTTCTTCAGAACGAGAGTGTTCTCTGTGGAGAAGAATATCTCTGCGCTTTGGTGTTTGCCATGTGCGAGAGAGCAAATTGTTTTGCAGTTAATTAGGGATCTTTTTTAAAAGCGAGAACAAACAGCACAAGGAGAGAACACTAATTGAGGAAGAACAAAACGAATTCAAATCAATAGCGGCTTTTCTCCATTTGTTTGCTCGCTGCACGGGGAGTTGCTGGGAGAATTGAGGGGCATTTAGGGGGGTGGGGGAAGTGGGAGGGAAGCCACCGCTGGGATATAATGCACGCTAAAACACACACCATGCACCCGACACCGCTTTAATTACATCCCATACAAAAAGCAGGAGAAGGGGCGCGTCTGTTGGTCTGTAAATCTCGCTGCAGGGGCCTGCTAGGGTGTCATTAGAGGATGGATGGGGGCCGTTGCACAAGGCCCGCACACTATGCACTGTGATGCTTAAAAGAAACATTGCCTATAGTGGTTGTGCGGTTACAATGTGTAAAACAAGAGAGGCTAGGCTGTGCAGGTAATCACATTAGCAACAGCAGCAGATGTGACGAAGTGAGAATGTGACTAACCTGGTGTGGATATATTGACACTGATGGATATTATATCATATTTAAGAAATGAAGTAATGAGCGAAGTCATAAATAAAAGTTGGAATCTTAGAACTTTCTTTAAAAGGTTTGTAAGATTTGGTCAAAAAAAAAAAAAAATTCTCTTACACCCTTACTATAAACATGCCATTCATGGGTTCATTTCTCCCAAAAGTGTAAACATAGAGCATCCCAGACAAAATTTGTAGAGTGTTCCAATCAGATCTGTCAATCTCTGTCTAGCTCAATCAGTAACGAGGGCATAGCTACTGTAGAAGGCTGAGCCAGAGTGTTTTCATCTGTTTAAAATGGTTGACGTGCTTCATGCTACATTTTTGGTTTGGTTACAGAAGTGCAAGCCAAAATTATAAGTGTTTGTATTTTTGCGTTTCATTTGAGAGCCTGAACTTGTGAAGATTCTTATCATGAGTTTAGCTAAACATACTTGTTTCCCACAGAGTTTCATAGTTGGGGGTGTGTCGAGGTGAGAAAATATGGGAGTCAATATCCAACTTATTTTGCAACATAGAAGTCTCATTTTAAGTGAATGTGCAAGACTTGTGACAGAGATGGTCTTATTATTGAGAGATACCAAGGTTTGTGGCTCTACCTTTATGGAAGGCATAATGGTCAACTTGTGCCTTGATAACCAATCACAATACTGCCTTGATGCCACTGAATATCTGCCAGAGTTGTGCAACAGTCAGTCAGTCACTGTTTGTGGATACTATAGGAATCAATGAGAACAAAACTGAATCCTACCTGAAAAATTGCCTTTTTCTGTGTAAACTCTAAAAATAGTTCAATCAAAAGCCAATGGTAAACATGTAAAAGATTAGCCTATAGACTGTTGATACATTACATGACGAACTGTTTTCTTATAAAATCTATTTATTCAGCACAGTGAATCCTCTCCTCCATAAATACCCAAGGCTTCCTTTCCTGCATATCAGCTTGTTTTTACTAACCTTGGAGGTATGCTTTAAAGCAGCTTCTGGTGCGTTAGCAACTAAAGGTAAAAATCTTGAAAAATAGCAGTGTGGTAAATGGTAAAACTATGTCGCTATGTTGCATTGTGTTTGTAAATACAATACAATGAAATAATTAGACAAGAAATACTTGTTTCCAATATCAAGAAGTATAATGAGCTGGTTTGTGATGCCACTGGAAGCCTTAAACAGCCTTGAATTATATATATATATATATATATATATTTTTTTTTTGCAATTATAATAAAACTAGCTAAATTGCATATACAAAATACAGTATTATAGTTATGATAAAACATCTCACAATCAAATTTACAACACCTTCATAAATTAATTTAGAACACAAAAAAGCAAAAACACACCTAATGCACATTCTTTATTTATAATTTAGTAGAATAGTTCAGTTAAGGTTTTTGTAGAAGAGGTACATCTTGAGCCGACCAAAGTGACTTGTACCTGACATTGTAATTACAACTTCCCAACTTGTAAATACAAACTTCCCAGGAGGACTTAAATGCACATTAGAGTCTGTTGTGGCTGTGCCGAGCTGATTGCACGAGTAAGTGGGGAGGAATCTCTCTCAAATTATATGCTGATAAATGACTTGTGGGATGTAGTCATTATGAATCTTATTATTCCATAGCAAGCTTTACTTTGCTGTCTTGTCTTCGTCCATATGTTCCATTTTATTTAAGGCCAAGTTCGGTCTTTCAGATGGCAGATTCTTTGTCATGGGGGATGATTTAAATTGGATATAAAATACTTATAAACTCTAAAGGGGGTGATAAAACAAAAGAAAAAAGATCAGAACAAAGCAGTCCCAGACAATGCCTTTGAGGCACATAATGAGCTGTTGTCAAAGGCAAATAATTTCATTAGCTGTCACAATGAAAGCTCCTCCAAAAATGCTCATTCAGCACAGAGCCTCAGAAAAAACACCAAGATGACATTTTGAGAATGAAACCTCCATATTCTCATGCACATACTGTACACACATTATAGTATCATAATGATTTTGACAGGAAGAGGAGGATTTGAGGTAATTGTTCTCATTCTTGTTTATACCGTTTTGTTTTGTCCCAGTCTGGGGTGCTGGATGCGGGTGAGAGAGATCTTCTTGAAGGATCACATCATGTGGGAGTCAGCTCTGAGTGACGGCGGGGCAGGGGAATAATTTGCGTCCACAGATTGCCCATGACTCCGGTCGCATCATCTCATTTCCCAAACATGAATTTCAGCGGCTGATAAGATGAGACATTTCCTTGGCAGATAGCATCTTGTGCTTAGCAAAACACTCACAGGGGCCACAGCGTCTCACATGCCTGCAAATACTGTATGTTTGTGTGAGTCATCCAAATATTAATACCTCAAGTGCTGTGAACACACACACACACACAAACACACTATGTGCTGTTTTGAATTTGCAGAGCCAATTTAGATGTGACTCCATTGAACCCAATGTTAACAAGAAAATTGTGTATTTTATTTAATAAACTAGCTGTGTAATGAGAAATGCTCAAGTTCAGCTTAAGTGCAAATTATTTATGAACCATTTAGACAAATTGTCAAACTTTTACAAGAGAGAAAAACTATTCATTGCTTTTTGAAAAGAAAAGAAAAAAATCTTTAAAACCACAAAACCAAAGCTATACAGAGAGAAAACTATAAAACATCTCTAGTCTTTCTCTAAATGGTCAAAACCCAAACAAACTTTATGATAATAAATGTCAGGATATTTATTTATTTATTTTTAAATAACCCCAAGAATGAGCTACTATTAACAGATTGTTAATGACTTCAGCCTCAAACTCCCAATTTGCTGCTTATTAATAGTTAGTAAGGTAGTTGTTAAGTTTGGGTATTGTGTTGGATTAGGGATGTAGGATGTGGTCATGC
This sequence comes from Carassius carassius, assembly GCF_963082965.1. Lineage (NCBI taxonomy): Eukaryota > Metazoa > Chordata > Actinopteri > Cypriniformes > Cyprinidae > Carassius > Carassius carassius. The sequence continues at coordinate 35,151,525 of NC_081755.1, read as the reverse complement.
AGAATATGTGCTTTATAAGTACTAATAAACAGCCAGTATGTGAATAATAGGCATGCTGATAAGCAACTAGTTAATAGTGAAAAGTGGTCGCTATACCGAAGTGTTACTTAAATTATTAACACAACACTAAATAACTGGATCTTACACTGTCACTGTTTTGAAACCAGAGTCACAGACTCCCTAGACTCCCCTTGAGGTCCTCACACCACATTTTTAAGACTTTGTTCTGGTCAACACACACACACACAAACACAGGAACCAGACAAAACCACAGTTTTACATTGAATATCTGTATTACAAATAGAACATATTACATATTCTCTCATAAATACACCAATAAGTTATAACTTTAATGGTTTACCTAGTGTCTCATTCAGTATCTATGTGTTTGTGGCTTCTGAGACCTCGTATCTTTTATCCCTGGAGCTGACCTAGAAGTCATAAACTGTTCGGCTGGCAATTAAGCAGACACTCTGCACCTTTAAGCTCACGAAATTCTCCCTCTAAATCACCTCACCCCACGCTCCACAGTGTCAACTGATAAATGCCTTTTATTTCTCTTTTTGATAATTATCCGATCGATACGCAGCAGCTTAACTTTCTATGGAGCAAACGGGTCTCAGGCAGCATTATGGGATCGCAGCCACACGGTGAGTATAAAACGAAGGCTAGTGACACTAAGCCCAATCAAAACACTGCAACTATTCACCTCACAGAGACAGCACCGCTACACACACAGCACTAGAGAGGTTAGGATCTGTACAAGAGTAGGCAGAACAGATCAATCTGGCTCCGCTTATTCAGGAGAGAGAAGACTATCGATTTATGTGTATCTAATCTCAAAGTCATTTTCATTAGAGGTTTGCCCAGGGATCTTGGAGACACATGAATATGTTTACATACTTAAAAAAAAAAAAATGATGCAGGGGAAAAATTACAAGCCATTAATGTGTAGTGATAATAAATCTGAACATGCAAAACCTAATAACAGTATGCCTTTATCTTTTAAACGAATGAGAAGGTAGCTAAGAAATATGTTTTTTTTCTTCTTCAGAAAGTGCTTAGTTACATTATTTACACAAATCACATTGCTATATAAGACTGATCTAGACCAAGTGTTCGGAAATGCGAGTATGATTTTTCTATGATTGAAAACCAGAGTCTTTTCGCCTGACTGATAGATACATCCAAAAGTATTATGCCTAGAGGATAAACAAACTATTGCAATCATGCAAATTAAGCATTCGAAATCACAGGGATGCTGAAGTCCCTTGGAAAATGGCACATTGTGTTTTCTACAAGGTGCATAGATACAGTTATGTACTATTTGAATTCTGTATTGCAAGACGGCGTCAACTGCGTTTGATCTATCCGGCTGTTTCTAATCCTCATCCTCAAGGATACTGAAATATGAACTAGTAGCTTTAACAAATCTCCACTCTCCCCAAACCCAGTGATATGAATCCTTCCTGAAATACAGCGTTATGAATGATAATGACATTTTCACTTTGCAACCATCTTGACATTTTTTTTTTCTTTCTTGTTCCCTCTCCCTGAATGTCACAATAGTGTGGACACTTCTGCCAGGGATTCAGCACTTCACACAGGCTGCACAGGAGCGCCGGCTCAAGTCATGTGTGGGAGGTAATAATACTTTGGTATAATGGGTTTAAGCCAGTAAATTAAACATTAGCTCAGCTCAAATAGAGACCAAACGGGGAAAAATAATGAACCGCAAATAAATAATTGAAGGCGGCATTGTTGTTTTTCAAATTGCTCACTCGGGGTTAGTCGTGTTTGTTCCTCATTTGTTGCATAGGCCACGTTTACCACCGTATAAACACCCACCACTGAATGCAATCTCGTGAAGCTGGGGGGTTACAGGCTCTCCTGAAAGTGTGAAAGCCAGGAAGAGGGAAACCTTTGACTTGGGGTGAAACCTCTGGCCCCTTGGAAACATGTCCGAATACCTCACAGCTATATACTGAGGTGGTCCACCTGAGCCCTTTGGTAAATCCTGTTACAGTAATACGAGTGAGCTTCCACGACCCTGAGCATACATGTCACACACATACAGGCAGACAGAGAGATACACGACCAGCAGTCTCTAGTACGCTTGCTCGATTAACCCTGAGTGGGATTGACATACTCCGGGTTGGTGTAGGAGAACCCCAGGAACTCGTCCTGGTCCAGATTCATGATAAACAGCTTGTCAGTGGGCGTGAGCTCGATGGCCATTTTTGTGAACTCCCGGTCAAAGTTGCAAGTATCTCGGCTGTTTCGCTGGAAAAGAGAAAGAAGAGGGTGTTAGCTGTATTAAGAACAATACTTATAGCTTAAAGTGATCTTAAAGGGGTAGTCGACCCAAAAATACCAATTCTGTCATTATTTACTCGTCCGCATGTTGTTACAAACCTGTTTGATGCTGTTTTCTCTACTGAAACACAATATCAGGACATTTTTTAAGAATCTTAATGCAGCTTTTGCCATATGGACACATCTATCAAGCTCCAAAGACACCAAAAATGCAACATTAAAAAGTATCACTCATATCAGAAGTCAGCAACACCGAACATCATTGGTTTTCAGGTGTCTTCTAACAAAATGATGTTATGATGTCAGACGTCCAAGCTATTGTGTGACTTACGAATATTTGGATTATGAAAAAGGATATTTTTGGAGCGTGACAGCACAAGATAAAAATATATACACTACCGTTCAGTAAGATTTTTCTATGTTTTTGAAAGAAGTCTCTTATGCTTACCAAGGCTGTGTGTATTTGTACAAAAATACAGTATAAACTGTAACAATATTTCACATTATGATAATTTAAAATAACCGTCTTCTATTTATATAACCATTTTTTATTTATTCCTGTGATGTCAAAGCTAATTTTTCAGCATCATTACGCCAGTCTTCAGTGTCATATGATTCTTCAGATATCATTCTAATATACTGATTTACTGCTCAAAAAATTATTATCAATGTAAAACAAAATCAGTTGTGCTGCTTAATATTTTTTATACATTTAAAAAAAAAAAAGATACAAATGTTAATATATTAATATAAATATTTAAATAAATATATAAATATTTATAGACATACAGTATGCATGAAGAATAACAGCATATGGCTTTGGATTAACATGAGGCGAGTAAATAAAGACAGTATGTTAATTTTCGGCTAAAATGTCCCTTTAAAATCCACAATTATCCACATTAAATAAGAAGCTGATGAAAAGTAGACTCTAGGAAAAAGCCCGTCTGTGTTAAAGGCTGAAGAGGAATTATCTGCCACAGAAGAAGGGATTCCACTTCAGGAGAAGAAGCTATAACACGCAAGCACTTAAAAAGACGCCCAGGCCACTGATGAGACTCATATCTCACTGACAGTCTCCATCCAGAGCTTCTGTGGGAGACGGCTCACTGCATTGACACACTGCGCTACCGTTTCTTTTATGAGATGCTAAAGCGTATGTATGTCTGTCTCGGTCTCTCTCTGTGAGAGGAGTCTAAATGAAAGGGGCAGACGGTTTGTTAGGCCCACAGGCCTGTTCTTACTGGGAGAATTCCTCTCTGCTGCGCTACTCCTGCTGTGGCCTTGTGTGCCAGGACGCCTGAGGGAAGAGCCAGCCTGGCTCAGAGAACACACACACACACACACACACTGAGTGGGAGGATGGCGAGGGAAAGATACAGACTAAAAGAAGGAAAGAAAGGAGGTAAGGTGGGTCAGAGTTAGCTAGAAAGGGATGGCGGGAATGTGACAGAAGGTGTGGAAGAGATGGAGGGAAAACAACAGGGAAAAGGAGAGAGGACTGGGCCTTCTCTGGGGCTAGACATTGTTAATGCACTGCTTGGCAATGTAAATCCACCAAGGCAAAAGAAACGTTAGAGTGGGGTGAGGGGTTGCGCTCAATATGCTAAGCATCAGTGGAGCAAGAAAGCTTCGGCGACGCAAATACCTCGTACCAATACACAAATGTACACAAAGCGCTAAGCTATGTTGTCTTGTAGAAATGTGTTTGATATAGGGTGGTGGTATTTCTGAATGAACACCACTACATTGCAGTGTTCAATGAAGTCAATATGGAAGCCTGTTTCTGCCTCAGAGTAAAATAAATATATAAAAATATCTATTTTGACTATTTCACACATAACTCTGCCTTCGTATCTTGCAGTTGTGACTGCTTCTCATAACTGCAATGCTATATTTGACAGTCATAATTGGGACTCCGATTTTGTAACAATTGTTACCATTTCTCATAATTGTGCCTTCATGTCACACAATTGTGAATACTCCTTGTAATATCGACTTTATATCTCACAATTGTGAATGTTTCTCATAGTTGCAATTTACATCTCACTATTTTGTAAATTTCTCCAGATTGCACAAATGCTACTATTTCTGTGAATTTTGACTTTATCCACCTTTTCAACGCGGAAGTAAGCCGATTTCTGTTAATGTGTGAGACTTCTGGTTCATTAGCTGCTGTATGGATATAACGAGAAGAAGAATAACAACGTGTAGTAAAACTGTGTGCACTACAAACCAGTGTGTTCATAATTAAGATAATAAGAAACGCCAATTTGCAATATCAAGCAGTAAATCGAGCTCTTTTGTACAGCTAAAAATAGCTGGAAGCAAATGACACCAGAAGCCAGACCCATAAAATTTCCAAATGGCCTTGCCATTGGAAAAACAAGGTTGATGTCTCACAATTTTGGCTACTTCTAGTAATCTGACAGCTACAACTTTATTCGTAAGAATGGCAAGACCGATAGTATAATTGAGATATGCAATTAAAATGGATTTCTTTTTTACTCTGAGGAAGAAATGGGATTGCGCAAGTCAGCATGACTCTACTTACTCTCTTATTGCATGTTCCTGGTCAAACAATTCATCAGTGCACATTATTCTGAACCAAACTATTTTTTTGTTTCATAATCTTTAATCAAAATGCAATAACTTGCTCTTATTCTGAAAAGATGTTCCTTTTTTGCCAATGCTGCAGGCTATTTCAGAATTGTTTTCTTGTTGAACATCCAGTTGAAAATATGTCACATTCTGGAAGCAAAATTGCTTGCAAATGGTCAGTTCACACCGACTTTTAGACATTAAGAGAAGAACAGAGAATAATCATGGTGGCCCAGTATATATACGAGTGCTAATCCTGGTCAATGGTGGGCCTGAGGGAATTGTGGGAAGTGCAGAGTTGTTTTATGCAGCATAACGCTCGACATTAAAGAAAACATTCACTATGTTTTGAAGAGAATAAACCAACAACGGCAAGGCAGTGTTGTCTCTTTTTTGAACACAATGAACACAGCACCTTAAAATGACAAAGAACAGAGACAAGTCGCTTTCAGGTGAGCAAGACAGAGAGAGGGATGAGAGTGCCGTCAAAGCACAGCAAAAAGGTTTTACAAACAACCAAGATCACAGACGCAGAGAAGAAATATGACTCCAAATATTGGTATGCAGATCACATCACACAAGAGAAAACTGGGTGAGAGAAACAGTCCAGAAGAGCGTTTGAGACAGGAAGAAGATATATGATACAACAGAAGCACATTTCCTACCTTATGTCCATTTGCTGGTTCAAGCACATCACAGCACAGCGAAGCACACAAGCCACAACTCCAGAGTGAAGGCCACTAGATTACCTGGGCTCTCAAGAGCCAAACAATTCAGAGAAAAATGGCACTGGGCATTGGCATGGAAACCTCAGGACTGTAGGCCACGCAGACGTGATTCTGAATGACTAGTTTTAAAAATATAGTAATTATTCTGAGTTAATGGGTCTATAAATCTATCTACAGTAGCATGGATCCATGTATAAGTGTGATGCATCATAAGATACAGTGGGGTCCAAAAGTCTGACAGCCCACAAGCCTAGGATGCTAAATTTTATGTAACTCTAGAAATAAATAAAGTTTCAGAATTTTAAGAATGTAAACAAAAATATATGAATTAATAATCATTAATAAACAGTAAAATAATAAAAAATCTAATTATAATGAAAAATACAATTATTTAAATAAAAAAATCTAAATCCGGAAATAACAAAGTTTCAGAATTGCGAGTAAATAAATAAATAAGAATAAAATAAAAAAAATCTGGAAATAAAAGTTTCATAATTTTGAAACATAAGTGCATTATTAATATAACTAAAATATATAAAAATTACAATGCAATTTACAAATATATTAAATGAACACCACTAACAACAACAACAACAACAGAAAAACTATTTTAAGGTCATATATTCACATATATTCTTTAAAGCGTTAAAAGATAACGGTACAATTAGCATCAGTCATTTAGATCAGTCACCACATTCCACCACATTATTTTAGATTCCTAAACTGGCAACTGACCGTCGGAGGCATGTGGGCACAGGTGTAGCGCTGGGTACCAGGAACTGAAAAAATGTGTAAACCGTTAACATCAGAATGGATGTAACAGATCAAAGAGTGTAAAAAGAACATCCGACAAAATATTTGTCAACCTGAAGCATTGCTAAATGATAAATGACACTAATTAGAGATGAATGATGGTCCAAAATGGTCTCAGTTGACAGGAATATCCATGCTAGCTTGCCATGCTGATGCAGGCCAGTGCCATTCTGTGCTGATTAGACACAGGTCTGTTTGACAAGATGAGATTAACACGGGTGCACTGAGTAGCTCAGTTCACATAAACAGGCTATGATGCACGTGGACATATAAAACAGTGGTGGAAGACAGCGGACGTAGAGAATACCAGGATGAGACGTTTGTACTTCAGCAGAGCCCATCTGAATTTTTCATACAGATATATAACAGAGATAAGAGTTTGAGATGCATGCAGTACCAAAAGCCCCGAAGGGAACGATAATAAAAAAAGCTCTCAGGTAGGAGAGAGAGGACGAGAGACACCCTCCTTTAAATCCAAGGTGTTCTTTTGCAAGGCTTTAATTCCAATCGTGATTCTGTAATTTTGTGCGATACTAAGGCACAGAGCTTTCTATAAAGGAGCGGATTAGCGGCGAGCTGATGTCAGCGCAAGAAGAGAACAGCAGTATCAAACGCTGACCTGTTTTCAGCTGATAAGCCGCACACACTTCGTGCTAACCGACTCATTTAATTTGAGGCTGCGACATTCAGAATTAATTAACACTCTTGTGTGTAGCGCCAGACTCAACTGTGAACCGCATATATGTAAAAACAACAAGTTTGAAAGGTCTCTGAGACCCCCATAATGATTTTTATGGCCCAATTTTCACAATAAACGTTCGCAGCATGTCTAGTTTTCAACCACCCTTATGTATGTTCTTCCCATATGTCATTGGCTGAATGGTGGTGAAACAGGATGAAATGTTCTCATGTTAAGTGGCAGGCATGAAATATGCAGAGCTTAGCGCGGGCACGTGCTGTACACCGTCCAAGTTGGTTTTATACGGGCGATGCTCTGAGCAAAAATTGACAAGACTTCCTCTGCCAAGCAGTTCAGAAACACATATAAATAATGCTTTATGTGATCGAATAAAATGTCACATCAGGGTCTTACAATAGAAAACTGTTTTTTTGTGATTCCAGAGTTCATATAACAGGAATGCTTGGATTTCAAGGTTATATACACTCAAAACTACAATGAGGGAACAACACAAAACCAAACAAAGGCTTACTGATGTTTTATTTAAATGCATACTCGTGTTTTTTTTTTTTTTGTGGAAAATACTTTGGCACAAGAAAAGCATTGAGGATGTATGAAGCAAAGAAAAAAGAAAGGTCAAGAGCACTCCCTAAAACACTAGACTAATTTTCTGTAATTCATGCATAAAGCTTCTATGCACATTTTATGGTATAGAAAACACAAAAATCCCCCTTTTTTATTTATTTTTATCTACAATACTGACCACATAAGATTCATGACATTTAAGAACATTTGACACATTTTATTTGCTTATATTATTTTAAGACACTTAAAAAAAAATAACATCGAAGCCCTACACTGAACTGCTGTTATATGTTTTGGCAGAAATGACAAATGCACTTTTTTTTTTATTTTTATTTTTTTTACCAAAAGTGTCTTATCCTGCAAACCACAACATATCTGGAAACCTTCACCATTTTAGAGAGGTTATCCCTTCCCTGAAATCCTATGATGAAGATGTGATATGAAGCCCCAGTGGTTTCCAATAAAAGCCACTGGCCGCTAGTCAGCACGGATAACCGCTCAGGGAACTCTGATGTCTGAGAGGATCTGACCCGTTTCTGTGGATGTGTGGCTCTTGTGGCCTTTCCAGTTCCATTTAGTGATACGGTATCAGTTCCTCACAGGGACTTTTCTGCTGTTCCCACTGACATGAACAGTGTTCGTGTTTCTAGACCGACTGTCGTATCGGAGTCGTCAGCATGCTAGAATCTAGATTAGGACAAACCATATTAAAGCACTGACCAGCCCATTAACACAACAACAGATAGCTTCAACGGACCCCAATTGTCGCTTATGAGTAATTTTTACATGCTTGAAATGTTTTATTTCCAAAGCTATACTGCTAGTTGTGCTGCAAATTATTTGTCGTCTTTATATCCTGTTCTTCTATTTGCCTTTAAAACGCGATATTATGTTCCACACAAACATTGTGGTATTCTTTCAGGGTTTTCACTTAACAAGTTTCGGCATAATATAATGTGGCGGGTCTCTATTGACAAGTTTCAAGATTGAATCATTCAAGCGAAGTGAAGCTATATCAATGCGTCCCAACTATACTAATTTGCTCATACACAAGCTCTTCAATGAAATCCAGGGTATAATTCTGAGGTATTACCCATGGGTGACTACTCATCTCTTTGTAAACCCCAATGATGTTGAAAAATGCTACCTGATCGTACCCATTAAAAACATCCATATCTAACACAGTGGTCAGTAATAAATGGTTATTGATATTAGCACTTGTTCTCTCATCCGGTCTCAATCTGTAATTTCCTCAAGCAGGAGGTAGTTGATATTTAATGTGCCTGTCAAATACCTCTCGATAAAATCCGGCTGACCTTTAAGCAGAAGTCAAATGTTAAACAAAGAAGAGCCAACGGGAATCATCACAGGAGTCATGCTTCCTGCACATGGGTGAGTGTTTGCTGATGGTGTGAGATGATCAGGCAAAAAAATAAATAAAGCAGATCACTACCACAATCAGGCACATCCATTAAGCTCTACTGGCCCATAAATACACGAAAACAGGATACAGGCATCCCAAAAAAAAGTCAGATTTACTCATGCTTCCAAAAGAAAGAAAAACTTTGGTCAATTTCTGTTATCTACTTGTCTGTACAATGCAAGTCAGAGATTAAAGCAAGGCTAGGGTTCACTACAGAGCAAACTAACGACATACGAATCATAAAAGTTCGGGCAAAACAAAATCGTCATGCAAAAACTTTTTGAGTTTGCATTCTTTTTGAAACAGGCAAAATGGTTTGAGTATAAAATCAGTAGAATATCACCGTCACAGGCTGGATAAGGAGAGCGAGGCTAGCCATTGTGCATCTCATATGCGATTCATGCACCTTTAGTGCAAATGGCTGAATCTGAACACTGGCGGTGCCGAAACACACACACAGCTGAGGAAAGTTTAGAAGAGAGCTATGCAATACACACCACATTCAGGAAAGCTGTAGAGTACAAATAGTATAAAGACAGCCTTTAGATTCGAACGCTAATTCAGTATGGACACACTCAATGGGATGTCGTGAAAGGCTAATCTACGAATATCGAAGTTTCGCATGCATATGTATATAGATGGCTTAGTTTTTGTGCATGGCTGTTTATATACATACACATGCCTGTTTTATGGAGTGTATGATACATAAACGTAAGAAGGTTTGATGAAGAGGGGGTTTGATGGAGGGCTGGGTTAGTTTTAGGAGGTCGCCCTTAACTCTGGGCTTCCATGGCAGGGTATTCGGGGTTTATGAAGGAAAAGCCCTCGAACTCGTCTTGGTCGAGGTTCATGATGACCTCCTGGTCTGGAGGGGTGAGAACCGGTGGATGGCGGGTGAAAAAGCGGTCAAAGTTCTCTGCATCCCGGCCACACTGCAGGGGGGAGAGAAGAAGAAGAGAGGCATGTAATGGATGGGGGATGATGAACATGGTCAAGTAGAACGTAAAAGAGAACAAATAAAAGTATGAGAATGGATGTGAATGTAAGGGCTGTGACAGGTACTGTAGATTATTGAACAGCAGTTCTGGATACATGGATAAGCTGATGAATAGACCAGCATACTGTTTGTCCATAAAGCCTGCTGGGATAGCTTTGGGTGATTGTTTACACTCTTAAAAATAAAGGTTCCAAAAGGGAATTTTCATAGGGATTCCATAGAAGAACCTTTCTGAGTTACCCAAAGAACCATTTAGTGGATATTTCTTAAAGGGGTCATCGGATGCAAGATTCACTTTTGCATGTTGTGTGTACACAACCACCCTATAATGATAACAATCCATCCAGTGCTTTTATTTAAATCCTGATAAATGACAACCCCTTTCTCAAATTAAGCTGTTCTCAGATTTCTGGATGTGTGATGTCACACAGACCCAGTCCCCTCCGACAACTATAGATTGACACTAATGTTTCAGCATTGACCTGCCCTGAGTGAGCTGTGAACAGTCTGCCATTGTTTTGACACTGGAGCAGGGGTAGACAATAATGTCTCCTAAGCGATAGAGGTTTTTTGTTGTTGGATATAATAATGAATACAGCAGTCGTCATTTACTCATGACATTTGAGCCTCTAAAGATGTAGTGATTACTTTTATTTTTGAAGGGAATGTGCCCCCGATCTGCCTAAATGTGTCTATGTTCGCGCAAATCATTTGTGATCCAACTTCACCTACAGAAGAAGTGAGTATAAGCTTTATAAATCTTTGCAAATCTCTCAGAGAATGGCTTGTCATCCAACAGAAAAGAGGGATGGGTTGAGCAGAGCTAATTAGCATTTAAAGAGACATGCACTGAAACGACTTGCTGTGAACAGAGCTGTTTTTGACAAGGTAAAGGGGTTGTTTTACACTACTGAGACATTTTTTATCAAACTATGTTAAAGACTTTTCATTAAGACCCTAAAGAATAATACCAACTGCTTGAAAATGGGCATCTGATTACCCCTTTAAAAATCTATTTTTTCTTAGTTTAAAAAAACTGCTTTTGTGCAAATTGAAAGATTCCATAGATGTTTAAGGTAACTCAAGGGATCATAAGTGCCAATAAAGAAACCTTTATTTATAAGAGTATACTTCAAAAAAATTGAAGTCTGTCATGATTTACTCCCATTCATGTCATTTAAAAGCAATATATATTTTTTAATACCTAAAACATCAAAAAGCACCATAAAAGAAACAGAAACAGATGGTCCATACAGCTTAAAGTGCTATATTTGAAGCCATATGATCTCTAGAGAAACAGACCAAAATTTAACTCATTATTCACAGAAAATCTTGACTTCATTGAAAACACTTGAAAAGTAATGATGTCTGATTCATGTATAAATAATAATTTCAGTCAGATCTTTTATTTATTTTGAAGAAGATAGAGGAGAGAGTAGAAAACTGACAGGCTGACTGACTCAGAGATCTGTTTTCAGTGGTTAACAGCTCACTGGAGGGGAAGATTATCAGTGAATAATGACTTCAGTCTATTCATCAAGCAATCATACTGCATCCGAAGCCACATGAAAAATAGTGCATGAGTTGCATATTATTCATTTTATGGTGCTTTTGCATCTTTTTTTTCTTCAAAGCTTCAAGATTCAGTCCCCTTTCACTGTAAAAGAGCAACCAGAACATTATTCAAAATATCTTCTTATGCATTCCACAAAAAAGTCAAAAGTCAAAGTTTGGAACAACAAGATGAGTAAATGATAACAGAACCAATCTGGTCTATCTAATGAAGCACACTGACCAGCATTTTTTCACTGGTCCACCAGTTGCACCAATATGGGAATTCACATTAGCTCAAAACTGGTCTTTCCATCATGGCATTGGGTGTAACTTGGAAAAATATGAATTCATGAAGGCATGTGTGAGACCTTTACACTCATACTGATACAGAAATATGTTCCAGATGTCAATGGCGTGTTAGGGTGTCATTCATGATGCTTTTGAAAACAACAACAGTGAAAACAATAACAACAGAATTAATGCCACCACAAACACATACGTTTCAGTTCAAATGTCAGCTTTTGAAATTCCAATGTTCTATCGCGCTTCCAGTGACATTTAAATAGCTCGCTCATCATCATGGTAAAAAACAGGTAAGTCCACGCAAGCGAATCTGTAAATGTGGGTGAAGTCCTTTGTACTGTTCACACATGAGGACACCTTTACATGGAGAGCATTGATCAGTGGCAGTCCAGTACGATATCAAAACTCACCTTTTACTGCCCGTCATGCAATATTCATGAATAGGACAAAGTCAAACCCTCAGAATATTCCAAACCTGGCCAGTTCTCTACCTCTGGCCCATGATGAGGTATCTCTGCAACCTCTCCTTAGGCAAACAATACAGTTGGAGCAGCAACAATGAAAGAGGAAAAACTAGCAAGTGGTGAAAATGTTATGCATATTACTGTTCAACATATGAACTATTTTAAAACAACATACTGTAGCTGCATATTTTGTGATGTACCATGGGGTTATTAGTGGAGAATCAACACCAGCACTGTAGATCAGATATGATGCGTTCAAACATATAACATACTGCACAGGACAAAATCACAAGCTTTCCACTTCAAAGGAGTTCATCATTTGCACCAATCAGAGTGAAGACCTTGTGTAAGTCTACTGTATGTAGGGTTCTGCTTCTAATGAGCACAATGGGCAATCAACTTTGGGTTCATTCACTACAGCTCCTTTAAAATGAAAGAAATTTACTTGCACAAAACTGGTAACAATATACTATTTTTCCCCCATTTCCACATATTTTCAGCATTACAGCATTACATTTAGAGAACTTAAACATTTTTACAAAAAAGAAAAAGAAAATGAAATAATGGACCTATGCAACAGAAAGTTGTACAGGTGATTAATTCCACATGGTAGCACTTAAACTAATGTGAATAAATCATAATCTAGAATGAATTAATCCAGTACAGAGCGCTCATTTCTCACCTCAGTGTGTGACATAGACTACCGTTCAAATATTTGGGTCGGTACAATTTCTTTATGCTTTTAAAGAAGATCTTATCCTCACCCAGGCGGCATTTATTTGAACAAAAACCAGTACTCTTAGATTTTAAAATAAGTAAATAAATTAGATTTTGAAGTGTAACTTATTCATGTGATGACAAAGCTGAATTTCAGCAGTCATTACTGATTTGGTGCACTAGAAAAAAAAATTATTTTTATTAATTAGGTGAAAATAATAATACCTTTTGTCTTTCAGGATTCTTTGATGAATAGTAGGTTTAAAAGACAAGCATTTACTGCACTTGATATAGAAATACTTTGTAACATTATAAATGTCTTTCCTGCCACTTTTGATCAATTTAATGGATCCTTGCTGCTAAAAAAATATTAATTTCTTAAAAAAAATATACACACATGCGTTTATACATATTTTATAATGAAATTGCACAAAAAGGTTTATAATCCCTCACTGCATGATTTTAACTAAGGTTTACAGAAACATGTTAAATGATCACTTATCACATCCTTAAGACTACCTGAACTCTACAGTAGGTAAACAGAAGCATTAGTAAGACCGAACCCCTTTAAATAAACACTCCCTACGCCACTGGGCAGCCCAACAAAAGCTTGAGCCTTTAAAAGCCCCGTTTCATACACCATGAAATGACCTCATTTTCTTGACTGTACCATTAGCCCAGAATCCTTAGCGTGGACCTGGCAGCAAACACAATAGCTATAGATGTGCCTCTGCATTTTCAGCAAGAGGATTCTGACTACCATGTGAATGATTTACAACCAATACATCTTATATAAGACAGAGGTGCAATCAAAGCTCAGACTTTCTTGCCAAGTTTTCTCACTTCCTCTAGATACTAAACAGCCACACACACACACACACACACACACACACACACACACAGAGAGAGAGAGTGACAGACAGTGTGAGCACTGAGGCATAGCATCTGTGTGTGGGAACCATTAAATCACCCCGCGGAACATCTGTGTACCTCTGCATTCAGAAGCCCCTCTAATTTAAACTCAATTAATGGTCTTATGCAGCAGCCACCTGACCCCTGTCGCCCCGCCGCAGATGCATAGTATTTCCAAATGCGACTCATGGATCTGCTCGCTCGCTGCCATACATGCCGTATGCCACCTAGGCAAGTGAACCCACAGAGAGTCGAACGACCTGCATCTCATAGGCCCCTGAAAATTGAGGGAAAAGCTTTTTGGTGTCCTCTTAAGAATCACCTGTCCACAGTCATTAGCATCAGGGAGTCACATCCACTGTGAACAGCCCTTGCTATTAAAGACACACATGTGACAAGCGGCTTGTCTGAGGACCACTGTGCTAAACACTGTCCATTTACAACTCTCTCTATCTCTCACACATGCGTCCATCGCTCACTGACACAGACCTTTTCTCTCTGACACACACTCTACTTTTATTTGTGAGAAAAAGTGTTTTCCCTCTGCTCGCTCATATCTCTGAGTGACTGCTGCACATGGAGATGAAGGAGGGAATAAAAGGGTGAATAATATTCTTTAAAGCAAAAGCTACTGAGCATCACGCTCACACAGCCCATAGTTGTCATTTCTGCACTCCAACCTTCACTCTTGGCAAAGCATGTTCAAAAGACCATAGCTGGACCCCAGCGTGAGATGATCGAGTCCTGATGGCTCCACAAGACTTTACTTGCTTAAGCCATAAGATGCTTTTATCCATAATCATTTGGGTAAACCATGGTACATATATATATATATATATATATATATATATATATATATATATTAGGGGTGTAACGGTTCACAAAATTCATGGTTCGGTTCGATACAATACACTGGTGTCACGGTTCGGTTCGGTACGGTTCGGTACGTTTTAGATACAGCAAGAAGAAAAAATTGGCAGATAAATTTCCTTGATTTTTAAAAAATGTTTTATTTATTAAAACTAACAAAGTATGTTTTTCTTTTTTTTTACATTGAACAATGATGGAGCTATTCTTTACCCATCTTCTATGGTGTTTTCTTAGCAGCATAGTGTATAATACAAAAACAGCTCCTTATAAAAAAAAAATGAAAATGTTATATTAGTTATGAACAAATACAAAGATGTAACTTTTTATATGGAACTCTATAACTCTTTATATTGAGTGTGTTTTTACTCAATTGGTTCTCTATAGGGCTTATGTTTTTTGGAACAAAGCAGCAATTACGGTCTGTCTGAAATGGGCTCGTGAAGGAATATTGTAACGGGGCTCAATTACATTAAGCATGTTCTTAAAACCTAGGCGCTCGCTCACTCAGTACGTGCTGAAGGCTCGTTGCAAAACGGCTAATGCGTTTAACAGACCAGAAATAGAAGATCCTCCAATAACCAACAGGTCTGGTGTTTGGGTGCACTTTGGATTCCCTGTAAGCTATAATGGTGATGATAGAATGAATGGTAAATAGTAAGGTCTCATATCCGCGGCTATAACGTAAATGTAGCGTACCAATCACCGTGGTGATGTCTTTTGCCCTGTTTGAATCCGTTGGAAATGTCTGTCTAAATGCTGCGGGGATAGTTTGTTGCATTTATGTTTCTCCTTTTTTCCGTCTTTTCCCAGATACTGACACACTAAGGTGATGTCGGCGTAAATGAGTTGACATGTTTCAAGTATTCCCGCTGGTGTTTTTTTTTTTTTTTCTGTATTCCCGCTGGTGTACCCTAGACGCGACATATCGTTGTTTTTTTATCCACCACTCTCTTGCCATCACCATTATAGCTTACAGGGAATCCAAAGTGCACCCAAACACCAGACCTGTTGGTTATTGGAGGATCTTCTATTTCTTGTCTGTTAAACGCATTGGCCATTTTGCAACGAGCCTTCAGCGCGTACTGATTGAGCGAGCGCCTGACTGAGTAGCCTAACATAAACATATAAGTTGGTGTTTTTTTCTTCTTCGGGGGTGTCAGGGGCGTTGCCTGTTACGTCGTTTGGGTTATTGGGCTACCTTGTTGAACGCATATCATTATATTTCACAATTTTTTTTTTTTTCCAAATATAATTAATTAGTCCAACGAACCGTTCGGTCCATAATGCGTACCGCGGACCGAACCGAAAGCCTCGTACCGAACGGTTCAATACGAATACGCGTATCGTTACACCCCTAATATATATATATACAGTACAGACCAAAAGTTTGGACACACCTTCTCATTCAAAGAGTTTTCTTTATTTTCATGACTATGAAAGTTGTAGAGTCACACTGAAGGCATCAAGGGCTATTTGACTATTATCAGATGACCTGGCCTCCACAGTCACCAGACCTGAACCCAATCGAGATGGTTTGGGGTGAGCTGGACCGCAGACAGAAGGCAAAAGGGCCAACAAGTGCTAAGCATCTCTCGGGGAACTCCTTCAAGACTGTTGGAAGACCATTTCAGGTGACTACCTCTTGAAGCTCATCAAGAGAATGCCAAGAGTGTGCAAAGCAGGAATCAAAGCAAAAGGTGGCTACTTTGAAGAACCTAGAATATGACATATTTTCAGTTTTCACACTTTTTTGTTATGTATATAATTCCACATGTGTTAATTCATAGTTTTGATGCCTTCAGTGTGAATCTACAATTTTCATAGTCATGAAAATAAAGAAAACTCTTTGAATGAGCAGCATATATATTTTAAATAGAAATCTTTAACTTTATAAATGTCTTTGCTGTCACTTTTGATCAATTTATATTGTATTTTTTTAATAATTTATCCAAGTATTTTATTAATATTTGTGTGTGTGTACCTACTTAACCATAATTTGGGGACACATTTGTATGGAAAGGTGAACAAAACCTGACAATACAAAACAAACCTAAATATAAACTAAATCTAAATTATAATCGAAGTCATTTTAGAGTTATATTTTAATTGACAGAAAAAAAGTATTGTTTTATATGTAATATCTATCTAATTGTATCTAAATCAAATTTCTTACAGTTACATTCATAAAAGCTTCGGAATTTACAAATTGGATTAGGAATATTCTGCCCAAAATAACCATCTCAATTAGTGAAGATTATAAATAACCACTAACCTCACATCCTGGCATAATGACCTGGTACTGACCTGGTAGTTTTCTGTAGCTCGGCTACATTTGTCCTCATTCGCTTTCATTGTACAGAAAAGAACAGAGCTATATACTAACTACAGAACTTTTTAACCAGAAACACTTCCTTGGTGAAACAGCTTCACTGAAAGCCTGACCTTTTTACAGGTGATCATCAAAATCAACACTCAACAGCATTTCCCAGCACGGAAGCCTGCTGGTCTCAGCTGGACTTTCATAATGAATCTGTCACTCTCCTCACCTGGCTTTGATCCCTTTTCACCTCCACCCATCACTCCTTTGTTCCAGCATGAACAGAGCATGACGGACAGTGTGAGTAAATGAAAGGGTGAGGTTAAGGTGACCGTGTCCAATCTGCACCGACACAGAGAAGGTGCCGGGTGACATACATGAAGTGAGAGTGAGCGGTGCTGGCAGCAAAGATGCTGTCAGCGTTCAGAGATCCGCCCTCCTGTGGCTGGCACATGCGGGCCGCCGCTGCCAGTCTTGTACCACGCAGGCAACAACAGTCCATCTGCTGCAGATACAGCCAGGCGTTCCACCTAGAGCTGGCTGGCATCCCAAGCAACAAATCCTCAGTCACTTCTCACCTGCCACCAGATAATTCAACAGTACCAGCATAGAAATGAAGAGCTCCTTATGGCGGCCCTCCCCTTGTTCTGCTCCAAACTTGAGCTGTAAAGTCACTCTGACTGTTTTGAGGCCCTCTTCGCATCCCCTGGGTCCGATTCCCTAATCCACCTCAACGCAGTGATCCCTTGCCAGACACTACTGGCACGCTTAATTTCAGAGCCACAGGCTGTGATGTGTAGAGAAACCATACGTTTCCCAGCGGAGTGAGATCTGGGCGTGGAGGTGCTCAGCAGGAACGGGGCAGAATCTAGGGAACTGTCCTCAATGACCAGTCTGTCTTCGTCTCTTTAACTACAGGCTCTGGAACTTCAAACGCAGATAATAGCGTCGAAACAACACCTAGTGAGCTTCCTTATAAGGCGGCATTAAAAGTAAGCAATTATGAACACTACATACACATTGAATGCACACAAGAATCACATGGATCATTCATCTCACACTTGATAGAACACATATAGACAACATGAGGAACAATGTGACACTTTAATAGATATAAATACAACATTTTCTGGGTAAAATCATTTTTTATAATAAGCTTTTTCAGATACACATATCAGTCATAATCAAATATTAGTGATTCTTTTTTGATTCTTTTCATTTATTTACGGGGTATGTAATTGTGGCATTCATTTGCATTACATTTGCCATCATTCACTGATTTAAAGGTATAATGATAAATTATAGCAAACTCTTTTAGATAAGTAATTTTCCACCTTATTTATACCAACTCATTTGAAAGTGAATTTGTTTGAATGAATCAAACTTAATCACAAACAATTTCAGTTTCAGTTAGATCAAGGATTTATCAGTAATATTTTTAGTGGGGCACAACGATATTTTTACAAGGGCTCATAAAACGGTCTAGCAACTCCCCTGCAATGGCATGAAAACAAAGATACATATTGGCAATCATTTTCAGTGCATGCCTAATTTTCTAGGTTTGAAATAATTATATTTTAATAACTTGCAAATTCTGACATCCTGGATTTATTTCTCACTGTGTTTGTTGCAGTGCATTCTGGAATTGCCTTTGGCTCCTTAAAATGCTGCCCATGAATGCCTCTTACTGAGCTTTGGAACAGAGCTAATGTCTGCATGAATTTTTGGTCTCCACATGAGACAACACGAGTCTCATTCAGATCATAATTGCCTGAGTTTGTAAATCACAGTTATTTGAATGTCCATCAAGCATGCCGCCGGCGTCACGAAGAGGGTCTAAAATCAACTGTCTTTCTGCTCAGCTAATGACACCAGCACGCAAACATCCATCTGCTGCTACACAGGCAGCCAACACCACATGAACACTCCCAATCACACACACCTGAACAGTGATGTACCTCACTGCTGTTTCACAGTATAAGTAAGCCTGAAAACTGGGAACAGATTTAGAGAATTTCAGCATTACATCACTTGCTAACCAGTGGATGCTCTGCAGTGAATGGGTGCCGTCAGAAAAAGCTGCGAAAAACATCACAATAATCTACAAAGCCCCTTTCACACTGCACGTCACCTTCTGTGTGAAAGCAAACATGTCCCGGGATTGATTCTGGCATTGAACCCGGGTCGGAGACCTAGTAACATTGCCGGGTTCAATCCTGGAATGAGCTCTGTGTGAACAAAACCCAGATCTAATGCAGTGTCGAAGTGATGACGCACATTATCGCGCAACTCTTTTACCGGCTGTTTTGAAGGAAGATCAACGTTTGCAACAAAAAAATATGTGCAAACTGTAATGAAGCAGAGATCAGTTAGTTTCTCACTTTCCGCGCTGATGCCGAGATCGTTCGCTTGCTTCAGTGAAAGTATAACGTGCCTAACGTTTTCGACTCGTACATTACACGTCACGCCTTGATGTCACTTGTCGTTATGGGACCTTTACGGGTTGTGTGTGAAAGCACGCACATATCCCGGGTAATCACTGGCAGTGTGAAAGTGCAAAATCTAGCGACCCGGGAACAATTGCCGGAACACTTTACCCGTGTATTTGCCGGAATTGCAGTGTGAAAGGGGCTCAAGTAAGTCTAGTCCATTAATTAATGCCTTGTGAAGTGAAAGGCTGTGTGTCTGTACTAAACAAATCAATCATTAAGGTGTTTTAACTACAACCCGAATTCCGGAAAAGTTGGGACGTTTTTTAAATTTTAATAAAATGAAAACTAAAAGACTTTCAAATCACATGAGCCAATATTTTATTCACAATTGAACATAGATAACATAGCAAATGTTTAAACTGAGAAAGTTTACAATTTTATGCACAAAATGAGCTCATTTCAATTTTGATTTCTGCTACAGGTCTCAAAATAGTTGGGACGGGGCATGTTTACCATGGTGTAGCATCTCCTTTTCTTTTCAAAACAGTTTGAAGACGTCTGGGCATTGAGGCTATGAGTTGCTGGAGTTTTGCTGTTGGAATTTGGTCCCATTCTTGCCTTATACAGATTTCCAGCTGCTGAAGAGTTCGTGGTCGTCTTTGACGTATTTTTCGTTAAATGATGCGCCAAATGTTCTCTATAGGTGAAAGATCTGGACTGCAGGTAGGCCAGGTTAGCACCCGGACTCTTCTATGACGAAGCCATGCTGTTGTTATAGCTGCAGTATGTGGTTTTGCATTGTCCTGCTGAAATAAACAAGGCCTTCCCTGAAATAGACGTTGTTTGGAGGGAAGCATATGTTGCTCTAAAACCTTTATATACCTTTCAGCATTCACAGAGCCTTCCAAAACATGCAAGCTGCCCATACCGTATGCACTTATGCACCCCCATACCATCAGAGATGCTGGCTTTTGAACTGAACGCTGATAACATGCTGGAAGGTCTCCCTCCTCTTTAGCCCGGGGGACACGGCGTCCGTGATTTCCAACAAGAATGTCAAATTTGGACTCGTCTGACCATAAAACACTATTCCACTTTGAAATAGTCCATTTTAAATGAGCCTTGGCCCACAGGACACGACGGCGCTTCTGGACCATGTTCACATATGGCTTCCTTTTTGCATGATAGAGCTTTAGTTGGCATCTGCTGATGGCACGGCGGATTGTGTTTACCGACAGTGGTTTCTGAAAGTATTCCTGGGCCCATTTAGTAATGTCATTGACACAATCATGCCGATGAGTGATGCAGTGTCGTCTGAGAGCCCGAAGACCACGGGCATCCAATAAAGGTCTCCGGCCTTGTCCCTTACGCACAGAGATTTCTCCAGTTTCTTTGAATCTTTTGATGATGTTATGCACTGTAGATGATGAGATTTGCAAAGCCTTTGCAATTTGACGTTGAGGAACAAAGTTTTCCACAATTTTTTTACGCAGTCTTTCACAGATTGGAGAGCCTCTGCCCATCTTTACTTCTGAGAGACTCTGCTTCTCTAAGACAAAGCTTTTATAGCTAATCATGTTACAGACCTGATATCAATTAACTTAATTAATCACTAGATGTTCTCCCAGCTGAATCTTTTCAAAACTGCTTGCTTTTTTAGCCATTTGTTGCCCCCGTGCCAACTTTTTTGAGACCTGTAGCAGGCATTAAATTTTAAATGAGCTAATTAAGTGGATAAAAGTGTACAATTTCTCAGTTTAAACATTTGCTACGTTATCTATGTTCTATTGTGAATAAAATATTGGCTCATGTGATTTGAAAGTCTTTTAGTTTTCATTTTATTAAAATTTAAAAAACGTCCCAACTTTTCCGGAATTCGGGTTGTATAAACATCACTATCAGTCAATAATCAATGATAATGTCTCCTCCTCTGTTGTGCTTTCACATCAAAATCACATCAACATACTTGTTTAGAACTGGTTTGGATGTTTTTCTTTGTTTTTTTTTTGTAAATGGTTTTTGATCTGTGAATATTTCTCTCCTGATTCAGATGACATGATGTTTTCACTCAAGAAAGTATTATTATGGAGAAAGGACTCATGTTTTAGCTTGTTTTTAAATGTTTTGATGGATTCCTTTATTGCAAACAGCTTTTTGTTTCACAAGGTGCTATCTGATGGACTGGAATGGATCATTGTTTTTTAGTGAGAGTCCACAAATGTATTTTTATCAGCTGTTTGGACTCTATTTCTGACGGCACCCATTCACTGCAGAGGATCCACAGGTGAGCAAGTGATGTACAGGAATGCTAAATTTCTCCAAATCTTTTTCAAAGCACAAACAAACACATCCACATCTTGGATGGCCTGAGAGTTAATAATTAAAAGTTTTGGATGAACTATTCCTTTAAATTATCTTAGAAAATATAGTAAAATAAACTTTACTAAATTACATAAACTTTACTAAATTACACATACTGTACAGTAGCATTATTACAACTGGTTATGGGACAAGCAAGAACCAATGAGGGTTGATGTCAAAAACGTTGCTCTGTCAAAAACATTGGCTCAAACAATGGTGTGAATTTGGAATCTGCTTGCGCGTCCATTGGAGGTATGAAGGAGTTTCAAGGAAACCTGTTTGAAAACCATCATTTTTACAATTCCGTTTGGTGACACTATTGGCACAGAAATTGCACATTTCTGCCCTTTCAACTTAAACTAACACATTCAATTCAAGTGCTAAAATAAAACTTCAGATTTTAAGGTGAAGATGAAGTTAATGGCAGCACTGAACTCACTTTTCTAAAATCAACAGCACAATCTGTTCTCAATAAGTGCACCGAGACCTCAATGCCAGGGAGGCGCTGCAGGAAGGAGATCAAATTTAACAGGCCAGAGCGGGAGGTCAGGAGCGCTGATGTGGAGAACAGCACTATGCAGCACTGCTTGGACAATGCCTGCTCCATCTGACACCTCGCACACACACACATAGACACAAGAGAAGCTGTACTCATTAAGGATCTGACTGAGGCTGACAAACACGGCTCAGCTCAACCATGGCCCTGGTGCACATACCGCTAACGAAGCTAAGATGCTGTGGTGTGTAAGGAGGACATACAGACTCCTCATTACACCCTACTGCTCTCCACAGCCCTGAAAGTTTTGACTCGTCATCTCTGTGCTACAGTACAGCAGAATTTGACTACTTTGACACTGTCTTCGAAAACTACGGGTCCAGTTGGCCAGTTTGTGCTTGTGTTGTTACAGGTCTCTCAATGTGATTTATACAAGTAAGACATTTTCCTGGAACAACATCCTTTGCTGTTCCTGTGAAAACATTCCTTTTAACCAATCACAGCCCTTTAATATTAGGGTTAGGTTTATAGACTGTAGGGATGCAGAGTGAAATTTTGAATGAAAGAAAAAAGAATTTGATAAGATTTAGAATTAAATTAAGCCCCACAGGATGTTGAAATGGAATTTAAATTTGAATGACATGAAGAATTTACTGTTGCAATTCAGTGAAACACAAGTGTGTTGGATTACACTTATTCCAATGCTATAAATATAATACTTCTAATTCAATCTAGTACAAATTTTGGTAACACTTTATTCTAAGGTGTCACGTGTGTAACATGTGCTTACTATAATAATAACAATACATTATGCATAATCACATGCATGTAACCCTAATCCTAACAATTTAGTAAGTACATGTAGATAATTAATATGACTAAGTACTTACAGTATATGTAAAATTACAGTAAAATCGTCCAACCCAAATTTGGTGACAAAACATAAATGATTTAATGCCAATTATGCCAATTTATTCTCTGAAATAGAAATACTTTTTCTAATGTCTACCAACTTTAACCAAAAACAAATAAAACAAAAATCCAACACTGTTTTAGATTAATAACAGATTTTTACTTTATAAAAATATGTACTGGCATCAAATTATCAATATATTGATTATATAACATTTTGAATGAACTATAGCATTTTACAAAATATGTTCTTTCACCATAAAATATAAATTAAATGAAAGTGAATGTATTAAATATATAGATAAACATATAAATTAAATACAAATGTCTACAGGTGACATTGCTTATTTCATCTAATATTTCTAAAAATAGCCTGTATGTTGTATGAACATGATTATAAGTAATTTATACTGAAAAATGTATAACAAAATACACCTAGAGCAGTTGTATTTTATTGTAATTGAATTCCCGTTTGATTCAATTTACTAAAATTCAGATTGTAATTTAGTTCAAATAGATTCATTGATGAGTTTGAATCAAGTTAGGTTGACTTTGGATTGGGATTAGACATTTTTGTAGGATTAAGAACAACAGTAGGGTTATAGTAGGGTTGTTCTGGAATATTTTTCCAGAAACAAAGTATGTTGCAATGTTGTCTTTGGTAAACATGTCATGTATTATGTTTTAAGTATCAGGCAAAAAATTTTTACGGTAATGAAACTCGAATTTAGACTCAAATCTGTAATAACCACCAGGGTTTTAGTTTACAGCAACAATCAAGGAAAGAATGCAAGTTAGAGAGAGAGAATGTGTGTGTGTGTGTGTGTGTGTGTGTTGGAGGTGAGGTGACTGGCTGGACTTACGGCTTTTGGTTTAAACGGTGGCTGAACTTCCTTGTTCTCCAACTTTTCCCAATCCATGTAACGGAAAAAGCCATGTTCCCTGATGTCCCGCTCACCCTCAGGACCACAGCCCAGACGCTTGCCTGGGTGTTTAGTCATCAGCTGAAACAGAGAGGACAACACAATTATGAGAGGACCACTGGTATATAGTATGGCTGTCAAACAATGAAAAAAAATCTAATTAAATGCATAATACACAGAATAATTAATCAAGTTCATCAGAATTAATGGCATATCTATATTTTCTAACAAAGGTTTTATTTACATTACAGCATGAGCAAATAGTAGTTTCCATGTTATTACATAATTTATGTACAGTGCATGAGAAATTCTTCATTAAAAGTGGATAGTAGATTAATGTGTCACACTAAGAACCCAAACGTTTAGTTCAAAATACAGTCAGTGTACTGCTTTCCCTACTCCAGTAGCGTTTTGTTCAATAATTTTGTTTTATGGGTCAAAAATACAAATTGCATTAACATCCCTGGAGGGGGTAAAACTAAATTCACAGAAATGAGAATGTCATTACACTTTTTAGGTCAAATAAATTTTACTTTGCCATTTCAGCACAGTTTCTCTTCATCAACTTTCTCCGCACACCCTTCTCTCCCTTTTTCCCCTTCACCGACAGCTGTTTTATTCCCCAGCAGAACATGCTATGTTGAATATAACAAAATCGCTTGGCTATTTTATTCCAGTGAGTGACTTTAGCGTGTGTAGGAGAGATTAGGCGAGGGGAAAAGCTCAACAACTTGCCGCTTTTTTTTCAGCGCCTCAGTGCGCATGAAAAATTGATGGCAGCAGAGAAAGTATTTCCAGTCTCTTGTAAGGCATAGGTGGTGGAGGGGGGAGATGAAGGTCTCTGCTGACTGGTAGAGCCTTAACACTGGATCAGGAAGGGATGGGGCTGGGGCCGGTTTGGATCAAACCTGACCCAACGTGGCTTCTGGACTCATGGCACTTGCGAAGAGCCCTCTGAAGCTTTGTCCTCATTGTCATCATTAATGTATACAGCAGAGGCCAGGACACGCTCACTCGCTGTGTGGCAGCTGGGCCATGCTGCCACAGAGACACAGCTGGCTAATTCTCTCTCTCTCTCTCTCCATTCATCCATCCATCCAAACCTATCTGTCCAAAAACACGGCTAATTATCTATCTGCAAAATATATCCATAAAACATTATCTATCTATGCATCTACCCATGCATTATTCATCCATCCATCCATCTATAAAACACATCTACTGTAATTATATATGAAACACTAGCTACCTATGCAACCATCACATCTAATTCTCTATCTTTTGTCCATCCATCATCCATCCATCCATCATTTTCAGCTTGTTTCTGTTTCTGTACAGCTGACTGCTCGCATTTCACAGCTGTCCTGCCCTGAACGACAGAGCCGCGGTGTAATCTGACAGCGTGATTCAGGAGAGGCTCTAGAGGCCGAACAGAGCCAAAAACACAAGTGACCTGCAGCATCAGAGTCAAGTCAATTGCTTTATCTCTCCCTCCTGGACCTCTTCAGCTAACTGCACACAAGTGTGGCAGGAGTGCTCTTCAGAGAATTCAGCACCGATGCTCTTAAACTTTAACTCGGAGTTAGTGATGGTGACTTGGACGGTCACATGAAAAACAGACAGCAATATACAGTACACGGATGGGAATTTATGCCTCATCACTGTCCTGACAAATGAATCTAAGATGGTTCATGACCGCTGGTCCAATCTTAAAATAAATGTTTATTGAATTTCCATGGCTATTCTAGTCTTTCATGGTTACTGGATATGAATTCATATTGGATAATCATTCTAGCAAGACTGCAGTGTTTTTATGGGCATGTGAATCTGAAGTTACTTTTAAGGTGAAGTTACTTTTTTTTTTTACTCTGAAGCCTTTTGGCACATGTGGGTGTGAATTTGAGTGTTCACACTTGGGTATACTTGTTACAATAACCAATCAAACCTTTTACAGTAACCATAAATACTTTAATGGTAACAGAAAAAAACTGCACATCATACTATACACTAATTGACCGAGGATCACGCACTACCAGAATTTCAAGTCATGCTGAAAACAACAAATTCACACAAATGTGTCTTGTTGCTATCTGATGCTTAACAACATGCACATTATCCACCGACGGAAAAGAAACAATTATCTGTAATGAAAAAAATGCAGCCTGTGTCTATAATACACACCAAGAGTTAAAAAAATTTCGGCAATAAAATTCTATGAATCTGCAAAATTTGCAAACAACTATCCCAAAACTTAGGATTTCACTTATTTTCAATGTTTCCACATCTGGAAGTCATTTTTTTGTACACAAGGTGTATTCTCATCACTTGAGAACGTGAATGATGTCCCAGCAGCATCTTCTACTTAACGAGGCAAACTCAATAAACAGCACAAATAAAAGACAAAAGATCTGTCAACCCTTTTAAATGAGCTACATTCCAACAGCATCAAGAGCAGGCATTAAACTGAGCATGCACCATGTTCTACACTCAGATGGCTTGACAGATGGCTCAGATACCATTGTACTGTTAGTGTATGCTAACAAGCGCTTACACAAATACAGCATATGCAAAGAAAAGGAGGAAAGGAGACAGAAAGAGAAAGTGAGCGAGAGTCTGCGTGCGAGCTCTAGATTGGCCTTAGTCCTGGCGTATCGGCCCGTATCAGGCTTGCGTCCCAAGCCTCTCTCAGCGGTGTGCTAGGCTGTGTTCCATATCAAAGAACTACAGCATCCCACTTTAATCCTCCCATATCAGAGCTGTACACTCCATCAACACTGATAATACTCTTTAATTAGCACTCAGAGCACCGCAGTCGCACATATCTGCTGTTACCGCTGCTGCACGAGCACTTCCTGCAGTACACCATCCTCTGATTCAGTCAGCTTCATTAAACGAGTCCTTAAATGCATCCGGGAGATTTAAATTTTTTTTATTTTTTGTACAGAATTAATGCAGTATAATTCAGCTACTTTATCATCCTCAAATGCTGTGTTTCAAAACGCAGTGAGCGGTCTATCTATACTTGCCAAAATGTGCGGGTGATGGTACCATTCCATAATTATGGTCTGAGAATTTGCTTTACATTTATGCACTATAACAGACACCTTTATAAACAGATTCTATCTTTGCTGTTAAATTTATGTTGGGATTAGGATTATTATTTTTTTTTTTGGAAGAAATGTATACTTTTACTCATCAAGCATGGATTAAATTGATCAAAAGTGACATTACACATATTATGTTGTCTATATTATGATATGATGTTAGAAAAGATTTATATATATATATATATATATATATATATATAAAATCATCAAAGAATCCTAAAAAAAAT
Source organism: Carassius carassius (assembly GCF_963082965.1). Taxonomy (NCBI): domain Eukaryota; kingdom Metazoa; phylum Chordata; class Actinopteri; order Cypriniformes; family Cyprinidae; genus Carassius; species Carassius carassius. The sequence goes on along the minus strand of NC_081755.1, from coordinate 35,123,788 downwards.
ATTTTAATAAAGATATTAAGAAGCACAAGCTGTTTTCAGTATTGATAATAATAAGAAATGTTTCTTGAGCATCAGATCTGCCTAGAAGGATTTTTGAAGGATCATCTGACACTGAGGATCGAGTAATGTTGCTGAAAATTTACAAGAATAATTTAAAAAAAAAAATATATTACAATAGAAAGCAGTTATTTTGAATTGTTACCAAACTGAGTTTTTATTGTATTTTTTTTTTAGCAAATAGAGTCTAAATGTGTATTCAACACAAAAACATTGTTAGTTTATACGAGTGTACAGTATACCAAATTTATTTACCATGGCATTTACATGGCATTACCGATGTACATTTTTGTAATCAGTATTTTTATGCATTACAAATAAACCCACTGTATGATGACCAAAAATGCTGTCTAGGTGGGCAGCTCCCTAGGTTTTGGTGCATCAATATACAGTTTACAGCAGAGAGGGTTTAATACACTCACTGTGCTGTTCTCTGCATCTGTCGATGTAAGTGGCACAAATGAATATTCCCTCAGCTGATGTTCCGAGCATTAAAGCCTATATCCCCTCAAACTAAAACCCCAGGCTCTAAAGACGTGAAGGGGAGGATTTTCTTTAGCTTTTTTTATGGCAGAACAGAGCATCAACATTTTGATTAAGACAGGTTCAATATATCCATCTGTCCTCTGAAAATCACAAGGCCAGACTAAATTAGTCATTCAATTAGCATGCTGGAAGAATGATTGCTCTGCTTGGTTAAGGGAAATACCTAATTTATATTGCATGGTTCCAGTGTAGCTTTCCCGGCAGGGCGGGCGGCAGAGCCGCACTTGTCCAAACGTACAGGATTTTCCAATCTGTCTTAAAAGTCAAGGATTCATTTGGTATTCCTGCTCTATTTTAGGCGATTGTTGGGGAGAGAGGCCTCCAGGATCTGACACACTTGCTGCACTGCAGAATTAAGCTATTAGAGAAGTTCAGCAAGCACTTACAGCAGATCCTATGAAGAAGAGAGGGAGACTGAACTCATCAAGACAATGAGCTCTGCAGACAAGCTGAGGAGAATACAGACGCAGGATAAGTCAAGGAAGAAAAATCTACAAGCAGAAAGGACGGAGTGTCTATATCTATGTGGGAAAACACAGAAAACGAAAGGATGGAGAAAAAAAGAGGAAGAGAGAGGGAACAGAAGAAGAGGAGGGGGTCTTTTGTTTATCAAGCTTTACCCAGAAGCATACTGCATTTTCATGAAGCCAGTCAAAGAGGACCAGCATTCAGATTCTGAACACAGAGGGTTGATTCATTATTTAATGTTCACATTAGCATGAATGTATTAGTGAGCAGGTCCCTCTGGAGACACCTGCTCTCACATCTCTCTTTCCACTTTATATTCCAGAACTTGTTGTCCTCCCAATACCAAAGATTTCCATTGTCCTAGCGCAAACAAAATGGGTAACCAGGCAGCATGCTAGGTGGAAGATCAGCAAAGCGCAGTGAAAACTGAGTGACTTTGGTGAATCACATGTCAAACGTTGCACTCCACCCCAAAATCAAATAGAAAGGTTTGGTAACACTTTATTTTAAGGTGTCCTTGTTACACATATTGCATGTACTTACTATTAATAATAACAATTAATTATGCATAATTTCATGCAAGTAACCCTAAACCAAATCATAATCCTAACCCTAATCATATAGTAAGTGCATGTAGTTAATTAATATTACTCAGTACTTAAATGCATAATTACACTGTAACAAGGACACCTTAAAACAAAGCGTAACCCTAAATGTATGCTTTGCATTGTGACTTTAATGTCATGCCAATTCAGCATTTTTTGTTGTAAATTATTATTACTGTAGTCATCCTCTGTATACTTGTAATTACACATGTAACTCTATTATGCTTCAGCATAATTTTAGGCAGCACTACAAATACTACCATGATGTATAAACACTATATTTTTATATTAGGTAAACTTGGGTAATAAAACAATTAAAAAATACAATTTATTTATTTATGCATCATGGTAATGCAAACAGGGAAGATCTTCATAGTCCCCCCCAAAATATTACAAATATATTTAAAGACTAAATAAACATTTGAAAATGAAAATCATAATGGAATGCAATAAATATATTTTTAATAATAATTTATTATTATTATTATATTAATTATTATTGCATTACTGTAATGACAACTGGAAAGGTTAATATAAAGGTCTTAATGGTTTTTAAAAAATATATAAATGTTTCATTTTCTTATTTATTTTTCTGTTGGTTGGGGTGAAATATGGCCCAGACATATTGACAGGTGAGATTCACCCAAATAACAGATGTGTCATGTCCCAAGCATCATAAGAATGTACCCACACACAAGCCTGGCTTTCATTCTTCTACAAAACTATTTTCTACTTTATTTCAACAGCCATATGCTCCACTCTGGCACCACAGTGACAAGGAGAAAGAACAGAAACATGTCAAGAATAAGCAAATAGGAGAGAGCTCCCTTTCAAGCACTTTTTAGGGAATACGTTATACTATTTACTAAGATGCCCCTGACATTCGGCGGCTTTTGTCTGGTTTTGTTGGGGCAAGGAAATAAACAAAAGCATTCATATTCAGTCAAACCCAGCCTAGCCATGTTCCAGTATAAGCCAGCAACAAACAGAGCTGAGCTCCTGGGTCCTGCACACAGCCAAGAGTCATTGGCATTCCCACTAAGTGCTGTCTAAGGCTGTATGTTTGTGTGCTTTTATCTGCAGGAGAGAAAATCTCTCAAATAAAGAATTAGATCATGTGTACTCGCTGCTTCACCTGCCAGCGCTCGAGTCTGGAGCAGCACTGGACTCCTAATAACAAAGACAGAGTGAATGAAAGATAGCGATGGAGAGACAGACAGAACTGGCGAATTCTGAGAGGGCCGTGACGCGCATATTGATAGGATAGGTCAGAGGCTGTGGTATTTTTCAAGGCTGCTGAGAGCAAACTGCGATGACCAGTGCTGCAATGAATAAATGATTCATAATGCATCACATGAAGTCATATAATAACTGGACTTTTTTCATTCAAAGCCACTTACAGTATGTGAACTGCCGAGACAGTCACCTTGAAACAACTTCAGTTCTTTTTCAGGGACACACTGATGAGATGGACTGTATCTGTAACTTTTCGGGCCATTAGTCACTCTGAACTGAATTTGATACTTTGGGTTACCTCAGGACAAGGGGACAAGTCTTGTAACTACACCATTCTGCTGCATCAATCTCCATTGACGATGATTTGAAAGAAGGCATGTGATTTGATAAAATAAATTGATGCAATTCCTAATGCATTATGGTCATGAGAAATAGTTAAATAAAAAGTAATTTCAATAATTTTACTTAACATTAATTAGGATGTTTTTGGAAGTTTTTGGAAGAAGTCTCTTTTGCTTACCAAGGCAGCATTTATTTGATCAAAATACAGTAAATATGTCATTGAAATAGTTATAACAATTTAAATGAAATATTTTCTCTGTTTATATACTTTCAAATGTAATTTAGTCCTGTGATGCAAAGCTGTATTTTCAGCATCATTACTCCAGTCTTTAGTGTCACGTGATCCTGCAGATGTCATTAAAATGTGCAGATTTTCTGCTCAAGAAACATTTCTTATTATTAACAATGTTGAAAACACTGTGCTTCATTTTTTTCAAGTTCAACCGCATTTATCTGTTGAAAACTAATCTGAAAAAAAAACCTACTGCCCAAAAGTTTTGAACAGTAGTGAATAATAAAAATAAGAAGAATAGTAATTATCATCATCATCATTAAATTGTGTTGGACATGTCACTGGCTGCAGTGTGAGACAGATTATTGGACACGGTTTCAGGAATTTGATGTATACTGGCTGCTCACCCCTTTGCAGATGGCCACAGCTTCTTTGGACATTGATTTGGGATAGGACACATGATGCTCCATGATGGACTGAAACAGCTCATCCTCATCCTCACCATCAAATGGGGGCTTTGAAAAGAGACCGAGAGAAGAGACAGTGAAGATGAGAGGACAATGCTGTTTACTACAAATGGTCAACAATAATAACATGGATTTTGTAACTTGCATAATTTGCTATTTTTTCCATTTGTGTCCCTTAAACACTGCCAGTTTGAAAGTCATCACCATAAAAGTGCCTTTGAAGTCTTATTTGTTTAACGAAGACTAGAAACGAGAATTACGACATCCTTTTGTCAGGACGGCTCAGCAGTAGCAGTCTCCGCTGGATACAACTCAGACTTTTTTTCTCCAGCGTTCAAAGCTTGACTTGTTTCAGAACAATTCATAAATAATTGACTGAGACCGATAGGCGTGAAATACTTGCTGTTAGTCTCGGGAGATTTGCAGAACGTAATTAATAAAAACTGACCTTGAGATAGCAAGAGGTGATTTACTGCAAGCAGCAGAGAGGAAATGAAACGGCGCGAATGAGAGAAGGCCCAAAATGCACAAACCCCTGACTTTGGGCCTTCTTGATCAGGGTTATCATAACTCTTACCTGCCCAGCCAGCATCTCATAAAGCAGAACTCCGAACGCCCACCAGTCCACTGACTTTCCATAAGGCTGGTAAGCGATGATCTGAAACAGACACACTCAAGAGCGTAAGGCGTAAAAAACAATTACAAATGGGTGACACACTCCAAGGACATCTGTAAATATTAAAATCAATCCTGCCGTGCGCTCTGTCAAGAGTTTCAGAAGTGATTATGGTGCTTTCAACGTGTTACAAGATGTTTTATGTATGTACTGTAAAGTGTCTTTCACACAATAAGAAACAGCCACTTAAGCTTTGAGGACTAGGTGAACTGAAATCCCTTCACTCTTACAGCATGTTGTGTCTTGGTTTGGGAGTGTGTTGTTGACATGAATCCATCTCTAGCTCATGCTGATGGTGTTACACTTGGAGCAGTACCATCTGGTGCTCGATGAGAGGAACGTGAGATATCTTATCAACGTAGCTCTCTATTGCATGAAGCTGCCTCTGGATAACAAACCCATTTTCTCCAATATGAGCTCATGATGAATATAAAGTGGCACGATTTCCCTTACGATGCTTTTAGGAAATGCAGCCCTAGTAGATGCACAAATGTCTATGAAGGTGAAAAGTAAAAGTGACATGTGGCCAAGTATTGTGTCCCATACTTGGAATTTGTGCTCTGCATTTAACCCAACCAAGTGCACACACACAGCAGGGAGTAGTGAAAAAAACACACACTTGGAGCAGTGGGCAGACATTTTTTTGGGTGCAGTCGGGGGTTCGGTGCCTTGCTCAAAGGGTCTCACCTCAGTCGTGGTATTGAAGGTGGAAGACAACGCTGGTCATTCACTCCCCCCACCGACAATCCCTGCCAGTATCGAGACTCGAACCCACAACCTTTGGGTTACAAGTCCGACTATATAAATATTACACCATGCCTGCCCCGAATTATACATGCATGAAATATGTAGGCCACTGGCTCTCTTTTCTCATCCAACACTTTGGGACTCAACACATGTACAGGATCATCTCTGAGCACTCACCTCAGGGGCGATGTAGTCAGGGGTCCCACAAAAGGTCTTGGTGGTGACTCCATCAAGCATGTTCTCCTTGCACATTCCAAAGTCAGCAATTTTGATATGACCCTCCATGTCCAACATGACATTATCCAACTTTAGATCTCTGGTGCACAAAGATGTGAGAGGAGTCAGTGCAGAAACAGCAATATTTACCAACACATTTGTACGTGTATCATATTTATGTTTATATGTGTCCATCAGTCCATTGCAATGAACATTAAAAAAATTAACTCAATGAATTTGCCACTCAATTGCTGTTTTTCAATCCTAAAAGCTAACGTCTTTCTCAAATCATGAAACAGGTCCAACAATGCAGACCTAATAGCCAAATAAAAAGTGTATAAAAGCATTGCAATATTCACTCGCTCTTTTTATTTCGCCAGCAAAATCATCACAAATACACCACTAATATTCATTATACCGGCCAACCCTAGCAGCTTTATGAAGAGAAGCATGGGTGAGCTTGATGAAGGAGAAAAAAAGTGCTCTGTAAAGAAATCATGAGTGTTGTCTGTCTGAGTGGAAACATGCAGTGGATGTTTTCTGTTAACAGCCTGGATTACAGCTCTACTTCCTGTTTAGGCCACCATCCAGGGGACCACTTGCTGCACTTGTACAACGATAAACAATTACGGTTTTTGTAATGCAATGAAGCACAAGACGATTCAATACACTTCACTGTTTTATAAACTCAGAGATCATGTTTAATTAATCACAGCTCAAGATGTCCAGTGTTTTTTGGCCACTAAAAAATCCTGGAAAGACTTATTGTGTTGTCAGTGTTTCAACTGGCTGAATGATTGTTGCCCAGTTAAACAACAGTACAATTGAATGGACAGTACTTCTATCCCTCAAGGCCATTTTTTTTGTTTGCGTCAAACTAAATACAGCATAGACTCTGACTAAGATCAATTGCTGTGTGTAAGCAAGTGTGTTTTGGTGTGTGTTGCTCTGGAAGCCAGTCGTCTATTATTCCAGCAAAACTGAAGACCCTTGTGGTGGTTCTCTTCTCACTTCTATGTGTGACTGACGTGTGTTGCTCTTTGGGCTTCACTCACCTGTATATAACACCCTTCACATGCAGGAAGAACAGACCTATGGCGATTTCTGCAGCATAAAACCTAAACACACACACACACACACATTATCTGAATCAATATGAACATCTGAGCACAGGAGATTAATGTTTCTTGGTCAGTCTTCATGGCCAGAAGACAGCAAGGTGGTCATTATAAAAAAAATAAACTTCAACAAAAAAACAGAGGAGGTAGCTTAATTTGACAAGTCTTAAGTATTCCAGACATCTGTCTAATAAATAATATATCAGTCTGATAAAGGTGTGTTTCTGCTGAGAGCTTTGAGCTCTGCCCTCAGAAAAGACATAAGAGAGATAAAGCAAGTCAGATATCTGTTATTAATACAAGCATGCAGTAATCTTTTATTTATCAGGTGGCGTGTTTTTCTGTCCTATATTTTAGAACTACAGTACATATGAAGAGAATTAGCATTCGTGTTCAGTGACTAATGCAGCTGGGGGTGGAGCAGGAAACAGGCCTCACTTTAGAGTCAGATTATGTCAAAAGGTAACGTCAGTTTCCAGGCCACAGCGGCAACCAGCCTCAGGCTATCACCACTCAAAAAAAGAGAGAAGGACAGAAGTGATTTCACTGAACATTTGCAACACTTTTAACTAAAGTATTTAAGCGCAAAACATTCACTAGCTACCTGCCATCAGGCATTAACTACAACACTACAACAATGCTGAATATCAGCTACTTTACTGTCATCCTTTCAAACAGGCTTCCTTTCTTTGGAGGATTATAAATGCCACGTAAAGATACAATTCAAAAATACTTGATTAAAAATTATTAATCCATCATTTTATTGTTACATTTAACATTTAAGCGTGAATTATATAAAGAGGTCCAAATGACGTGATGTATTCAATGTAGGTCACGCGTTCTTTTAAGGTCCAATTCTTGCTATTAACAAATGACTTACTATGACTTTGCCTTAATAAACTCCAAATTTGCTGCTTATCAATAGTTAGTAAGGTATTTGTCAAGTTTAGGTATTGTGTAGGATTAGGGATGTAGAATAAGCTCATGCAGAATATGTGCTTTATAAATTAATAAACTGCCAGTGTGTTAATAACAGGTATGCTAATAAGCAACTAGTTAATAGTGAGAATTGGTCCCTATACTAAAGTGTTACCTAAATGTATTATGTTCGTTACACTTCGGACGTTTTAAAATAAACAGCTGTAAATATGTGTATTTGCCGATTTTATAAGTGGTTACTTTTCCTCTACCAGTCAAAAGAATTGAACAGTAAGAATTTTTTTCTGCTCACCAAGCCCTGCATTTATTTTTACTATATAAAATAATATTTTTATTTGAATATATTTTAAAATGTAATTTATTCCAGTGATCAGGATTTTTTTCTTGTGATAGAAATTAATACTTTTATTTAGCAAGGATGTACTGAATTGATCTAAAATGATGATGAAGACACAGGGTTGCAAAAGATTTCTATTTCAGATAAATGCTGTTCTTCTGAACTTTCTATTCAACAAAGAAACCTGAAAAAAATTCTACTCACATTTTAAATAAACAGCTGTTAATACATGTATTTGTCAGCTTTAAAATTTTGAATAATTTTATTATAATTAGTGTAATTTATGTACTACATTTCAAACATTAAATAGTTGTAAATTAATTTGTCAAACTGAAAATGACTTTAATGTACATTTTTATTCTTAATTTAAAACACTGATACTTGATTTCCTCATTTTATTTTTGAGTGGTATTCACAATCCTCCATACATTTATATGTAAATTAGGTTCATACTTTGAGCTTCATTCACAAAACTCAGCAATAGTCAGCTGCAATTAACACAGTGTTATTACCATCTGTGCTAACAGTCACTAAATGGCTTTTCATTTAAGATGAGATGTTTGTGTACATTTTGTGCATAGCAAATAATGGGTTGTATATACAGTACTGAGACAATAAGGAAGGAGGAGCAAAGTAACAAGAAAACAGTCATTGTATCTTAGAATCAATACAACTGACTCTCATTATATCATAATACAAGCAAATAGAAGCCCCCGCTGTGTTCCATAACCATTGTGGGCTTTTGCATCTGAAAACCTAGATCTATTCCACTCCCAACAGCTATAATGTGCTGCGACTGTTTCTTGTCCTCCCTGTCATTGGGCACTCATAATCACCCTGACCTTTGAACTGCGCTAAGCTCCATACCCAACACAATGACAACGCTGCTCTCCTTCACTGAGACAGGCTAATTCTTCATGATAAAGGGCAGATAGCAAGCAGAAGCAGAGCAAATAGAGATGAAGCTTTTTAGATGTGGAGACAGAGCATGCTTCTGAGAGCAGATTACTGCAAAGGTCAGCTCAGTCATCTACAGCCAAGGAGCCGACCATACTGAGATCACCCTCAAACACCTGTCTATTTGCTGCTGATTCTTTTTTCTTCAAATTTGTTACAGGGTGGTTCACAGGAATTTCAGCTTATGTGACCACTTTAAATGAACCCAGGCATCAGACTATATCAGACTTGCAACATGCTTTGTGAATGCAAAATACTTTGGGTTCACTTTATTAGTAGGAGAACTAGTCTACTTTTTACTAATTTTATCCAAATGTTAATGAGTCATTGAATCATTCACTAACCCAATTTGGAAGAGACACACGACAGTTCTTCTGTGTGTTTGTATGGAACTACTTATGTTGGCAAAACAACAAAATGGACAATACTGATTCTAATATAGAATAACAATATTATTGTCTTCTTTTTATTGAATTGTTGTATAAAATTAATATCACATTTGCAATTGTGCTGATATTTGGTAAAACTGCACTCTTGCTCATGTAATGTTATCATAAAAATGGACATCATAAGAAATTAATATAAGACAAATATATATAATATAAGACAAAAACTGACAAGGGGTATTTTGCTTCCGTTTCTTGAACTTGGGGTCACTGTAACCACATTCTACCGGGTTATATCACAGAGAAATCGTGCACTAACAAGGCATGTGTTTGTTAGGTTTTTGCAAAGAAAGTGACATACAGGTGCATCTCAAAAAAAAAAAATTGTAAAAAAAAAAAAATTTTTTTTTACATTTCTAAAAGTGAAACTTTCATATGTTCTAGATTCATCATTACATGTAAAGTAAAACATTTCAAACTAATTTATTTTTTTTGATGATTAGAGCTTACAGCGCATGAATGTCAAAAATATAGTATTTCAAAATTATTTAAATATTTCCTAAGATTAATCAAATAAATATTTGCAAAACAGAAAAGTTCAAGTTCTTTAAAGTATGTTCATTTACAGTCACGGCACCCCAAATCATCAATGAATTTGGAAACTTCACACTGGATTTCAAGCAGCTTGGATTCTGTGCCTCTCCAGTCTTCCTTCAGACTCCAGACCTTGATTTTCAAATGAAATGTAAAATGCACTTTTATCTGAAAAGAGGACTTTGGACCACTGAGTAACAGTTCAGTTCTTTTTCTCTTTAGCCCAGGTAAGATGCTTCTGACCATGTTTCTGTTTCATAAGTGGCTCGTTAGCCCTTTTCCTGAAGACGTCTGAGCGTGGTGACTCTTGATGCACTGACTTCAGCTTCAGTCCACTCCTTGTGAAGCTCTCCCAAGTGTTTGAATCTGCTTTGCTTGACAGTATTCTCAAACTTGAGGTCATCCCTGTTGCTTGTGCACCTTTTCCTACCCAGTTTCTTCCTTCTAGTCAACTTTGCATTTAATATGCTTTGATACAGCACTCTATGGACGGCCACCCCTTTCAGTAATGACCTTCTGTGAATTTCCTTCTTTGTGGAAGGTGTCAATGATTGTCTTTCGGGCCATAGCTAAGTCATTACTCTTCGCCATTATTGTGGTTTGAAAGAACAAGAGATCCCTGGAATTTATACTGTAGGGATGGTCAATTAATGAAACACAAATGTAAATATTCTTATATTTTGAGATACTGGACTTTTAACTTTCATGAGCTGTAAGCTCTAATCATCTAATCAGCTCAAATAAAAAATAAATAAAAAAAGTGATTTACTTTACATATAAATAATCTATAATATATGAAATGTCACAAAAAATTAACTTTTTCACGATATTCTATTTTTTTGAGATGCTTGTTTTCTTAAAAAAAATTAACATTAGCTTTCTAATCTTTTTGTATTATATTTGTTTGCTTTGAATAGAATCGTCTGCTAAATGACTAAATGTAAATGTAAAATATAACTGTAGACAAAACCCTATTTCAAAACCCTATGTAAGAGGACAAATAAGCTTTCTATCTTTCCTCTACTTCATTTGCCTCAACTCAACACCTCATCACACAATAGGAAGGAAAGATGAATAGGTAAATGAATTGCTGCAGGGATGAAATATTTCTGTAGGCCAAAAACACATAAATTAATTAGCATTTTAACACTTCCAGTTCCACTGTCCCAAAAGTCCATGTTTTTTTAAACATATTTAAACAGTTTAAACGACTGAAGTAAAGTTTATGGTCTGTAGCCAATATAAAAAATGTATCAAACTTTTTCATGATGAATCAAGAACTGCTTGATTGGCCTACAAAAATATTCCATCACTGCAACACTTCCTAGATCTGGAAGAATAGAGCTAAAAAGAAAAAAGAAAGGTGAAAGAGAAAGTCAGAGATGGGGGAAGCAGATTGACCTGGCCTTCGTACACCTTATTACAAATTATGCTGAGAAGACACCACATATCTCCAACAGAAGGGCAACGAGGAAGAGGCAGAGAAGGAGCGGCAGCAGCAAGAGTTGGTCAAACTACTCTGAGGTCACTTTGAAGTGACAACACAGCACAGCGGGAAACACTTTTTGCCCTATGAATGTCCCACCCATCATCCAATTGGGCAATAACAAGGAGAACACCTGTTCGTTCTACAGAGTGTGTATTAGCTGGATTAGTTCAACCACATTCAGTTACTTCACACACACTGGGGACCTCATCATGAACTAATCAATGTACTCATCTAATCTGAGAGCTCATGGTGAAATAATCAGCTAGCTGGCTGACAAGCTCATCAGTGAGCTCAACTGTTAACAAATTCTTTGAAGTCAACAGTTCACATTGGGGAACTCATCAGCTTGCTGGTTCATCACTGATTTAAAGGGATCATCGGCCACTGATATTAGCCATTCATCTGATTTTGAATTGATGAATCTGAAAATGCCACATCTTTGGAGGCACTATCACTATTTGTCACTATGAAGAGACAAAGACGAGAGCTGTACTCACACAGCGTGGGGTTCCTTAAACTTGCCGACCTGCTGGATATGATACATGAGATCCCCACCACTGATGTATTCCATGACAAAGTACAGGCGGTCCTGTAGATACACAGAGACAGTGGGGTAAGAGACAAGCACAGGACAGTTGAGAAAAGATAAGACGTTTGAATTTTCTTGTAGAACGGTTCTAGAAGTTGCAGTTCTAATGAAGCAGCAGTGCTACTTTGGGGTCAAATAAGTTAAACATACATTTTAGAATAAAACAGAACACAATAGTAGATTTCAGAATCAATTTGCTTATAGTTTCTTAACGCTTCTTTAAGTACAATAGAACACAAACATCGGTTCATTTCGAATAGGACATGACAAATGAAGTTCCAAATGTAGGTTCGGGAGGAGTCTAACCATTCAGTCCTGTCAATCCTCATTCTGAGCCTATATAAGCAGCTCTCATTGCACCATCCCAGTATCAATTCTTCTGGCATTTGTCCACCTCCCCATCTTCTCCTCTATTTCTGTTTTTCTCCCTCAAGGTACTACCGCAATGGGGGGTTGAACTCTGTGCTCAAGATAATTAATAATTAATTATAAATTAATTAATAGAATTATAATTAATTCTAAGTTGCAACAAATTCAGATTGTGCAGAGGATATTTTGTATATTGCATACTGTATTTTTGACTCACTAAGAACTTAAACTTACTTTACTGAGAATTGGATTACACTGTTTGCACTGAATGCTTCTGATTCACTAAAGAGAACTGGGAATTAGAATTGGTCGTGCTATATGATTCTGATTCACAGATATCCTGTATGTTTTATATTTAATAAAAAGTTTCTGCCTGTAACAGTCAATTGTCCTGGAATTGGACTACATCAGTTATGTGGCACATTTTAGGTTTGTAAAAAATAAAATAAAAAATAAGCTCTGAGGAGTCATTCGTTTGGGAACTTGACAGATTGAGACTGTTTCAGTGAAAGAAACAATTCAGGAAACAGACAGCAGCTGACATTGTATATTGTTATATACTGAATTAACTGGCTACAACAATTAATGCAGATATTTATCCAAATACTGTATAATTCAGAGTATTGATGTACTGACATTAACTGTAAGATTTTATGAAATGCCTATGGATTTGTGTATTACTTTTACTGTGTCTCAACCCCCCGCAAGAATATTTACTTTTAGTGACACAAGCCTATAAAACTTTTTTAACAAATCCACACAAACACACACCACAATTGCACATCCACACACTAATACACGAGACGAATCCCAGGGCCAAAACCCAGAGATCAAAACACGCTGGACGTTTTCATATCTGCAAGTTTCAGCCACATTTTCCCTGGGCTCCATTTATTGGCTTTCTTCCTGTAATGATGAGGCTTATTTTATATCAGTTGCGGGTGGTGTAATTTCCTGCAGTGGTGGTGGTGTGTGCGTGTGTGTGTGTGATGGTCAGGGGAATTAGAGTCAGGGAGGATTAAGAGACTGAAAGTGATGAAGAGTGTGAGGGGGAGACGGACTGCTAGGCAGCAGTGCTTAAAAGAGGTCCCATCACTGTCAGGAAGGAGAGAGGGCGGGCGGCGGGAAAGAGTCTTTACCTTACTCCACTACACACCAACTACCTAAACCTTCACGACTACAACACATCAGCATACACAACCACATACACACACACATCTGACTAACTCACCATTATAGGCTTGAGGATAATCTACATGACTGCAGCTGTTTGGCTGTCAAATACCTCCTGTGACTGATCCCCCTTCATAAAGAAATCCCCTCCCAACACCCCGCTCGAATATCTCGCAGGCTTTATTTGCTTTTAACGAACGAGTGTGTGAAAAAGGAGATGATTGAGTGACGTAGTTTCATTTGAGATCTAATGCAGTTCCAGAAAAACAAGGCATAAAAGAGCTTCGGCCACGTGACGTCACAATCTTTCCTCCCCCAGAGTCTCCTCGGTTTCTGACACAGTCCTCTCTATCCTTTGACTCTCGCTTCCTGTCTCGATTTCACCGTCTCTCGCTATCTTGCTATCGGTGACAGAGGCTCATGCGGTGCTCAGTAGGATGTTGAGAGACGGCGATGCTGCCTTTCACAGCTCTGCTGCGGCCATAGATGAGTGTGTGGTGCGCTGCCCCCCTGTGAGCATGTCACATTCACATGACCACACACACAAACACCATTCCTGTCGATGTACAAATGACTGCAGTCTCTAAGCAGCTTGTGGGGGATGGGGAGGGATGGATTCAAATGTGTGTGTGTGTGTGTCTGTGTGAGTTTGTGTGTGTGTTTGGTCAAGTGCTACAAAATGAAAGAATACACAGTGACGCGTGCCCATCCTTCAGCTAATGTCAGAGGATATACGTTAATAAGAGAAAGAGATAAAAGGAGATGAGTTGAGATGAAATGGAGAGGAGAAGAGATGAGATGAAATGCGGAAAGATGAGAAGATGTGGTAAGGACGAACAAAGGAGAGGAGATAGTAAGGGATGAAAAAGAGAAGAGGAGAAGAATGACCTGATGAGAGGAGAACAGAAGAGGAGAGAAGGGAGAAAATAAGAATAGAAGATGAGGAGAGGAGAGAAAAGAGGTGATGTGAGATAAGATGAGGTGAGATGCATCTACATGAGACATGGAGTAGAAAAAAAATAAACAATATGGAATGAGATGAGAGCAGGCGAGGTGAAAATAAATTAAGAGGAGAAGAGGAGAGGAAAAGAGAAGGAGGAGAGATAAAAAGTTGATGAGGAGAGCAGGAGAGAGAGCGAGGTGAGATGAGAACTGAATTGACAACAGGACATTAGACACAATGAAGAAGATGAGATGACAAAATCAGAGACAAATGAGACAAGATGATGAAGAAAGGAGAGCAAAAGAGACGTCATGAGATGAATCTAAGACATGAAATGAGATGACAGCAGAAGAGATGAGATGAGACGAGACGAGTACATGGTCTGCAGTACCATGGTCTGAAAACAGGAGTGCAGTTGAGTGAGGAAGGGTGGTTTTCCTGCCAAGGCCAACACTCTTTTCTCCACCATAGTGCATTCTACGTCATCATCCTGAATCACCACGTCCTTCTTCAGGATCTTTATGGCAAACAGCTCATCCCCTCCCTTTTTCTCAGCCAACATCACCTAAAAAAGTCAAACAGAGAGAGAGAGCGTGAGGGTAGCAGGGATGTTCAGAGTTATGTAACCAAACACATAACTAAAGTATTTGAGCGAGCAAGCATAAGGAGTTGAGCAACACTGTAACAAAGCTCATGAGCTTCATTTATTAGCAGAAGATACACTGGCCTTTGACTGCAGATCAATACAGTAGCGTTTACTCTCATTCTCAGCAAGTTTAGAGCATGTTAGGCCTGAGAACATACAGTAGCTGCAGTTGAGGCACAGATGATGTACAAAGACGAAGAGAAATGACAGACAGAGGAGATGAAGCTCTCGCACACGTGTGAAGACAATAAGGAGCAGATTTGAGTGTGGCACAATGGCACGGTGAAGGAAATCTTGAGTGATGGGAAGGCAGATTTTAGTTGTGCTCATTTTTAGGATTGAGCCTGAAGGCACACGTACTAAAAAGAACAGACAACCAGAGAGAGAGAGATGGAAGAAAAAAGAGAGAGAAAGTTTAAAGAGTAGAGAGAAAGACTGAACTGAGTCAAAGAGCAATAACGGAAGATTAAGTAAATAAGCAAGACCTTAATATCATAATCATTTAAATTTATAAACATTTTAATTTAAATGCATAAACATTTTAGGATAAATAAAATCTAACCCACATACATTTTTATTACTCCAAAATCAGCAAGAAAGAAAAAAAATGTTACATGGTTAATAGAACTTGCCAGATCGATAACATTAAAACAATCAGAACAGAATGAAAAAGTAATATGAAATGCAATAACATCACTAAATTTAAATAATGCCAATTAACATAAATAATGGAACTGAAGCTAAGCTACAATCTAATATTGATCTGGTTAATCAAGCCACTTTTTTCAACAAGTAGCAAGAGTAAACAAGCATGCTCTCCTAAAATATCCTTTCTCTCTCACATATGTAGCACCAGAAAATCTGATTCTTTGCAGTAAATCTGTCCATGTTAAAAAATATATATATATATATATATTTATATATATATATATTTTTTTAACCATTTTAAGTGGCATTTTAAAGTTTTTTTAGACAAAGTTATTTGATGTTTTTCAGGTTGTGGAAAAAGTTGCTTGACTGCATCATAACTATTTATGTGTATCTTGTAGTTTGGAAAGCTACAGGTTCAAATTAGCTCCCCATCACTGTTATGAACCTTACGGACAGTCTGGCTCTGCCTTTTAGCTCTCGCTTGAAAATAAATGCACATACTGAAATGAGCAGAGTTATTTCAGTGTAAAAGCAGCCCCAGATGGACACCTTGTGACTGGCGATGGGAAAAGAGAAGCGATACACTTCAACATTACAGAGGACACCATCTGCTCCTCACAGGCTCTACAACCTAACACACATACACACACACACAGACACACACACACACTACTTTGGCAGCATAGCAAGCAGGTCATATCCATTCCAACGCATTCATTACCGCTGCATACCTGTTCAGAAAAACGCACATCAAACAAAAGGTACACGACTGCACACAGTGCTCCAAAGTCTCAAGGACATTGTCAGCTAGTACAGCTGCACAAAAGTATCTACTGGGCCCTGGATGAGAACTGCTCCAGGATCAGCATATTCAAGGACAGAATCTGATCAATGATCATGTCTCCAACTGTGAGATCTGCATCAAACCCATAATCACACTATTGGATTCGTGAAAGTGCACATCTGTCAGCTTTTGAAGCTCTCTCTGCTGAAGGCTCAGCATCATGGAATCCACCGTGTTTTTGACAAAGTGCCGCCAGTTCCCTATTTACTCATCTAAAAGATTTTTTTTTTTTTATTTACTTTATTCCAGTAAAAGCATCTCAACATTGTTAAAGGAATAGTTCACTCAAAAATGTCAATTTTGTCAACATTTAGTCGTTCCAGATCAGTAACCTGTAAGTTTCTTTCTTATGTTGAACACAAAATAATTTTGAAGAACCAAGCAGCTGGTGGTCCCCACCAGAGTGTCTGTAATCGAATGACTTTTCCTGGTAACGCAGTAAAGTAATGAGTTACATTTAAAAAAAAGGCAATCAGCGTATGGGGATTATAAGGAGGCCATGATGATCAGAGGCCAATGGGGAAATTTGACCAGGATGCCAGGATTACACCCCTACTCTTTTCAAAGGACATCCTGGGATTTTTAATGACCACAGAGAGTCAGGACCTAGGTTTGATGCCTCATCTGAAGGACGGTGTTTTTTTTACAGTATAGTGTCTCTGTCACTACACTGGGGCGTTAGGACCCACATAGACTGCAGGGTGAGCACCCCCTGCTGGCCTCACTAACACCTCTTCCAGCAGCAACCTAATTTTTCCCAGGAGGTCTCCCATCCAGGTACTGACCAGGCTCAACCCTGCTTAGCTTCAGTGGGCAACCAGTCTTGGGCTGCAGGGTGATATGGCTGCTGGATCTAAATGATCTGGGTTAGGGTTATGAATCCTACAACATCTACAGTTGCATCTCAATAAATTAGAATGTCATAGAAAAGTTCATTTATTTCAGTGATTCAACTCAAATAGTGAAGCTTGTGTATTAAGTAAATTCAATGCACACAGACTGAAGTAGTTTAAGCCTTTGGTTCTTATAATTGAGATGATTTTGGCTCACAATTAACAAAAACCCACCTATGTATGTCAACAAATTAGAATATGGTGACAATCCAATCATCTAATCAACTCAAAACACCTGCAAAGGTTTCCTGAGCCTTCAAAATGCTCTCTCAGTTTAATTCACTAGGCTACACAATCATGGGGAAGACTGCTGATCTGACAATCATTGACACCCTTCACAAGGAGGGTAAGACACAAACATTCATTGCCAAAGAAGCTGGCTGTTCACAGAGTGCTGTATCAAAGCATGTTAACAGAAAGTTGAGTGGAAGGAAGTGTGGAAGAAAAAGATGCACAACCAACCGAGAACCGCAGCCTTATGAGGATAGTCAAGCAAAATCGATTCAAGAATTTGAGTGAACTTCACAAGGAATGGACTGAGGCTGGGGTCAAGGCATCAAGAGCCACCACACACAGACGTGTCGAGGAATTTGCTGAAACACAGACAACGTCAGAGGCGTCTTACCTGGTCTAAGGAGAAGAAGAACTGGACTGTTGACCATTGGTCCAAAGTCCTCTTTTCAGATGAGAGCAAGTTTTGTATTTCATTTGGAAATCAAGGTCCTAGAGTCTGGATGAAGGATGGAGAAGCTCATAGCTTATAGCTCAGTCCAGTGTTAAGTTTCCACAGTCTGTGATGATTTGCGGTGCAATGTCATCTGCTGATGTTGGTCCATTGTGTTTTTTTGCAAACCAAAGTCACTGCACCCATTTACCAAGAAATTTTGGAGCACTTCATGTTTCCTTCTGCTGACCAGCTTTTTGAAGAAGCTGATTTCATTTTCCAGCAGGATTTGGCACCTGCTCACACTGCCAAAAGCACCAAAAGTTGGTTAAATTGACCATGGTGTTGGTGTGCTTGACTGGCCAGCAAACTCACCAGACCTGAACCCCAGAGAGAATCTATGGGCTATTGTCGAGAGGAAAATGAGAAACAAGAGACCAAACAATGCAGATGAGCTGAAGACCACTGTTAAAGAATCCTGGGCTTCCAGACCACCTCAGCAGCGCCACAAACTGATCACCTCCATGCCACGACAAATTGAGGCAGTAATTAAAGCAAAAGGAGCCCCTACCAAGTACTGAATACATGTACAGTAATTCAACATACTTTCCAGAAGGCCAGCAATGCACTAAAAATGTTTTTTTTTTTTTGTCTTATGAAGTATTCTAATTTGTTGAGATTGTGAATACAGTGGGTTTTTTGTTAATGTGAGCCAAAATCATCACAATTTAAAGAACCAAATAAACTACTTCAGTCTGTGTGCATTGAATTTATTTAATACACAAATTTCACAATTTGAGTTGAATTACTGAAATTAACTTTTCCATGACATTCTAATTTATTGAGATGCACCTGTAGATGCAATGAATGGTCATATTTCAATTCGTATGAATCATATAGGGCTGCAACTAACGATTATTTTGATAATCGATTAATCTGTCGATTATTTTTACGATTAATCGATTAATCGGTTTATGTACTTATATTTTAGTTTTTTCCATTTTTTCCCCAAGTAAATTATTAATAAATGGTCTTTATCCTTCAGCATAGATTTTTAAGAGATTTTAACCATTTTGCACTGTTATATCCTAATCAAAAATATACCTGGAGTTGTTTTATTGTGTTAGTAATCCTTTGTCGAACTCTTCTGCAATCAGAACACTGACCCATACTCTAGCAAATTTCACAAGGAGATTTAAAATAATGTTTTCACCATGGCAGTCCTTAGAGCTCCTAAAGTAGTTTAACATCCCGAACGAAGCTTATTAAGGAACCTTTTAGAACATATTTTCACTAAGAATAAGGATAAAACAGAATAAAATTGCAGTGCATTGTATTTTATTATTTACTGGGAAACAGCTTTATAGCTTTTGCTGAGAAATTGTAAACAATCCTTCGAATAAAGTGCCAGTGGCATGAAACCTGAATGGAACTCACAATTTAAAGTAAAATCCATCAGAAGGTTGTCCAGAAAAAAAAATTGGACAGTCACACACAAAAAACCTGCTGTGTGAAAAAGCATTGAATACTTAGAAAAAAAGTGCATTTCAAATATCTTTAAACATTTACCTCTGTCATTCAGTCATAATTAGGCTGCACGACTGAATTTTGAACTGGTAAACTACAAACTGATCACAGAACATGTTTGTAAAGCTTTTAATGTTAACTGTTAAAAAGCAATGTTATCAGCTTTTACGACTAAACATTTGCAAACAACATTGTACTGGAGAATCTGCACAAATGAAAGTCTTAGGGGCCGTTCACAAATCGCGCCTAAAAACGCGGGGAAAACGCTAGGCGCGCCGCTTTCTCCTTCTTTCCAAAGCGCTCGCGCAGAAGCGCCCCTGAGGCGTCTGCCTTTGATAAGCAACCATGACGTGCTCTCTCCTTGAAGACGCGGAAATTTCAGCAAAGGATAAATGGATTTGCAGCTCAAAAAATCGCTTGCAGTAGCTCTGCTACTAAATTTATTTCAAAGTGGAAATCCATATACAACTATGATCAGCTGTTCCTTTCATCTTGACTGAGCTTTTAACGTTGTTACGGGAAAGGATGAAGCTGATTGGTTAGTTCTTGTCACATGACCCGCGATGCGCTTGCAGCATTCTGAAAAGTTGAGATGTTTTTAACTCGATGCGGTGCGGTGTTGGAAATAACGAACTTGAGCGCGCAAAAGACGCGATATGTGAACGTCCCCTTAAATAGTTCAGTAGTGCAGAGTTTACAGGTTACTCTTCTTTTTTGAAGGCTCAAAGTAAAGTTCTCGCACATCCCGCTAAATGCTGCAGAGACGCTGTTCGGGAAGCACGTGACATAAACGAGGCCAGCTATTGGCTATTCGCTACTTCTCCTGCTGTACTGGCTGAGTAAAACCTCCGGTGGCTCATTACTGCCACACTTTGGTCACCGCAGATTTGAAATATGCACGAAATGAGCCGTTTACGGCAAATAAAAGTTATTTAGCAACGAATCGATGACTAAATTAGTTGACAACTATTTTAATAATCGATTTTTATCGATTAAATCGATTCGTTGTTTCAGCTCTAGAATCATATTTAAAAATGTTGCACTCTAAATATTTTAGTCTGGCATTATAGTTAGGAAAAATTCCAACAAGTGAATGTGTGAAGTTTATGTCACATTAACACTAATATAAGTAAAAAATAAATGACTCGAATGACATCATCTGCTGCATTAAGCTGAGTTGGCATCACAATTCAAGGCTTATTCCTCACAGCGCATCTTCTTCCAAAAACGAAAAGTAGCCGTGATGAACTTTCTTTCTTTGTATACGGAGGTAATGTGGACATTTACATGTTCGCATATCTCAAGCCTGGTTTCGTGTAGATGATTATCTTATAGTGCGCAATGTGCGCTGACACATTATACAGTAGGTGAGATCAGACAGGAAAGACGTCTCAGACGTTTCATATGGATTATTTTATATTTATTTTATACATGACTTACTTCGTTTAATAATTCCCCACTAGTAAGGAAAACAATACTATGGAAGTCATTGGGCACCAACTACTGTTTGATTGTCAGCATTCTTCAAAATATTTTCTTTTATATAAAACATAAGAAATAAACTCATACATGTTTGGAATTACATGAGGGTGACTAAAGGATGACCAAATTTTCAATTACTTTAAAAACAAGATGAATACCTGAGAAGGAAAATTGTGTAAGATACTATGACTTGATTTAAATGTTTAGTTCGCCCAAAAAAAGAAAACTCGGTCATTGTTTACTCACCTTCCATTTGTTCCAAACATGTATGAGTTTCTTTCTTCTGTTGAACACAATATATTTTGCAGAATGTTTGTTACCAAACAGCTGAGAGTAACTATTGACTTCCATAGTATGTTCTTCCATAGTATGGAAATCAACAGTTTGGATACCAACAATCTCCAAAATATCTTCTATGTTCAACAGAAGAAAGAAACTCATATAGTTTAGGAACAACTTGAGTGTGAGTAAAGAAATTATAATTTTTTAGGTGAACTATCCCTTTAAGTTGGCAAATTGTCTTTTTTAAAGAGTCAATGTTACATACAATAAGTCACAAGATTAGGGACATTTTAATTCAACAACACAACATCAAAAATTATGTTTTTAAAAAACACGCATTTAGAAAAAAATTATTTCATTTCACGCAGACTTTAAACCTTACTTTTCTATCCTTAAAGAAAACTTTACATTTTATCCTTTAAAAAATCTGCCACTTGTATGGCTTATGACAAAAAAATAAATATACCTTTTCTTAAAGGTTTCTTGTTCACTTTCACACAAACATATTCACTTCAAAATCACTGACTGAGGGAGTCTGATTCAATCTGCCAACTCACAGGTGAGTTTAATGCTATTTCTTGAATCTTTTTGACAGCCTCATTAGAAAAAAACGCTTCATAAGAGTATTGTTTTTTTTTTTTTATAAATCGAATGACATCATCTGCTGCATTAAGCTGAGTTGGCATCACAATTCAAGGCTTATTCCTCACAGCTGCAGTCTGGAGCACTGGAATGAGGTAAGAAAACAAGCTCTATCATATCTTATTATCCCAAAACTACTTTAATGTTCTGCAGATTTGTCATTTTTTTCAGACTGCAAGTTCCAGCTGACTTTCAAGACAGACTTCATATCTATGAGACTGCAGAGTCACGTACAGACATCTGTGTTTGACACTTGGTGGAGAATAAAGGACAGATCAGTCTGTCAGACGCAACAGTGAGCCTGACATTCTGTTTGTCATGATGTGGACCACATCAAACAGTCTTGGCTAATGATGCTGACAGAGGTCTAGCACTGCACCTCCACATATCAATATCATTTTAAAATCCTGTTGCCATGGCAACTGGCAGCAGCTGGAACATGAGCCCACTCGCCCTCCTATTTCCCCTCTCGCTGTCTTTTAGCCTTCGCTCTAGTAATCGTAGTTTTTTAGAGTGACCTCACGGCGAGATTGCCTGCTGCTCAAAGCACCAGTGAGCCTACCTGAGACACACACAGAGAGAGAAGATGGCAAGAGTTACCTTTCCAAAGCTACCCTTGCCCAACACCATGAGAAAATTGAAGTCGGACAGTTTCATGCGGTCCCTGTTGCCATTGCTGTCGAATTTGGAGATGGCGTTAGAGGAAGAGCCGTCTGTTTTGCTGGGACCAATTTTAGCTCTCTGTTGGGAAAGAGCAAAAAGAAACAATAAGCTCGTGTTAGAACAGGGTAAAAGAAACAACACAGACATACACCTTTGTTTTTCTAGCATGGTGGTGACTTTCAGTTGACTTCTATTGTTTTTATACTGAGCTAATGATATTTTTTTTCCCCACTTCTAAAACCATAATCACAAAAACCTACACTCTCATTGAAAAATAGGTACAGAAGCTGTCGCTGGGGCGGTACCCTTCAAAAAGCACTAAAACAGTATGTACCTTTTAGGTACTAATATGTACGTTACATACTAACATGCATATTTATTGTACTAATATGCATCCTTTATAATAAGGTGTACCTTTTGAAAAGATACTGCCCCAGTGACAGCTTTTGTACATTTTATTCCAAGAATGTAGGGACACGCCAATATTACATTTCTGGCTTGCATTCTGTTATTAAATTATTGAATGTGTTATTAAAAACATTATTAGTATTTTTAAGTTTAGATTGCATTTACCTTTCAAGCATTACATGACCTTAAATGTAATCTAAATATAAAACAGGGGTAATGAGTACATGTATGTTACAACATATTTAAGATTAACCAATTTAGTACAAATAAATTATTCATTCGTACATGATATATTCATTTAAAATAAAAATAATTCTGTATGTGCAGTATATACAATATTGACAATAACGATAAAAGACAATACTGAAATACTAAAATACTAAAAATACTGGTTCAAAGATTCAGTTAACAATACATGAAAGACAAGTTAGACATACCACACATATATTGTGCATCCATACAGAAACCTGTTAGCATTTTTAGATTTTCATTAAGACATTTACTGTTTAATAAAAGCTAAGCACAAACTCCAAGCCTTCATTTTTAGTCTGCTGACAGCTAGTCTTTGACAAGAAAGCCTAAAGCTTAAAACTTTAAAATCTAGCCATCTTGTCTTTATATATGCACACTCTCTCAACATTTTAAAGAGCAGCAATTAGGAAAGACCAATGAAATAGTGAAAGAGTGCAAGCTTACAGCGAGGCACTGGAAAGTGTGAGTAAATGCAAAAATAACAACTGCTCCATAAGTCTCCCCAAGCACCATCGCATCTATATTTCTAGTCTTTTTCTTATTTTCTTCCGATCGTTTGCTGGTCTCCACAATCTCAGGTTTTACTATCCTTGTGGGAACATTTGGGCTTCACGATGAAGGAAAAACCTGGCCCACACACATACAGTACCAACATAAGAATGAGTCACAACCTGACATGACTGACATCTTTTGTTTGTTTCTCTCTGTTGATGTTACTAAATTTCTTAAACAGGTCTATTCATCACGTCGCTGCTAAATCTGTCGAACACATGATTCAGCAAACACTGGGAAAACCTGTCACCCAGACTGCAGAAGCAGCAGTTTTTGGCTATTGTGTGCATGTGTGAAAAAGACAGCATGTATCTATAATACAAAGTGCGATATTAAATATGTCTTTGGCAGCATTTGTAAAACAGCTCTAAAGTGTTTGTTAGACACAGAGGAAGTGTGTGTGTGTCTGTGTGTGTGTATCTCTCACCCTCCATGGGTGAACGTTTAGTTTCTGGCAAGGATCAGGCTGCCCAAGCTGGCATGCTACGGAATGACAGACGGCCTGTGTGAATGTCTGTGGTTCCTTCTGTATTAAGTGTGTGTGCGGGTCACAGGGAACAGTCATTAGGCCCTGTCGGCTGCAGACTGAGGGGAAGTGTACTGCCGATTTCCTTGTTCACCAACTTTCTCCTTCACAGTCCACTGAGAACTGATCCATTATCTACAGCTGTGAGCCAATCACACCTACAGCAGCCTGGCAACAGGTCACGCGAACACACATACGGTCTCACACAACACAAGTGCACTAAAAGCTTTTCTCATTCACAACACATCTGCACAGAACTTGGGCTGACACACAAAACACAACAGTGCGTCAAAATTCCTCACTTACTTTGCTTTTTATGCACTGCAGACACTATTTTAACTTGTTACCTTGATTTGTTATTCTAAAAATATGTCAATATGCTTAAAACAAGAGACATTTATTTGGATATTTGACTGTATTTTTTAAACTTGTTTTAAGCATCAAACGCTGCATAATAGTCTGTATTGTCTGTCCGTCTACCTTTAAAAAAGAAAAAAGAATCTATCTATCTATCTATCTATCTATATATATATATATATATATATATATATATATATATATATTTTTTTTTTTTTTTTTTTTTGTAAATCTGTATTTGTGTGTGTGTATACACTGCATGTATCATTATTAGGCATGTTGAAATTCTGATATCTTTTTCATTGAATCATTTATAAGTGATCTATAATTGTCCATGAAGGCTGGAAGTAAAAACAACTCAGGTGTGCAGAATTATTAGGCATGTTTCCTTTTACTGATAAAATGAGCCAAAAAGATGTTTAACTCAGTCTGAGATGTCAAAACAATTTTGGAAAAACTTACCCTCACTTAATAAGAACAACTGCTGAAATGTTGTGAAATACATTAAGACAAATTTTTTTATAGGCTTTATAGACAAGTAAGTTGAGAGTGACTCTTGAAGGACCAGCACCACATCCTCTTGTACCACTGTTAGAACAATTTATCTCCCAGAATCTGGCAGTAAGTTTTAGGAGTCCATTTTTATTCCATCTCCTATCATTAAAAGTCTGTCATGCACGATTGACTTAAAATGAGCACCTAAAACTTACTGCCAGATTCTGGAAGATAAATTCTTCAAACAGTGGTACAAAAGGATGTGGTGCTGGACAATAATATATTATTTATAAATGATTAAATACAAAATCAATGGTAGTTAAGATTGATTATATATAATATCATAAAAAATACATAAATACATATACACCGAACTAAATAATAAACGCAACACTTTTGTTTTTGCCCCCATGTTTCATGAGCTGAACTCAAAGATCTAAGACTTTTTCTATGTACACAAAAGACCTATTTCTCTCAAATATTGTTCACAAATCTGTCTAAGTCTGTGTTAGTGAGCACTTCTCCTTTGCCGTGATAATCCATCCACCTCACAGGTGTGGCATATCAAGATGCTGATTAGATTGCATGATTATTGCACAGGTGTGCCGCAGGCTGGCCACAATAAAAGGCCACTCTAAAATGTGCAGTTACTGTATTGGCGGTCCGAAAACCAGTCAGTATCTGGTGTGACCAATATTTGCCTCAAACAGTGCAACACATCTCCTTCACATAGAGTTGATAAGGTTGTTGATTGTGGCCTGTGAAATGTTGGTCCACTCCTCTTCAAATGCTGGGTGAAGTTGCTGGATATTGGCAGGAACTGGAACATGCCGTCATATACACCGGTCCAGAGCATTTTTTTATGTAACTACTGAATATAAAATAAAATGAGATTTTTCACATTTAATAGATGGGACAGAACTGACAGGGAATAATAAGAGCTATTTTCTAGAAACTATCAAAGACAGGTAAATGCCACACTCCCAACATGTTAGCACATGTGCTCTGTCCACCAGGTCATCAGATCAACTCATTTCTAACAGCCATGTTATGCAGTGCACACACACATCTCTTAAATTACATGGGATATGAACAAGAGGTGACTGTGATTAAAATACGCAATTCTCAATTCTGACACTTTTACAATCACTCCAAATGAATTTCTGCCTGCCTCTCACTTCTCCCATGATTCCACTGCTATTTACCAGCAGCATGAATGTGTAGGATTGCCTGGTTCCCTTTGGCCAATCCCACACACGCCTGTCTCACTGCCCTCTCTCTCACATCTTGGAGTACATTCAATTTTAATTTCCAAACTACTGCCATATTGTGAGGCTGGCATGCGGCTCAGTCTAGCATAGAATTCCATTAACCCACTCCCTACTGTTCAGACGCCACACTTCACTCTGTCCCTGCAGATAAACACACGGCCCAGTGCTCAGCCTCATTCACACATCCATGCCTCTTTTTCTGTCTGTCTGCGCTACCTTTATGTCATTTAAAGGGGTCATTATTTACCCACATTTTTTACAGACTTTGTCTGTAGAACACAAAATAAGTAGTTTAGAATAATGTACTGGCTGCTCTTTTTATATGTTACAATGAATAGGGACTGAAACTCTAGCTTTAAAAAGCACTCAAAAAAGTATCATAAGAGTTGTCCAGATTATATATATTCTGAATAGCTAAACTTAAAGTAGTCATTCAATGAAAACATTAGTCAGAAAACTTTTCTAGCTCTTGATGATTCATGAACTAATTGTCTCTTTTTAATGAATCTATTCATTAACTTTTTGACTATTGACTATTCATTGATTATTCACAAATGGAACTGATCTTTTTTTTGTAGATTTTGAACTTGCTCGTTCAACATTTCAGTTAACATCTCATTAGAGGGGAGGAATGTTATTAGGCAACCTCAGCTGTGGTCTATTTCTCACACGGTCAGTCACTTTGAATGCACCTTGAATATAAAAGCCTTGAATATATAACTGAACATAATATCATTGATATAATTGTCTAGTAAACCTAGCATTGTATATTACGAATATTGTTGGCTTTTGATGAATTGCTTTGTTTCTCCTCTTTTCTAAGTTGCTTTGGATAAAAGTGTCATAAAAATGCATAGTCATATAAACCAATTTTATGATCCTTTAACAACTTGAATATTAATTAATTAATTTATTTATTTATATTAAGTTATGTCTTGTTTAAATACTTTAACATCTATGCTTTATTTAAATATTTATTTATTTATTTAAATATATGATTATTTAAATATTTATGTGTAACAAAAAAAAATTATTATTATTATATATATTTTAAACTTTGGAACAGAACTGACAGGTATTCATATATATTTTATCTGGAAATTATTTCTGACTGTTTTGACATTTGAAATATTCTGGCTCACGGAAATGGAGGATTGTCAGTGAACGACTAATATTTTGGTCTGTACCTCACTCTACCATAACACTTTAGAAGATTTCCAAAATACTGCATGTCATATGCACAACTTTTATGATCTTTTTATGATGCTTTGTCTCCTTTTCGAAGCTTGAAGGGTCCAGTTGCTATTCATTGCAATCGCCTGGAAAACAGCAGCCAGCACATGATTCATAATATCTCCTTTTGTGCTACAACTTTGGAACAACATGAGGGTCATTAAATGATGACAGATTCTTCATTTGTGGCTGAACAATCCCTCTAATCTTCGTAGCTCAGGGTTTTTTCCCATCTCTCGCTCTGAAGGTCGTGGTTCTGTAGATCTGAAGGGACGTGGCCTCTGGGGAAAAGCCATTTGAGAAGCTCTGTCTCTCCGCCAAAACCACGAGTTGAGTGGCGGCATTGATCTATGCACACACATGCACACACAAAATGCTCTCCACCTCCTCCTCCATCGATTGCTGGGCGTGAACGAGCGATTAGCTCTGTATCCAGCAAAGAGCCTCATCACTGGACTAAGGCAGTGTTTCTTTTGTAAAAGACAAACATCCGTATTCTGCTCAGCAGTAAAACCAATGCACACGCACACATAGACATACAGCATCAAATGCTCTGCTCGGCGACCCTGTGGTAACAACTTTTATTTGTCTGATCCAGAATAGACAGGAAGGGTGCAAGAGAGGATGAGAGAGAATGGGAAGGGAGGGATAAAAAGGAACGGAGACAAATGCTAATGTGGGTAGATTTCCAGTGAGTTGAATGCATCGCCTTCACCGCGCTTCAGTGCACACAAATACCATCATTTCTGCACAGCGGTGTGGAGGGTGGAGTGAGAACAATGAAAAAAAAATAAAGAGCTAAACAGTGAGAGGAAGTCATTTATTTGTTCATAGCGGTGAAATGTGGAGGGAGGTGGTCGCGTCTTGACAGGTCAAATTGCAGGTGAATAAAAGTTGAGGAGATGCTATCAACAGGAGGGCGGCTATTAGGTGAGACGACTTAACGCTTCTGATTACACCTCAGACACACACTCACACACACAACCACAAAAATAGCCTCATGTTGTTTTTTCAAAGGACTGAAAAGTGGTGCTGGGGAAGAGTTCACTAACATTAGCAATGTTAGCATACCAGCTCAGCTGTTTTCAAAATACTTATTTATTACTCAGCAGTAGTCTCAGAAGACCCTGCTTGGCTTTCAGCAGTAAAGTAAATGTTTGGTTAAATATTCTTGCTTTTTATTATTTAATTTTGATTCGAGATGAAATTACTGTTTACAAACAAAAATGATCAACAATGGGTTGTTCCACCATCCAGATTAAAGCATTTTAATTGAGCTGAAAATGAACAAAGTGTTTGAACAAAAATGTGCGGAAGTACCACACTTTAATTAAGAGTCTTAATTAAACTTATTTATACTACAGGGCCGTTGAATGCTTGAATCTGATTGGCTGATGAACGTTCAGAGGTGTGCAATTATTTTTCTGGGAAACGCACGGTGAATGTAGTTCCAGGCAGCTCTCTTGACCCTATTACAGTTCCATATCACTTCATAGTTAACAGTAATAACAGTCACACAGTTTGCACAAAAAGCTGATGATTTAATCAGTTATCAGCCTATATAGTGTAGCATCTTAAAGGCTACACATGACATTTCTCACTAGCGAGGTAATAACAGGGCTGTTTAGAGACGTACAGAGGTAGCCTAATTCATACAGAATAAGCCTCCATTACCAGCAAACAAATAGTAACTTGCTATCACTGTTTATCGATATTTTGATTCAGTAAATGTGTTATTGTGTTAGATGTGTTATCATATTGTGTTGTCTTTTTGTGCAATATAATTAAAAATACTGAAAATGTAAGTTTTTGCTGATCCAAAATCCCAAAACCTGTAAACTTTATTATTTTTTATTTTAGTTATTGCTAATAAATGAAAAGAATTCTATAATAATTCTATAATAATTTCTAAAATGTAATGTTGACCCTAGGAGTAGCTTAATAGCTGACTTTTTAGTAAAATTGTAAACAAGTGCTTAAACTCATGTTAAAAGTGTGCATCTTTAGCAAAATACAGTTTCAAAGTAAGTAGTTTGTGTGAGAAACTTTTATTTTTCAATAATTTAAAGGATTCAAATAATTTTTTTAAATTATTTTTTTAAGTATGTCACGTCATTGACTCCTGGGCAAGTTGAGTCCATATAAACGTTCGTATCCATATAAGACCGTAGCTGATTCAAAACGAGTGTGAGATAATGAGTAATTTCCCCATCTCTGTTTTCATGCTGAGCCAAATCTGGCTATAGCTCATGACGCAGGAACAAAAGTTGACATGAGGCTACAGCTCCGAGCGTTGCGTGATGTGGGCGCTCCGGTCCTCCAGCACAGGAACAGGAGTGACCGGTTCTGTGTTACTGACACTGATCCTGAGGGAGGCCTGCCGGTCAGTCTGTGTGCGCAAGTGTGATGGAGCTGCTGGCAGGTAGCCTGATACAGCCCCGGCCTTAATGAGCTCAATGTGAGCACCACCAGGTCAATCCTTCATCTGCCCCCTCCGCCTTTCAGCAGAGACCTGCTCTGACTGCAAAGACCCCACAGAGAGGAACCGACTCGCTGGCCTTTCTTGCATCTCCCATCCTGAGAATTCTCCCCTCATATCCACTCACAGTCTTGAGTCATGCTGGGAATGCTGGGTCATTCTCGCCAGCAACAATTGAACAACTTACATCTGACCAAGACACCAGATGTGAAGCTAATATATGAGAGAATTGCTCTAAAGATAGAGAGCTGCCTACAGAGTCAGTGTTTTAAGGCATAACAGACACAAAAGCTGCTCCAGAATTTCAAATGTAAAATTACTAAAAATAAGAGTTTTGTTAAAATGTATAAATGTGTGTGATATGTAAAAATAACAAATTAATAAAATAATAATACTATTACTACTACTATAATTATTTTGCAATATTTTTATCATGTTACTAGAAAAATAAGAGTGCAATTTTGTTTTTATAGTAATATAAAATTAATAAATGTATACAATTAAATATTTTAATATTATAATTTATATAGTATTATACAAATGAGGAGACTAGGTTTTAAAATACAATAATAATAATAATAAATGGTTGCAATTTGTAAAATTAGTTAATTATTAAATACAATTGGTCTATTTAGACATATTTTTTTATTATTAAAATGTGTCTATACAGACCAAAGGACTAGATGCTGCTCATTAGGTTTTTTAAAATGAGTCAATGCACCTCATCATTCCAGACCACAAGAAATGCCAGCCGACCATATGAGCTACAGATTGACCATTTTCTCACATTTTGAATTATGCATCACACCATGTGAAGGAAAACTGCCAGCTCAGACACACACAAGCACACACGCACACACACACACAGTCCAAGTAGCGCTAAGTTTCGCATTGGGCTATTCATAAATAATACCATCATGCACTGGGTGTACAACTGGGTCTGCTCGTGGGACCGTTTGAATTATGCAGAGACTTGCACAGTTTGTGCCCCTTCACACACACACACACACACGCACACAATGCATCGAACATACATGCCACACACATCACACGCACACACCAACATGCACAAACCGACTGTCGAGACCATTTTCACCTATCATCTTTGTGGGAAATATGTCTGAACTACTAACTACTGTGTGCTCTCAAAAAAAAGTGGAAACCAGAGGAAAGGGGACTTTAAAATGTGCCTGAATCAATCTGTGGTGAAGAAAGCCCAGGGATCAGGAGGCTCGTGCTGGTACCTCTCAGTCAGCTCTACTCTGTATTCAAATTGGGACATGTGGAGCAGAATGCAGGTTGACGTGAGTGTGATTGGTTCGGGAGGACGCTAGGATTTGCCAATGTGTTATTTATGTCAGATTTGTCAGTGAGTGATATATGCTTCATGCACAAAGACCTCTCTCTTGTTCACTTTACCTTCTCGCGCCCAGTTGGGAGAGTCAAAATCAACATAAAATCAAAACAGGATCTATTTACTTTTATACATTGCTGGTCTTATTAGGCATGATTCAAGTGAATCTTACTCAAATTAAGAAGTGTTTGTCCTCATAATCTTTTATCCAAATGTAATAACTTAGCTAAATTTACCTTCTTAGTTTTCAAACCCTGTCCCCCCCATCTGACTCCATTCTAACAATGACTGCATTTTTCCAAAGTAGAAAGGAGAATATTCCACTACCCCAAGTACTGTACATGACCGCAAGAAACAAAAGGGTGCCAGTGATGGAAAAAGAAACAATAAATATGTACAAATGTAAACACAAAAACAAAACAAATAAACAAAAGACAACCACACATAAAAAAGAAGCAAAAAAATTTAATGCACAAAAATAAAACAATAAAATAAAACAAAACAAAATAATCCAAATGCAAAACAAAAATAAAATCAGACTAAAACAAAAACAACAAAAAAGCAAAGCAAAAATGAAATAAAAACAAACCAAAAAAATAAATAAATCTTAACACAAAACAAACATAAACCAAAAACAAACACAAAATATAAGAAAACAAAAACATAAAACAAAACTAAATGAATGTCAAATTTAAGAATAACAAGGGATCTGACAAAAACTTAAATTGCTTTTAAATTCATTTTATCGTCAAATCAGTTTTGGAAATGACCGATACCGATAACTATAAAAATGCTTAATATCAGCCCCTAAAGACAGCCATGTTCTCTAGGCTTATCTCTTGTTAAATAAAACAAACAAACACTATACTCTTTAGGCACACCTATAAAAGCAGGTGAACACACACATTCGCTCACCTCAAACTTCTGCCGGAATTCCTCATTGCCTTCTTCTCCTTCAGCTGGGACAGGTACGTTGAAGTACTCGCCTTCTTCCTGACTGAGCAGCTTAAACCTGCATGTGTGTGTGTGTGTGTGTGTGTGTTTGACAGACAGAAAATAAGAGACAGTTAGATGAGAGCAGGATATGCAGTCTCACATATGGTTCAGCAACAGTAAAGACATTAAATCCTCCTCTGATACTGGCTCCATCTGGCCGATAAAGGAATTGTGCGCTTCCCTGAAACAGCACATTTTACGAAATAACCTCAGCTCATTTAAACCATTCATACGTTTACAGTTTCCCTCTCAGTAGGGACGACCTTGACTTTGTGCATGTGTGAAGAGGATTCCAACTGGTTGGAGTTGCCCCCAGACAGCTTTCAAGCGTCTGAGGGACAGCATGATACCCCGTCTCATATTTAGCTCTTCTAACATCTGTGCTTCCTGATAGCAGAAAATCAGCTTCCTGTTTAACGGTGTGAGGTGACCATTGCCGGGACCAAACGAGACGACATGTTCAAAAAGCAAAAGACCTACCACTGAAAGCACCTCCCTCAGAGAGAGCAGCATGCTGGGTTTCCACCTCTTTTATTGCTACTGATGTGATAGGAGGCCCTGTGTTCATCATGCCTCTGGTCTGCGCGCGCGCATCTGTGTGTGTGTGTGTGTGTATGCGTGTGTGTGTGTGCTGTGTTTATGACTGCAGATGAGTCATGGCTGCAGTGCTCTCCCCCTACACTCCTTTCTTTCACATCTAGACCTGCAAAGATTTTAGGGTGTGTAAGCGTCGTCCTCATCACATTCAAAGAAATAGGAAAGCATGGTAGAATGGCAAATAGCATGAAATGATCAGGGGTGTGTTTCCCAAAAGCACTTCAAGCTAACTATGGTCGCAAAATCCTTTGAATTCTATTGGTAAAGACAAAGACATTAAATAATATTAAAATATTGACTAATAAGATTTTTTTGTAAAATTGTTTCATTGCATTTATATTATATTATTCATACATTATTCTTTAATTATTTTGTTATCATTTATTTTTGTTCATATTGTTTTTCATTATACTTCTAATTTTTAAACCTTTTTTAAAAGACTCTTATGCTCAATAAAGCTGCAATTATTTAATAAAAAATACAGTTAAAACAAACTGCTTGGTGATGGCAAAGCTACATTTTCAGATTTGATGGTCAGTATACACCTTCTATTATCAAATGTTTTTGTTTGTTTTGGTTTTAATCAATGATACATTTATTATCAATAATATAATTTTTTCAGGATTATTTGATGAATTTAAAAAAGCAGCTTTAAATGGCACCTATTGTGCCACTTTTTTTACAAGATGTAATATTTGTCTTGGGTGTCCTCAGAATATGTCTTACCCAACAGATAATTTATAATAACAGCTGGAAAATGTAATTTTTTGTTTGCGTCTAAAAAGGAGCTGTATCACTTTAAATGCAAATGATTTGCATATTCCCGCCCCATCTCCAGAAGAGGGCATCGCGTATATGTCTCTCTGCATTGGATATCTACAGAAATAAACAGCAGGCAGAAGTACCATAACTGAGAGCGAGAGAACCAGTGTTTAGCCGTACATATGGGAAGCCAAATACACTGTAAGTGGGATGAAACAGAGCGATGTTACAGAGCTTACGCTGCACTGACCTGTTATTGGTGCGGATCAATAAACTGAGCTGCACGACAGAACGGCGAAAACTATTCTTATAAGTACGGTGCTGATCAATTAAAAATACTTAGCATACGCAAACAAATATAGTTAAAATGCAAAGCACTATAACAACATGACATTGACATAGGAGTCTGGAGTGATATACGTATTTAGGTAGATTTTGAGGCACATTAACTTGAAACATCTAAGTAATCCACAGCGTCCTCAGCAGCTTAGATGTTGGGAGAAAATTAAGACTCTTATGTTCAGTCTTACATCCAAACACAGAGCATTGAGATTTCGCTTGCGAGTTGTTACAGCTGCCCAAGCGTGGAGAAAAATCGAGGACAGTGAACAACCGCTGAGGGCAGAAACTATTGTAACACAGGGCTGTCAATCAACCCACGTGGTCCCGCCCCATGCAATGTGACGTCACAAATCAAAACGGCAGGCCTAGTGAGACTAGGGCTGTCCACAGACATTTTGAGGGGCAGCGGCCCAAACCAAAAAAAGGGGCACAAGGAAGGTGGGTGCTTGTTAAAACAAATTGTCCAGTTGTTACAAATACAATTAAAAGAGAAGACCGCACACTTTGTAATAATTGACTTTACTGTAGATGTTTTGATGAGGGTGGGCTCTCCCTCACTTTCTGAGCCTGCTTCTGCCTCATCTGCAATGGAAGTAAGGGAGAGGGGGTAAGTTGAGCCAGTGTGTAAGTTGACCCACTCCCTGCATCATGGCATCTGTACACTTTTACTGTCATGTGAGCATGTATTATGGAACCACCCATCATTTCTGCTGGACTGTGAAAAGGATAAACACATGGGGGGAGTGGAAGGCTCCACAGCCGTAGCCAGGGTTTGAAACTTAGGCTACGTTCACACTGCAGGGCTTAATGCTCAATTCCAATTTTTTGAAAAAATTAGATTTTTTTGCGAGGCCATTCACATTTCCAATTAAATGCGACCTTTTGTGATCTCCTGTGTGAACGTGAAATGACCCAGAAGTGATCCGCATGCGCACAAGAGTACTCAACGGCCAACGACGTCACGTTGTTTGCGGAAGTAGCTAAACATGGATGTCAACAACAGTGAAGTCAACAGCGGAGCTCGTTTAGCAATATTAAAGTTATTTAAGCAGCATCGTCCACCATGGTTGTTGTTTATCTTCTCATTCCCGCCTACTTCAACGTAGAATTATGACGTTTGTAGCGTATCAATGACGTACGGGTCGGATACATGTGACCTGGCCGTTCAGACGGAGGTCGCATTTCAAAAGATCGGATACGTATCGAATTCAGGACCACATACCCAAATGGCCTGGGTCGCATTTGAAAAGATCGGATCTGTGTCGTTCAGACTGTCATGAAAAGATCAGATACAGGTTGCATAGGGGCAAAAAAAATAAATGATGGTCATAGAAGAAGTGAAGGAGCAGTACCCCCCAATTATGGTGGGGTAATTCGCACTCTGAGACAAACTACCAACTAATTACTAATTCAGCAGATCAACACGGACTAATGTGGTTCGTAATGCATCTACCTGGTAATGCAATGACCTTCGGGGACTGTGGTCTCCACTCTCCAGAGAGCGGCACACAGATTGAGAGGGATGCTGTGGAGCGGGGCAAGAAACATGGGGTGGATAACCGGAATTAGCGGATCTATAGCAGAGTGGTAACAGATAGCTTTGAGCTGGGGTCATGGGGGACTGGTGAGATGGGGAAACCTCAGTCGATAAGGGTAAAGGGGCAGTGGCTCTAGTCACCAGGCCACCCCCCTGTTCACGGTTCTGAGTGAGACAGACTTGGTTTAAAGGGGATTAAATAATGAGGAGTGGGTGGGTTTTTATCATTGTAAGGTGGTCGTGTTCACACACTGCCAACACCTAGTAAAAGTAGATTTAGCAAAATAGGTGCCCTTTAATAGAAAATGAGAAATAATCAATTCAAATAGGAAAATTAAAAATATATATATTTTACTGTCACTTCTAATCAATTTAATGCACCCTTGCTGAATAAAATAGTAAGTATATATAAAAATTGACACTAAATTTTAATTCTGGGTTTGCCTTTAACTGTATATATAAAAGATACATTTAATGTATTCTTATGTGGAGATTTTTATGAGTCATGGCTAAACATGGCCATAGGCGGTTAATGATCACTACATGCAGAATAAAGGCCATAAATATTCAATTTCTCACACGGACTTTCAAAGGTATCCAGCCCAGATTTAATATCATCAAATTAAGTTACATGAGCCAAAGACGTTCTGTATGGTTTTGGCATTGAAAAGACAGTTTTACTTCTGCCAATCTATAAATTCTCTTTAATTATCAATTAATCCAGGAATCAGATAAGAATAGATCTGAAATGTCAGCAATTTAATAATAAGATAAAAATTAGAAATAAAGTTAAAATTATCAATTGTCAACTGATTGACCATTTATCTAAAACAGTGTAAAAGTTTCACTATAATAATTTAATATAATATAATTGCACAAAACGTACAAATACTACAAGAACTATGTTAAATGATGTGTTGCAGCACAGTGATTAGGGTTGAGTGATTAGACAATGATAACAATTTAATTGTTTTATATCCTGCACATAAACTTAAAAAAAAAAATCTTCAACAAAGTTGCTCTTCTCTTCTGACATTCAAACTCAGACTCCATGTCCTTTTGCAAACATGAATGAGTGTTGTGCTGAGACAGTGACAGCTCTGACAATGAGATTGTGATCATGTGGATCTCTCCTGACTGAAGGTCCACTGGGGAGCGGAAACGTCTCGCCTCTTATCTGACACTCTGTGCTTTTCTGTCAGGTGGCAGGGAGCAGCCATCGCAGTCACAAAGAAGCTCATAACAGCTACAGAAACCCCGAAACACCCTCACGAAACACATACACACATCTCATCAAACCATCTGGTGAAAGTCACGTCTGTAGAGAAAACACACAGAGAGAGGAGACACCAGCTACAGTGGCCAGTAAGGATGTGTCCCATCAGCACAGCCACTGAAAATCAAAACTAAAAATGAGAATCAAAAACAAAACTAGTCGAGCTCACTAATCAATGGCTTTCTTTGTGTTTCCGCTGTGTACTATTCAATACTTTATGCTTCAAAGAGGCAAGCAGAAAGTCATTTTAAGGTTAGCACAATATCTTTAAATAGCTTTTTTTGTAACTCAATAAAAAAAAACTTTATGGTTATTATCTTTCAATAGTGGGTTGTACTCTTGAATAGATATAAACTCATTATCTCATGTTTTTTTTTACAGTAAAAAATAAACTAATCTAATATTTTGTTTACCTCTACTTCCTTGCTATGTATTAATGTTCATAAAGAGTTTATAGACAAGTTAATCTTTCTAGGTATCGTGAAAAATGGTTCTTTGGCCTTATGCTCTGTCAAACTGCTTTGGAACAGCATTTATAGTGTTAATACAAAAAAAGTTCATTCCTCATAATATTTAAATAATCTTTTTTGGTTTTAGTATTAAAACTTGTTTATATATTATTTACGTTGTCTGTTTAATTTTAAACTTAATATTGTTCTCACACAGTATAAATAACTTTATATACAGGTACATAAAATCTGCATTTAAAATGAGGGAAAAGGGTCTATTGCTAGGTGAACATTATTTTGGGAGTCAAAACCCCATCGCAGAAATGATTATATTTTTAACATTTTCCTAATGTTTACACAACCTTTACGTAATACTATCCCATGACTGTGGGAACTATCTGTCAGGTGAGAAAGAACTACTAGACACTTCAGTCTCTAGATACTTGTTCTGACTTGACAAATCAGACCAAAAAAAAAAAACAGATCTAACAACTGACAGAGAGAGAACACAAAGGACAGAGCAAAGATTTCTGATTTTTCTCATTTAACTCACTTCTGGCAAATTACCCGCACGTTTAGGCATGCACAGGGGGCTCATGCGATGCAAAAAAGCACAGATCCTAGCTGACAAGAGATGCGTTTAGAGGTGTTCAAGAAGGGACGGGACTGTGTGTGAGAGCGGAAAAGAGGAGTGGAGAGCTCTTAGATGAAGAGCACTACTGAGAAGGGAGAAAAGACAGACAGAGGACTTCTGAAAGAAGTCTTCAAATCCAGGGACGACTGAACCAGTTAGACGTGTATAGACTGCTGCATGTCTACGAAACCCTGTAATATGCAATGCGGTTTAGCTGACACAAGCCTTTTGATATTAGCGTGTACACAATCTATTTGACCGTGGGGACTTGCTCGTTTGTACTGAGGTATATATATACATGTTTGCATCAGCAGATCTCCTCACCATCCGTCCACCCCTTGCTTCTGAAGCTCCGAGATGCCAAAAGACAGAGAGCCCATAAAGTCGTTCCGGCTGGTCAAGTCCCAGTCCCAGATCTCCACAGACAGCCTGCGGTCCTTGTCAGACTCTTTCAGATTACTGTAAGACACAGAGCGCAGGAGGGAGACGGACAGAGACAAAGAAATCAAGCTCAACATTTGATTTTGCATTTCACAGACAAACAAATGACTGATCTTTTGGCTGTGCCACTGATGTCCAGAGTCGGAAACAGAGCGAGAGGTTCCTTACAATGTGAAGGTCTCGTTCCACGTGGGATTCAGGCAGCACTTGATGGTCTTGGTCTTCTGTTTGCTTTCGCTCTTGGGGTCAGGGATGAGTTTTAGTTTGACGTAGGGGTCAGAGAGTCCATTGGGGTCCATGGGCACCAGGTTCTTCGCCTCTTTAACTGTAACATAGAAAGAGAGATTATATCATACATATAAGGACCAAGATTTCCCTACTTTCACTCTTTATAGTGTGCAATCAATGCCAAGTGAATCTTTACGTTAAATAAAAAGATACTACAGTGCATATAAACATTTTTGTTGGGAGTTTTGTTCAGTGAATATCGCATAAGTTAAGCACTGCTTATGTTTTTAGAGTGCAGCACAAAAAAAACAATGTGTTTTTTTAATGCCTTCCAAATACCGTTGAAGTTGACCCTAAACTTGTGAACTCATGCCGTTCCTCCAAACCCATAAGACTTTTGTTTATCTTGGAACACAAATTAGGATATTTCTGATGAAATTCCTCTCTGACCGTCCATAGACAGCACTGACACATCCAAGGCTCAGAAACATAGACAGAAGCGGCAGACTGACCCAGAAGATTAAAAAAAAAAAATTGTGAAATAAAGTGGTTCTTTTTGTTTTCTCTGCACACAAAAAGTATACTTGTAACTTCATGATATTACGGTTGAACCAGTGATGTCATATATATATATATATATTAGACACACACACTCTCAGTTATTTTACACATATTTTAGTTCATAAGTAATTTTAATCATATTGTTAGGATGCCTTAATATAAAAAAAAAAAAAGAAAGAAAAATATACATTTAACAGACTCTTTAATCTGAAGCGACTTGCATTCTGGCTATACATTTTTTTTTTTTACCAGTATGTGTGTTCCCTGGGAACTGAACCCATGACCTTTTGCGCCGCTAACGCAATGCTCTACCACTGAGCCACAGGAACATATCAGTAGTATATTGATTAAAAAGTACTTTTTTATATATATTATAAAAAATACTACTTATAGATACTGAATACTTTTTTATTTTCAAAAGTTCTGCATAGGATGTCAAGTGTCTGATAAAATCTGAACCCTTTACCCTTTAAAAGCATTAACTATGGACTCTAGATGTGAGTGAATAGCTGTCAATCATTTATACTTGCACCTCATGAACTCTCATGGCCGTGTGGGGCTACGAATGCACACACACACTATCCCAGTAATTGGGGTTGACCTCAGCACTTGACCACTACAACAATTAATGCAGGAGGCTGCTGTGGCCTTGAGATTTGTGGCTAGTGTAATTTCCATAATGAGTGGTGTGTGAAGGTAGGCTAAGCTGTTCATTAAGACAGCTGTGTACTGCAGCACGGAGACAGGAAGAGAGAGACAGGCTTCTGCGTGAACCGTCGTGCTCACAGAGCAGGGTTTATTTCACCAGCTTATAAATGTTATGCACAACATGTTCGTTCTGAAAGCCCTGCACACGGAGTAATTGAGAAACAGGATCACTGACCATGTAAGAATATTTGCATTAAGATATCAAAAGCTTTGCCTTACAAGATACACTTATTTTTCTGGCTCAGAGATGTGGGAAACTTAGTGTTATCTAGTTGATTAAAAAAATGCTGATCTCATTTATATAGTAGTGAATAACACAGTTGATCAATCTAACAGACAAAGGTGTAAAAGGCTGTAGGAATATAATTAATGTTTTAGCAAATAAGCAGCACTGCTCCCTCTAGGTGAAAAACAGCACTGTATCTCAATAGCAAATGGTCTTCTGTGTGTTAGATGGTGCTCTGAAGATCCTTTAAAGTGACAGTTCACTCAAAAAAGAAAAAGTTATTTTATCATTTACTCATCCTCAAGTTGTTCCAAGACTGCACTGAACACAAAAGAGGATATTTTTAAAGGAGTATTTCCTGATAATTAACTCACTCCCATGTCGTCCAAACTTTTAATGTCTTTCTTTCTTCAGTTGCAAAAATATATATATATATTTTTTTTTTGAGTAAAAACATTCCAGGATTTTGACTTCGATGTCGGCCAGCGGGTTGAAGGTCCAAATTGCAGTTGAAATGCATCTTCAAGGGCTCTACACAATCCCAGGCAAGGAATAAAGGTCTTATCTAGCGAAAACAATCTGTAATTTTTTAAGAACAATACGAATTTACATACTTTTTAACCGTAAATGCTCATCTTGCACTAGCTTAACCTCACATGCCTTCAGAGCTGGAGATGAGGTGGGCCTGAGAACAGCTAGGGCCAACCTGTCCCGTGGCATCAGAGAGGCTAAGTGACAGCACTCCAGGAGGATAGCTCATCAATTCAGCAACAGCAGAGACACTAAGAACCTGCGACAGGGGATACAGACCATGATGGACTACAAGCCCCCACCACGGACCTGTGACAACAACATCTCTCATCTCTCATCGCTGAACGAGCTGAACACCTTCTTCGCTCGCTTTGAGCAACAAAACAGCACCACTGCACAGAAGACTCCACCTCCTCCCTGCGACCAGGTGATGACGCTGACCTCAGACAGCGTGAGGAGATCCTTCAGCAGGATCAATGCATGCAAAGCTCTGGGTCCTGACAACATCCCTGGGCGTATACTGAAAGACTGTGCAGCAGAACTCAATGATGTCTTCACAGACATTTTCAACATCTCACTGAGTCAGGCTGTTGTTCCCACATGTTTCAAAACTACCACCATCATTCCAGTTCCGAAGAAGCCATCTCCATCCTGCTTCAATGACTACCGTCCTGTTGCACTTACCCCCATCCTCATGAAGTGCTTTGAACGGCTAGTCATGCACCACATCAAGTCTGCCCTCCCCCCCTACCTGGACCCCTTCCAGTTTGCATATCGGTCCAACCGGTCGACCGATGATGCCATCTCCACTACCCTCCACTCAGCACTCACACATCTGGACAAAAAGGACTCATATGTCAGTTTGCTGTTCATAGACTTCAGTTCAGCATTCAACACAATCATCCCTCAACAGCTCATTTACAAACTGATTCAGCTGGGAATCAAAACTTCACTGTGACTGGAAGACCTCAGGCAGTACAGGTCGGCAGCAATACATCCAGCACCATCACACTGAACACTGGGGCCCCCCAAGGATGTGTGCTGAGCCCCCTCCTCTTCACTCTGCTGACCCATGACTGCACACCATCACACAACTCCAACCTCTTTATTAAGTTTGCAGATGACACGACTGTGGTGGGTCTCATTAGCAAAAAAGATGAGACAAACTACAGGAGTGAGGTGAGCCGCCTGGCAAAGTGGTGCAGTGACAACAATCTCTCTCTGAACATGGAGAAGACAAAGGAGTAGTTGTTGTAGACTTCAGGAGAGCACACACTCAGCACATTCCTCTGACCATCAACGGTGCGACTGTGGAGAGAGTGAGCAGCACCAAGTTCCTGGGTGTGCACATCACAGAGGACCTCTCCTGGACTGAAAACACCGCAGCACTGGCCAATAAATCACAACAGCGTCTCTACTTCCTCCGCAAACTGAGGAGAGCCAGAGCCCCGGCCCCCATCATGTACACCTTCTACAGAGGCACCATCGAGAGCATCCTGACGAGCTGCATCACTGTGTGGTATGGCGCCTGCAACGCGTCCTGCCGAAAGACTCTGCAACGCATAGTGAGAGCAGCTGAGAAGATCATTGGTGTCTCTCTCCCCTCCCTCCAGAACATTTATGGAACACGTCTCACCCGCAAAGCCCTCTGCATCACAGGTGATCCCACTCACCCATCACACAGCTTCTTCAGCCTGCTACCATCAGGGAGGAGACTGCGGAGTCTCCAGGCCAGGACCAGGAGACTGAAGGACAGCTTCATCCACCAGGCTGTCAGGAAGCTGAACTCCCTCCCGAACTTGTCCCCCTCCCCTCTTCTGCCCCAGGCACCACTGAACTATGACCCCCCCACCCCACCCCCCCCCACACACACACACACACACTAATTATATGATGGCATGCACTAGTCACTTTGTGCAGCATTGGTCTGCTCACTACCTCATTCAGCATGGAACTGACGTCATTACACTACCTCATCAGTCAGTTTAATAAAATAACTGCTCATGAGCCCTTTGTCACTTGTCACTTTAATCAGACTTAATAAGATATTTTTAATAAGGGATTTTTTTGCACTAAAAATCTTTTATCTGCACTGTTGTTCACTTCATTGATTTGCACTATATCTGTCATTTGCCTTGCGCTGCTTTATTTAACTTTATTTTTAATTTTATTATATGCCTTTTTTTTTACATTCCCTTATTGTATAGTTGTATCTGCATTTTATATTTGATCTAGATTTTTTAGGCTTTAATGTTAATGTTATCTGTATGCACCGGGGTCTGAGAGTAATGCAATTTCGATTCTCTGTATGTATGTACTGTACATGTGGAAACTGACAATAAAGCAGACTTGAACTTGAACTTGAACATATTACGTAATCACGCTGAAAAGGTCACACGTGACGTAGACTGAAGTACCGACCCAGCGAACATGCAGCGACTAAATCAAATGCCCTTTACAAAGAAAAAGGTAAAACTATGTCTGACGATTTTGAAGTCGGAGGAGAAAATTTTCGACCTACACTACCTTTTTATACAAAAATACACCGACGAAGAACTAGCCACTCATTCCAAAGTGACTATATAGTCCGTGAAGTTGCGCATCGCAGAGCTAGTGCAAGATGAGCATTTGTGATTAAAAAGCACATAATTTTTTTATATTTTTTTTTTAAGAAAATAAAAGATTGTTTTGCTAGATAATGCCGCGTTCCAGGCAACCCGTAACCCGTGTTTTTCCAACCTTATACCCGCGAAAGTGCACTGGAATGGCAGTCAAACCCGTGACTTTCCACCCTTGAACTCGTACTAGATCGATGTACTCCCAGTTCTAAGTTCTGGCATCACACAGCACGCGAAACAACGATGGCAGCCCCTACGAATAATATTGCCACTTCAACCACTATAGGGAATTTTTCACTCAGATACCT
This sequence comes from Carassius carassius, assembly GCF_963082965.1. Taxonomy (NCBI): domain Eukaryota; kingdom Metazoa; phylum Chordata; class Actinopteri; order Cypriniformes; family Cyprinidae; genus Carassius; species Carassius carassius. The sequence goes on along the minus strand of NC_081755.1, from coordinate 35,079,867 downwards.
TAATTTCTTTGCGACCGATTGAGAGTGAGTAATAAAACAACAGGATTTTCATTTTTGCCTGAACAATCCCTTTAACTGCACCCTGATCAATTTTCTCTCGGTTTGTCTTTCAGAAATCTCTTTTAATTGAGCTTATATTCTGCTCTGAAAGTACGACTAAGTGGAACTAAGTAGATATTATAACAAAGTACGGATTCCTCAGATATAATAGTTTAATATCATAGATATAAGAAAAAATAAGTGGAAATTTATCATGGATATAATTTAATAAACTGTTATGAAAGCTATTTTCATATAAAACAATCATATAGCATGGAGGGTTTACAAAGGGTCAAGCTAAAGGGACAGATCACACAAAAATGACAAATACAAATATCGAACAATCTTCACACAACATTTTCCAAAAAGCACTATAATTGCATCATAAAACATAACCGATTTCTTCTGAAGTCATACAATAGCTCTGTGTGATGAAAAAGACTAGACTTTCAAGTCAAGTTTACACAAATCATCATGTAGCTATCAAATCAAACATCAATAACATCAGGAGCCACTGGTCTTTGTATGTGATGTTTGTATGTGACTTCAGAGCTACATGAATGTTTGATAAAGTGAATAATGAACGTTGAATTGTTTCTGTCTGGAAACAGCTGAGTGAAGGCTCTTCCAAACATATTTAACTTCTGTTTTCCAGTGGAGTTTTGGAACTGTACTGGGTGAATTATCGTCGAGCGAACAAGAGCACACAGTCTTTCCTCAGTCGGGTTTGTGCTAAGAGAAGGAGAATAACGCCCTCTGCTGGACACTGAAACTATCACCATATTCCTGTCTTTTCTTCTCACTGGCTGCAACAGGAGGCCATTTCTTCAGTGTACATGTGTTTTTGTTTTGGAGGCGTGTTTGTATTGATGCCAAGGAGAGACAGGAAGACTAAGTGTGCTTTCTTGTGTTGCCATTGACACGTGTAATGTAATACAAGTTTACAATAGTGACCCTATAGAATTTCACAATGAGCTGGAATGCATCTCACTTCATCACTGTCCCATGCTGCATTTTAGACATCAGGGATATTTAGTTTTTGTGTGTGTGTCCATTTCTCACTGCTGTCATCCATGTTGGATTGAACTTTTACTTTTTTAATAGACTAGAATTTAACTAGACAACTTGCCATCATATTCTGCCCCCAATGGGATACAGTTCTTTTTCAATGAGATTTTGTAAAATGATACTCAATACTAACAACAAGTGGTGTTGAAACTGATCATAATACTTAAGGGGGGGGGGGGGGGGGTACAATGGTGTTTCGTGTATTCAGAGTTGTTCACATTGTTAAAGAGATGGATTCTCATGCTATACATATAACAAGTTTACTGTACCGAAAATGAACCGAACCGTGACTTTAAAACCGAGGTACGTACCGAACCGTGATTTTTGCTATTCCCTATTACTGTATGTACCCTTTAAAAAATTTAATATTGATATCATGTTACTGCTAAATTATTCAATCATTTTGTAAATAATACAGTGTCAGTAGCTGATGGACACTTTGTAGGTGGGTGGTACTGCACTGTAATGCTGGTTTCACCTGTCCTAAATCAGAAGCTTCTAGGACTGGCACACAGAATCATGTTGGAGGAGATGACAGGCGAATGCGAGACACTCTACCTGCTCCTAAGAAAATTAAACCCTTGGGATTCAGTAAAATAGACGGGGTGTTCGACACTCCAGTCTGCAGTACATGCCAATCAACAGTTAGTTACTTTTGTACATGTTTGTACAGTTATGGTTAGAAACTCTCTCTGCCTCTCTACACTTAGATTCATTGGCCAATAAAAAAGGCAAGTTAAAAGATGAATTAGACCGATAGCATTTATTTTTCAAAAACATAAAAAATAAGTAAAATCGATACACATCACAATTATACTGTTATTGTAAAGACTTTTGGCCACGATAATTGTGTAGTGAAGCTCTGACAGCCCTACTGACAACCAATACACAAGCTTAAAATAAAAATTGCTGGGTTAAATACATCACAGCACTGGGTAAAATATGGACAAACCCAGCGATTGGGTTGTTTTCAACCAACAGTTGGGTTAAATGTTTAACCCAGCCTTCTTGGAAGTAACCCAACTGCTGGGTCAAAACAACCCAATTGCTGGGTTTGTCCCACTGATCTATAATATAGAACTGGATTGCTCGTGACGTCATGAAAGTGAAGCCGCAGCGCCGCCATATTGGTATTCCCTAGTATTCCCATACATTCCATTGAATTAATAGGAAGTTGTATGATTTTAATGAGAAAACATCACCTAACAAGTCAGCATTTACAAAGTAGAGTATTTCAAAGAAGTATTTCTGTACATTCTTACAATGCAAAAACCCTAGTAAACTTTTTTTTTTAATGGAATTTCCCCTACTTATTAAAAAGCTACGTTCATTACAGCAGCGAACATCATGAACATGATAAACATCAGACGGACACGACCTCAACATATGACAAATGACAAAGTGCTAATTCTGAAATCTGAAGAAAGATTTATGCTTTGTATACCTTTATTTGCCTTGTACAGTTATTTGTTTATATAGTATAGTATAGTATAGTATAGGTATAGTGTTTTTATTCGTCATTCAGCGCTAAGTGCAAATTTTTCCTATTATTTCATTAACAGCATTCATTTTGAAGCAGGTACGTTAATGATTTAAACAGTGGCTAAATTAATTATTAATTTAGCATACAATATTATACATGGAAACAGTAATGCTAGTAAACGTATTTGTGCGATCTTGGATGGTCTGAAATTTTCGGTATATAGCAATATTAACAGATGTTACTGTATTCATTGTAATATATTCAAATCCATTTCTGATACTAATTTGTTCATGTTTAATAATTATGTTCATAAAGAAATAAGCTGTATTTTGTGTTGGATCAGTTACCTGTGTCAGCAGGTATATATATATCTCATATCCTGCCCAAAAAGACCATAAACCAGATAGACGACCAGATAACACCTGAAGTAAAAATGAATTTACATACACAAAACATACAAACTAATCCCGTTTGTCTGATTTGCTTCAAATCGGATGATTTAGGTCAATGTTTTAGCTGTTACTCAATGGTGCTCTCTGCTGGTAGGGATTAGTAAGATGGCGGATCAAACACTTCAGGTGGCTTTACTGCTTGTTGGCAGTTTAGAATGCGATGAGTGATCCAGTCATATATAGATCAGTGTTTTGTCCATATTTTACTCATCGCTGGGTTGTATTTTGTTTTAGTGTGTAGTTCTCCCAAAAATGAGAATTCTGTTATTAATTACTCCCCCTCATGCCGTTCCAAACCCGACTTCATTCACTTCATCAAGACCTTCATTCATCTTTGGAACACAAATTAAGATGTTTTTGATGAAATCCAAGAGCTTTCTGACCCTCCATAGACGGCAAGTGGTTAAACCATAATTAGACCATAATTTTATGAAGCTGTGACAATAGCTTTTTTTAAGAATTACTTTTTGTGCTCAAAGAAAACAAAAATAATGACTTCATTCAAAAATGTATTTTCTTACGTCTCAGAATTTGAGGCGTGTTCTCGACAATACCATGACGTATACGTGCCTTCCAATGCTTGTAAAGAAGTCGCAAGTTCTACATCAGAACGACAGCAGCACCACACACACGTCATGATAATATCATGGACATACTTCAAAGACTGACAGGAAGAGAAGTAATTGTTGAAGAAAGCTGAAATTTTTGGTTTCTTTGCACACAAATACTATTCTCGTAGCTTTATACAATAAAGGGTTAACATATATCGTCACATGGACTATTTTAATGATGTCCTTACTACTTTTCTGGACCTTGAACGTGTCAGTTGTGTTGCTGTCTATGGAGGGTCAGAAAGCTTTCGGATTTCATCAAAATATCTTAATTTGTGTTAATGACAGGATAATTGTGAATAATGACAGGATTTTTATTTTTGGGTGAACTAACCCTTTAATATCAATAACCTGTTTGTGTTCAGATTACTGGGGCAAAGTATGATACAACATTAATTTTTATTTTTTTTGATTATGCTCCAGAGCCATGTCCAAGCTGTCAGCGCTTGGGTTTAAACACAAGAAGCTGTAATGCTAATGAAAATGACAAATGTCCGGCAATCTATTTTTATTTTTGGGTATTTCTTTAATGCAACTGGGTATTTCCAGTGCGATCAGCCCTGAAATGGTGCATGCTAGTCTAAATATATCTCCTGCTACCTGGTGCTGCTTTGGATTCACCACTAGGAGGAATCAAACACTAGGAAATTCCCACAAGTCTCCAGAGCAGCATCCTTTATGCCTCAACTGAATGTACTCATGCAAGATGTGCATCTTTGTAGTGCATTTTTGGCTGTTGTTCAAGGGTCAAACGAAGGCATGTGTGTGGTAACGAGAGGTCCAGGATCCACCAGCGAGTGGTGCACTATTTAGGAAGCTGTAAGTGAGTGTTTGCTTCACTGCACATGTGTGTAACAGTGATGTGTGTGAGTGGGCAGCAGTGACTCACTGCTGACGGTGAGCACATTGTTCTTGATCTCTGCAGTGATTTGGATGCGGCCCCTCCTCTCAGTGTGGTCAGTCCCACACAGACTCGGCACGTTGGCCACACAGCGCTTATGGATGTTCATCATGCAGTCTGGATGGAGGGAGACAGAAAGAAGGAGAGATGTTATAGCACAACCCCAACTTACAAATGCACATTGTGTAAAAGATGATACATGAATCTATATATAAGTGTGAGCTTTCAAAGGCCGGACGGAAAGGGAAAGTGCTCTCCTTCTACCACAGACCTGTTGAGCCAATTCTGTAACTATGAAAGGCAGTTCAGCCGTGACTCATAAGTCTCCTACCAGCAAGTAGACAGCAGCAAATGTATACTTTGCAAGCAAAGGCAATCCTAGAAAGTACATTTATAGCCACAGAATATATATATATTCATTCATGAAGAATGCATTAAATTATAAAAAGTGACAGAATAGAAATATACGCTACAGAAGATTTAAATTTTATCAGCCTTTGCACAAAACCATTAAGCAGAACAACGGTTTTAAACACTGATAATAATAAGAAATACCAAATCAGCACATCAGAATGACTTCTAAAGGATCATGTGATCCTGAAGACTGGTATAATCATTGATTAAAAATTTGCCATTATCATTACATAATAAAATATATTAAAATAAAAAAGTTTTTCACTGTATTTTTATCAAATAAATGCAACCTTGTTGAACATTTTTTGTACCTTATTTACACCTAAAGGTGAATATTAGTACCTTAAAGGTACATACAGATAAATGGTACATTTAAGTATTTTTTGAAAAAGTAGCAACCAAATACTGTATGTTTTATGAGACCGTATTGTACATTGTATATATTTCAGTTGCCGTTCTACAAGGTACCTGGTTATGTATACAGTAGACAGGGAGTTGACTCACTAGATAATGGAACAGAGTAACTGTATTTTCCTTTTTTTATTATTATTTATTATTAATATACAAACCAGAATAAGAACATGAAAACACATTATCAATTCAACTTAAACTCTCCCACCCGGCCTCTTTAAATGGGGTACATAATGGATAGAAAAATTTACAGAAAACCAATGAAACAGGAATCATAAAACATAAATTCCCAAAAGTAACAGGATTTTCTAATCGTTGTATCACAAACTAGTCCAGGTTGTACTCTCCTGCTAAAATCGTCGCCAGCATGTGTGTTTTGGATGCTGCTATACTTCTTAACAAGCGAAGCCATCCAGCTCCATCAGAAATAAACAGGCTGGTTGACTACTCTAAAGTGATCTTCACAGCAGGGTCAGTGGGGGCTGAAGAACAAAGCAGTAGTGAAGATGCTAATCACAGTTATGCTGCTTTTGTTGTGTTGGAGGCCACAGGCCAAAGACAAGCAGCCGGACTCAACACAAGTTTACATATCAAATAGGTAAACAGGCACTCTAGCATTCAGACTACTTCTGAAAATGACTGTGAAGACACTCTCTCACACACACACACACACACACACACACACACACACACACACACACACACACACACAGTACTCCTTCATGCACTGCAGCACTTCTCCACAGTTCAGTCAGAAGTGTGACGGAGCGCAAGCCATAGCTGGAGTGTAAACAGTGTAGAGGGCTCCGACGACGAAGATGACGCACGCATTAGAAACTAAACAGATGTAATTATAGCACTCCCGGTCTGCAACCATAACAACTTTGTGTCAGGTTTCAGGTGGAGATGCTGAGTGCCTCATCTTTACACCATCTGTCAGTTCACTTGCCTGCCTGCCTGTCATACATTAATAAGAGTAAAGAGCTGCTGAAAAAGACGCTGTCATATCAATGAATATTTGTTAGCCAACAATCAGGTATGTGGCGGTGAATATCTGTGCCCCGGAGGCGTGGACAGCTGCTAAGTGAGTGCAGCATTTTGAATGTTTTATGTTTTGGACACTGGATAAGAGGCTGGCTACAGTGAGATGGAAAATCTCTTTTCAGTCAGGTGCTTTGTGAGCGGGACTTCATACAGCCTGTTTATGTTCTCAGGATATTCGCCTCGCAGGGATACGTAACACACACGGATCACCCAATCATTATACTAGGGTTGCACTGTATACAGTACAAATGGGATCATGAAACATTGAATAGTCGTGACACAGTAACATTTCACACATTTTGAATTCTAACAATGTGTTGCTTTTCAGTACACTTCAGCAGTCCAAGGAGCTTGACGTAAAATGTGAGCGCTAATGTTAAGTTCATGGTGTCAAAATGCATCAATGCATGATTTGAGCATGAAAAAGTTGAATGCATTTATTGTGGAACTTAATAATTGATTATCATTCCTGCAATGACAGCCAATGTGGGTAACACAATAGATGCAGAGCATGTGAGACTGGGAAAAAAGAAAGTTCACGCTGCCTACACTACCATTCAAAAGTCTGGAGTTGGTAAGATTTTTTTGTTTTCGAAAGAAGTCTCTTATGCTCATTGAAGCTGTAATAAAATAATTAAAAATACAGAACCCCCGCCACCCCCAAAATTACTGTCACTTTTGATCAATTGCATGCATCATTGCTGAATAAAAGAACACTTTTTTTACTGACCCCAGACTTTTGTATTTTTTTCTGTTTAAATGTAAAAAATATAATAAAATGATATATAATATACTATAAAAAAACACATTTTTCAAAAGCAAAGTATTCTACTTGGTTGATTATGTTAATCTATGCTGGAGTGGAAATCAAGGAAAGTGAGAGATACCCACGGTCACATCTCATGCCCTGGTGGATGAGTCCATACAGCAGAGAGCCGCAGTGGTCACAGAAGGTGGGGCTGGAGTACGTGTGGACCTTGAACTTGTGCTTACTGCGTGGGTCCTTCAGAGAGACAAAAAAAACAGAGCAGTCAGCCACTTTGGCCATAAATAAGAATTACCAAAAGTAAACTGGGAATTAATGTTGATTGCAATAACACAAATACATGGTGCGAAAGATCTTAAAGGGGAAGTACATTTAAACAAGTAGAAGATAAATTAATTTAACCAGGTATTTTACATGGTAAAAGCACAGGTGTGGCAAGGAAAAGTTAGTAAGAAAAGACGCAATTTTTCTTTACAATACAACTTTAAAATATTCCAATTTTAACCCTTTTTGCTAATTGTTGAAAAAAGTAAAAATTTGAAATCAGAAAGTAAAAAGACTTTGTTTAAAAGCAAATGGATTGCTACTGCACAACACATTTCACATATGTGCAGTAATAAATACTGTATTATATAATGTACAAACACACACACACAAAACCACCATTCAAAAGATCAGTGAGTTTTTGTAGATTTTTTTAATAAATTAATATTATTTTCAGCAAGCATGCATTAAATTGATCAAAAGTGACACGTTTACATTACAAAAATGTAACTAAATTTATAAACTATTCAACAGTTACATTTAATTTTAACAAAATTATGTTGTTTTTATTTTTTCATTAAGCTTTTAATCTAGTTATCAAAAAAATCCTTTATGAAAAAATTGATTGCGGATTCCACAAAAATACTAGAGTAATGGCTGCTGAAAATTCAGCTTTACCATCGCAATTTTTTTTTTTTTTTCAAAAAATAAAAATGTGATTTTAAAATTAACAAATATTTCACACTATAACTGTTCTTACTGTCTTCATCAAGTGGTGCCTTTGTAAGCATTGAAAACATTAAACTTTTTTGAACAGTAGTGTATTACACATAATTAAACAGAAATAAAAAATAAATAAAGAGCAGTGAGATTTTTCTTGCTTTCAAAATGTGGTCTTTAATATATAAATACAATTTTAACATTGTTTTATTATTTAAAATAAAATCATATATATATATGTTGATTAATAGTATATAGATTATATAATGACAGAGGATGACACCTGAACGATACTGGAGTGCCTTGGTCAGCAGGGCACTGCCAGACAGCTGAAACACTGGCACACCAGAATAGCCTTCCTGTTCGCCTCCCCCCAAGTCATCCATCCATTATTAATTAAGCAGAGGCTCTTTTATGACTTTCTATTCATAAGAAGCTGTTTTAATATTCTCCCTCTGAATATAGCTCATAGCGGCGTTGACACACACAAAAAGAGTGCAGCTTCCATACGGCCTGTGGCCTGTGGTCTGGGCACACAGAGGCCCCGGTGAGTGCATGCAGCACACACAAAACCCATACATACTGTTGTGCTACATACTCTTACAGTAGAGGAATATGCAATGAGAAGAGGTCAGAGTGAATTTACACAGGTTGCCTCCACACCGTGTAGGGAAGCAGAGGTGCTGATCAAATGAAAGAGGGAGTAGTGGGTGTTGGTGTGGGTGTGGAGTGGGAGGGTGGTGTTGGCGCAGTGGATAAGACACATGCCTTTGGTCTGAGAGACCTGGGTTCGAATCCACTGTGAGACACCAATGTGTCCCTGAGCAAGACACTTAACCTCTAGTTGCTCCAGAGGCGTGCGATCTCTGACATATATAGCAATTGTAAGTCACTTTGGATAAAAGCGTCAGCTAAATGAACAAATGTAAATGGAGTTGGTGGATGAGGCGAGAGAGAAACAAGCAACGCTACATGATAATATTACAATAAAAATCACAATAAACACTTGCAAAGGGGCCAAAGTTTGGCAAGGCGCATTAGCCTCTGGTAGTGGATACTGTAACTGTACATGCCCTGCAGGGTAAAAGTGCTTTTCTATTCTAATAACAGCAGTTTTCTTTTTTGTATTTCTATTTTATTCCAGTCTTCAGTTTCAAAACGTCCTGACTATTATGCTAATATTTTAATATTACTTAAAAAAATAAATATTTAAACAGCAGTGTGCATATTACCATTATAACATATTATAGCATATTATAAACAATTGTCTAGTTCCTGACTGAGGTGTTTATACACTTCAAAAGTGTGACAAATCCACAACTACTCAACTGAATCATGCCACACAGGTCGTTTCTATGCATCAACCATTGTATCCTTTTCCTTGCTTTTTTTTCATGAGAACAGTTGTGAAAGTATCAATTTGGAAGTAGGGCTGTGCAAAAAATCAAATGCGATTTTCATGCACATCTCATCAGTAAAGATGCTCCTGTAATTAGAAGTATATCTCCAGCACGTGCGTTCAGATCAGGGTTGCCAGGTGTTCACAACAAATCCTGCCCAGTTGCTTCTCAAAACTAGTCCAAAACTAGCCCAAACGCGCTTCCAGGAGGGTCCCCGATAAAAAATTGCTTCCCGGGGTTAAAATATACGTTTTTAAGCAGGGTTGCCTTGGTAAAATTCACATTTTAGGGACTAAATATCACATTATTTGTATTGGGGTCGCTTTGACCCACGGACATGAAAAACAACTACAGACTTTACTACACCGAGCCGTAATTCACTGACAATCTACACAAAATCGATGTTAAAATCGCAGGCGATTCTTTGTCGATTTTGAAAACGATTTTGTGTTAGTTGTCGGTAGACTACGGCTCTGTGTACTGCAGTAAATGCCGCTTCACCTGAACCAGTGTTGCCAAGTCTGCGGTTTGAAGCAACCCCAATACAAATAACGAAATATTTAGCCCCTAAAATGCGAATTTTACCAGGGCAACCCTTCCAAAAAATTTATATTTTAAGCCCGGGAAGCAATTTTTATCGGGGAACCTCCCGGAAACGCGATTGGACTAGTTTTGGACTAGTTTTAAAAAGCAACTGGGCAGGACTTGTTGTGAAAACCTGGCAACCCTGATCTGAACGCACATGCTGGAGATATACTTCTAATTACAGGAGCATCTTTACTGATGAGATGCCCTATTTGGAAGTCAATCTACAAACAACCAAACCTATAGCGACCCATTAGGCAATATAAACAGCACTGAGCAAACCACAAAACCTATACGAGCGAGTGGGCAATTTGGACAGCAATATGGAAACCACTAGAGCCAGTGCACTTTCAAAGCTCAATGGAAAGCAGCTAAGTACTTAACTAAAATTATATTAACCATCCCAGCCATATTAAACAGCATTGAGGAAGCTATAGGAAATACTCTTCTATCCATACATCAAGTATAAAGTATAATCAAGTTTTAAAGCCTGAGCCTCCATGAATTATGGACCAAGTTGTCCATTTTCTTCTTGTGTTTGCCGGCAAAGTTACAAGTGATGATCGTGCTTAATTTAGTGAAAAGTACAGAGCCCATGAGTTCATTCACAAAACTTTTGCTCTGCAATGCAATACTTTGCAACAGAATGTACAAAGTTTCGCAAGAGAACACAAAAGCATTGAATTATGTTGTCCTACTTTTCACAACTTCTACAACTTTTTTTTTGCTTTAGAACATTTACAAATTTTAAATCTACAATTAAAATGTTAAGGATACCACTGCATCTGTCTGGAAAAAATGCAGTGATTTAGTTATTTTCAAAGCTTTCAATGGACTCTCATTATAACAGAACTTCATTATTGTTTATTTAATTCTAACAAGTCATTTTTTGTTAAATATAAACCAAAACGTAAAATAATTTGTTTATAATTTCTGCACAGGAGAGACTTGGTGTTGTTTTGAAACAAAATAAACTATATTTTATTGGCTAACTGCCAAAATGAGTTGAAAAATATCGGCATATCGGATATTGGCAAAATCCAATATCATGAATTCTGGTAAGAATAATGGAATGGGGTTGAGCGAAACTACATATATTTTAAATCATATTTTAAGTGGGTTAACTAAATGACTACTTAAATAACCTTTATAGGACTGTCTCAAATGTTTTTGTCTATAGAATGAATGTCAGTAATGTGAGTTCAAAACCACATTAGATCACAGTTCTATTGTATGGAACACTAAGGCATTTTTTTAAATTCTCTTTTGTGTTCCAAAGACGAAAGTCATAAAGGTTTGGAAAAGCGTGATGAATAAATAATCATTTTTTTTTTTTTTTTTTGAGTGCATTTTTTTTTGAGTGCTTTTTATTATGCATTTTTTAAAAAGCTTACATAAATACATTTTCTAGCATTCAGGATCAGTCCGACAAAACATATTGGTGCATCTCATGGCACCACAAACAATTTACAGCACCATCTAAGGCCCCATTGTTCCATGTTCATTTGTATACCGTGAGCAAGGTTTACGCAAATAGTCCAAGTCTTCTCCATTTTTAGTGCATCTCTGTGGCAGAATTACAGCACCACATACTGGTCTGGCATGTATACTACATCGTTTTGTGTATTTCCCCGGGGGGGGGGGGGGGGTTTGGGGGGATAGGGAAAGCTCTGGCTTTGTGTGGACGTAGCCTAAAGCAGCACAGAGAACAATATTATGTGCTCACGTCTGTGAAGGTCCATTCAAACAAAAGAAGGCACATCAGAAGAGGGCTGTGAAATGCAGAGTAGGTGCAGGTGTGAAGGGGCTTTTGTAGACTCATCTGAATAGTCTGATGACAATGTCACCCCTGAAGCGCTGGCCCATCCGATAAAACACAGATTCACTCATAATAAAGAGAAGAGACAAAGTATAATTCATTTGTATTATAATTCTCTGTCATCTTATACAGATGGGATACAGTGAGCAGCATACAAACAATAACAAACAATGAAAGCCGGTAGATGAAATTAAGCCCAACATATTGGTGCACTGCCTGTCCAAACAGATCAGGAAAGGAGACAGCAAGTGACAGACGCAAATAAAATCATAGCACCATATTTGTGCTAGAACTGATCTAAATACTTTTATTATTTGTGTTTATTACAAAAAACACCCTCTTCCAAATTGTATATAGATTTAACTACAGGCATACAACTGTCCGATTTGTGTCCGATTTCAGGTCTATATGTGCACATTTGATCCCAAAATGTAGGCAAAACCTGAGCCACACACAAAGTGTGCAGGTGTGATGTTTCTCTGATCACGTCCCCCTCTTTAAAGCAGATGTGATCATTTAAGGCACTTTGTTCATCACTGAACCCTCATTAAAATGAAAAGCACAAAAAATGAAAAGCACAGGAACTCTGTCTATTCATAAACGTCAAAGGCAAAGAGCAAAGCCAACCAGACTAAATCTGATCAAGACCCACTGATCACAAAATACTAATGTGCCTTTGTGGACATCACAGAAGATGATACTGACCTTTTGATCATTTTTACCAGAATATGTCAAACTGTTTTATTATATATTACCGTATTATATTGCGTGCTGCAGACAACTGAAACAACAAAACTATGAACTGTACCAGGTTTTCTTGTGTCTGTTTTTTTAATGACTCCAACAAACATGCATCTTTCTGAGATCTTTCAAATTTTCTACTGTCTTGTCCTATTACATAAAATAACTAGGACCAAGGCCACACTTCCTCCAAAATATTCTGAAATGCAGACTTAACAAATATAGACAAGTTTATTTTAAAACAACTTTATTACATGCTGAATATGTGGTTACATCCTGAAGCTCCTTCAGAGGGGGGAGTGGTGTGTTTGCAATGGCTGACCTTGTCAGGCAAGATGTTCACTGTTCCCTCAGACCACTGCAGGTGTTTGGGAAACCAAGAAAAATAAAAACCACAAAGCAGTTGACAGGAAACAGCAAGTGCTACACAGTAAAGCGATCTTCTGCACATAACCCTTTAGAAACTCCACCACTAACATGTCAGTCCCTTAACATGCAGTTCATTTGTCTCTCTTTCTATGCATTTAAATTGCTCTATATTTAATTAATTTTTATATGCACTACACCGAAATGAATGAAATGTAGGATTTTCATGACTTCACCATGCATGTCCTGCTGATTTAATCTAGTCTCCCAGATTGGTCAAACTGGTGTTTAGTTTGGCCACCAGCTGGTCTTTCAGCCTGACTAACTGAAAAGTGCTCAAAACGTTTTTTAACATTTAAAAGACCAGTCTGACTAAGCTGAGAGAGCAACTTAACACAAACAAACCTGATAAGGCTAGTTTTCAAAAGGGTAAAAATCTCATATTTAAAAATCCTTAATATTTCCGTGTTTTCCCTTAAAGGGATAGGTCACCCAAAAATTTTTTATTCTGTCCTTAATTACTTACCCTCGTGTGTTCCAAATCTGCGGAACACAAATTAAGATATTTTTGATGAAATCCAAGAACTTTCTGACCCTCCACAGACAGCAAGGGAACTACCAATGTCAAGAAATTAAGCATTTGAGTACAAAAAAACAAAAACAATAATAACACTTTATTCAACAATGCTTCTCTTCTGTGCCATACTGACTTCTCTGCCATTTTAGACAGTATCACAACACAGGTGTGTGATGCTGCTGATGCAGGAGCATGCATTGTGACGTAGTACTCTAATGAAGAAATTGTTGAATGAAGTCATTATTTTTGCAATGTAAAGTATTCTCACATCTTCATAAATTAAGGTTGTACCACTGAAGTTTCATGGACTATTTGAACAATGTCCTTACAACCTTTCTGAACCTTAAACATGTCAGTTGTGTTGCTGTCGATGGAGGGTCAGAAAGCTCTTGGATTTCATCAAAAATATCTTCATTTGTGTTCTGAAGATGAACAAAGGGCTTACATGTTTGGAACGACATGAAGGTGAGTAATTAATGACAATTTTCAATTTTGCGTGAACTATCCCATTAAGTTTTATTCATTTTTCTAATAATCTGAAAAAGAAAAGAGACAAAATCAACTGAACCTGCTATATAATGCAAAAAAATCTTTTTTGCTGCACTTGAAAAGGTCCAAATTAAACAGTTTGAACTTTAAATGGTGCATTACAATCCTTAAGGTACCACAGCCTTCGCTCCATAGCGTCTAATGCACTGAGCAACACTGATGCGAACAGACCTTAATACATGATAATTATCTCACCTACGTTACCGTAAACTGCGTACAAATGCCATTATGTCTGTCATAGAGGAAAACGCTGCTGTTTTTCTTTCTATGACAAAGCAACAAAGATTCTTTTCAGATAGAGCGCATGCACAATCCTCCCACTTCCATGCTTCTATCACACAGCACGCAGCGCACTGAGTCATCCAATAATCAGTACTGAATAAGAAGGTGCAGGCAGTTCTGTACAAAGGAGTTCAAATGGAAAGGCAGGGGAGAGAGAGGAGACGCAATAGAAATGCATCGCTATAGAGCCCTCCCACCCGGTGGCCTTCAGAGAGTTCCCATGGTGATGGCCTAAGCCCATCGCCCAGCAACAGGCTGGTACCTGTCACAGCAAGAGTTTGCAGCAGTTGTCGCGTCTGGCTGAAGGAAGAAATAGTAATACACTTGAGAAGCTGAGCATTTCTGTGTAAAGACGCACAAACACAGTTTCACGCTTCCATTTCCCCTTTTCTCAAACTATGCACTATTTATGAGGCATGTTTTTCTTTAGTAGCAGCTGTAGATTATGATCTTGTCCGAGAGGGTGGTTGTGGGTAGCATTTATCACAGTGTCAGTACCACTGTGATCGAGTTATGCAAAACACAGTTTCTGTGGTTTGCTACAAGAAACGGTCATGGCCAACAGTTAAAGGCTCTAGTTGATAATGCAATAGTAATATATAAGATTAATGTAAAATAATTATTATAATAATAATAAATAATCATTAAATATTACATGAAATGTATCCAATTCTCGCTATTTACAAACTATTAACTATGACATTTGCATAACAAATTTGCTGCTTATTAATAGTTAGTAAGGTAGTTGTTAAGTTTGGGTATTGTGTAGGATTAGGGGATGTAGAATGTGGTCATGCAGAATATGTGCTTTATAAGTACTAATAAACAGCCAGTATGTTAATAAAAGGTATCCTTGTAAGCAACTAGTTAATAGTGAGATTTAGTTCCTATACTACAGTTAACAAATGTTTTAATTAAAAATAATAATAATAATTCAACTGATATAAAAACATAAATCATACAATGAAATATATAATTTTATTTCAAGCTGTCACAAAAATTGTACATTTTTAATTTATGGCATTTACTGACCAAGCATACCCAAAGGGTTCACATACTTTTTCCCATGGTAAATGTGTTTCTTGCTACTGAAAGTGGCTGTAAAGCAAAAGATTAATTGGGATAATATGGTCTGAGGGTCAAAGGGATTTTTTCTCACACACGCACACACACACACACACACACACACACACACACACACACACACACACACACACACACACACACACACACAGAGAGATCTTCAGTTCTGATCAGTCCAGCCATGTTTCCTTTTTAATGCTTTGTGACAAGCAAACAGCTGCACTGCTCTGCAACAGAGTGACGATTGGTTTCTCCTTGAAACTGCTCTTTAAATAACTGCACAATAGCTTATCCACAGAGAGAACAGCACATCCATAACAAACAGCTTAATCAGAGAAATCAGAGAAAAGTGTTACTGGCGCAGGAAACGTGTTTATGCAAATGCCTGCCTGGCCTTATTAAATCAGTGCCCCACGGGAGCATGCAACCAGCGTGAGAGAGGTATTTATAGATATCACCCACTTCTGGCAGAGCATGTGGGCACATCCATGACTATCCCAGCGGGATTTCAATAATGACAGTTGGGAGTGGGAGATGGCGTGGAAATTTCTAGAAAGGGTTAAGCTTTGTGAATGGCAGAAGATAAAAAGCGAGCCTAAGGGGGTCTTTTTGTTTTTCTCAAAAACGTTTAATCGGCTCACAATATTTCCTAACAAGCTACAGTACAGGTAGTAATTTATCCATATAAGTTGAATGTTTTAATATACAAACACACACACCTACACACACATATATATATATACATACAGGTATGGTGAGGCATGGTGTTTGTGAGTGTGTATGCACATGTTTATGTGGTTTATGAGTATACATTTTTGTATGATGATATGGGTATGATGACATTGGTATTACAACGTGAATGCTATTTATGAGGACACTTTTGTGTCCCTGTAATTCAAAAGGTTTATAAATCCTTCAGAATTAGTATTTTTGAAAATTTCCAAGTTTTCTGTGAAGGGTATAGGTGTAGAGTTGTTGTAAGGTGATAGAAAATACAGTTTGTACAGTATATAAAAACAGTGGAGAGTCCCCATAAACCATAAAACTGTTGGTGGTTGAGAAGCGATCCTCCCCCATATGATTGTAAAGCGCTTTTGGTATACAGCAATACACAATAAAGTGCTAAATAAATGCCTCATTCATTCTTTCATTCATTCATAAAAGCCAATGTATGTGTGTGTGTGTGTGTGTGTGTGTGTGTGTGTGTGTGTGTGTGTATCTGTACTGTTGTTCATGCCAGACAGGTAGCAATACAGTTAACAAGCATTGCTCTTGTGGAAAACAACAGAATTGGAACAATTGGCGTGTTTATTGTAGTCAATTATTCCAGTGAAGCTATGTGTCTCTGTCTGTATCATTTTTAAGAGGTGACGATCACCAGGACTGAGAGGATAAATTGGGAATCTCTTTCTCACTATCTGACAAAGCCTTATGCGCAACAGAAACTGACCACAGCATTGCTGATATATCATCGATTTTAAGGATTTATTAAAAAAGTTAAATGAATCAACGTGAGAGTGAGGGCTGAGATAAAAAAATAAAAATAAAGAGGCAGATACTAGATATTTTAGGTTTCCTAAGAAACCAGTGGGCGTTAAACACCCTTGACCAGAGGTGTGAAAGACATTTCTGCTTTCTAATACCCTTACTGATCAAAGCCAACGGTTTTGTCACATTTGACAGACTCCCTTTAATACAAAACACTTACTATGGAATAAGACTTGCAAGAAGAAGCTAGCGTATTCTCACACGTCTATGAACCCACCTAAAGTCTGTTTTGGTCTGGTTTTTATTGCACAACTGCAATCAGAGTTGAGTTTCAGTGTGATACAAAGTTCTTATAACGTGAATGAGAGTTTAATGAGACTCCCGGTACAGAAATCCCTTGGTGAATGTCTAATTAGCCCACTTCTATAATTGAAGCCTAAAACGAGCCCCTTTGAAAACATCTTTGAGTCCGCCTTGCTTGGCTGTCTTTGACATTGACTATATTTATACCTACAATCCCCTTTAGTGGCTCTTCTGAGACTAGCTAGCAGATTTACACAAGAAAAAACGAATCACAATGTCACAAGGCCAAGGCTTCATCAAATAGAATTCGCGCCTAGTTTACTGGCACGCCGACGTCCAGAGCGCATGCGGTTTTGCCGGAACTTCTAGACCGGTGGAGAACAAACGTGGAAACAGAATTAAGCGTGAACCTCATCACCGTGGCTCTGGAGGAGGATGAAAGGGGCACGTTTCATCTGCATGAATGGGATGAATGGCAAGGCTTCTTAGAGAAGTGGTGGGACAGTGCCAGATCACTAATGTGGACTGAGGCGTGGAAATGTGCTAACGTCATCCCACCAACATTCACGATTTTAGATCACTCTAAATCCCTTTTGGAGCGTCTGCCAGCCGTGTCATATCGCCTGGCCCTGCTGGGCGCACTGTGTAAATATTACGGTATTCTAAGCAGGGGAGCCGACATGGGACTTCTAGGGCACTCCTCTGAGAGCTGAAGGTACGTCTGACTGAGGGAAGGCCACTGAGAAGGCTGTCAGACACACAGTGCTGGGACTATCACTGTTAAAGAGTTCACAGGGCACTCGTGAGAAAGTGAAAGAATACAGCATCTAATCTGAAGGCAGAGCGGTCCAGCTCATAAATGAAGTATAAATGAAGTATACCCCAGTATATTGTTTTACTGGGGTAAATGGTATTTTTTTGCCAATGATTGAGGTAACAAGTAATGTGTATAACAGTCAGATTATGTTGAAAATAGCATATAATTAACACTATCAACTTTCTACCTATTTGTTTACTGACAATATTATCAGGGGTTCTCAAACTAGGGTCTAAGGTCCACTTGGTGCAGCAAGGGGGTTCTAGGGTCCAAAGAAAAAATATGAAACCGAACCTAAGAGGATTTTATGAAACCAATACAGTAACATTCAAGGGCAACATATTGTTAGGAATTAACTCAATAAAGGAGCATTAAATAGATCGAAAGTGACAGTATAGGTTTTGACATTTTTATAAAAACTGGCTCCACTTTATATTAGTTAACTACTATGCATTTACATCAGAAAATAAGTACTTATTGTTATCATATTGTATTAAAACAGACTTCTGCTTCTATTGAGGGGGGGTAAGGGTAAGGTTAGGGAAAGGTTTAAAAGGAAAGGAATAAAATTTCTATTAATTGTCCACTGAATTATGTGATCTGTAGAGCAATGTCCGTTTTCTTCCATGAGCGCAAAAGTGTTATGAGCATGTTCACTCTTTTTCCACACATGAAATATGAAAGCAAATAGACATATGATTATGACGATATGTTTTCTGTATGTGTTTTGTATGCAGCTAATGTTATTTTTATAGCAATAAAGGATGTTTATGACAAATATAAGCAGTTTAGTGTAATTAAACATACAAAGAGTGCATGTGTCTGCTTATTCATCAAATCAACTAACGTTATAGATCACAATGGGAAGTTATTACAAGCACTCGATGATGGTGTAAGTGGGTAAACAAATACATTAATAATTACATACATTTTCAAGTGTAGCTTGACGCTAATTGTACTTCTAATTATATTTTAGGATGTAGCCTATTCTTGTTAGCATTATAAGATGATGTTAAATCCATTTATGAGATACATATCTGATGAAAAACACATTGTTGGTCCGTGCCACCTAGCGTGCAGGGGCATGAATTAACATGAGGCGAACAATCGTTTAACGTTTGGTGTGAAACCACCGTTCGTCTGCGATTCGCCTTGCTTTTCCGAATCACACTCAGAGTGGAAAGGCCTTAAGTCTCGTCTCTCATCTCTTTATACTGACTGATGTCCATATTTAGCTCCACTTATGTCATAAAATACATTATAATCATAGCTTTTGTTCGGAGCTCCCTCTGCTACTCAGGTCGAAGGAAAAATTATAGAAATTATAATTTTTTCTAAATTTGATGTATACTATGACTACAGATAAACAGAAAAAGACGTGACTGAATGTGTGTGTCCATTATTTCATTATGATCAATGTATCACTAATTTATATAAAACTGGTAAAACATCAAAGATGTTGGATTTAAATCTTTAAGTAAACAACAAAACATGCAAACAAATGACAGCTTTTATCGTGTTCGTTTTGTGACCTCGCTAGTTCCAGTGATTTATTTCTGATTCGTTTTCTGATAACTTCTCTTTGTTGGTGAAATGATGGGGTTGTGTGATGTTGTTCCAGAGAGGCGTGTAAAGGGTGGTTTTTAGTGAAGTGCAGTGGGGCTTCTGGCCTGACGATGGAAACATAGCAGTGCTACAGGTTTGAAGCTATTGGTAAAGCACTGACTCGCACTGGTCCAACAGTGGAAAAGCGATTAATAAGTGCATTGTATCAAATGATTAATCTAAATTTAAGCACATAGTAGTTAAGGCCATCTAATACAAAGTGGGACCACATATTCAAATAGTTTGTATTGTTTGTTAGGTTGTAATATCATTTTATAATATTACTGTTTTTTAACATATATTTTAGCATAAGTATATTACTATCCCATGAGGCCACAGGAGAAAAGATGCATAATGATGTATGCATAAATGGAGGAGAACAGGGACATCATGATGTAATAAATATGGATTGTATTTAAGCTTCCACGTGTATACTTTTAAAATGTAGTTTTAACTGATCAAGAAGTTCTGCATTAAAAGCGATGAGAAATGTTTAAATACTTTGAATCAAATTTCATATTCTTGTTAATCATCAGATTGGTGTCTTTCAGTGAAGTTTTTTTTATTTATTAAATTTTTTTATGCCTGTGGTGACAATAAATGTAAAATTGATTTCCAGATGATTGCAGTCAAATAATTCCACCGTGAGATTTTTGTTCACAATTCAGTTTTTTTTTTTTCTGTAACTCCTGGTGGAAAATGCTAGTTTAGAATCAAAAGTGGGTGAGAGTGAAGCAGAAATGTATTTTTCATAATTGCATGGATTCAAAGAGCAAAGCCATTTCCCGTAACTGCACAGCACCATTCATTCTCCCTGTTCCTGTGTGTAGTGATTGTAATGATGCGATTGAACTGGTATTCTACGTTCACTCTCATCCACAATAACAAAAAAGCGCTCTGGTCCCCCGCGTGGACGAGCTTCCTGTAGCTGTCACTATAGACCGGGTAATTTGTTGATTTAAATGGTTGTATAACTCAGAGGCCCGAGACAAAATGAAAGGAGAAGAAAACTCCAGGAGGAAATCTGAAACGGAGAGGGTTATCGTCAGCGAGCTGTCGCACACACTTCCTCTGTGACAGTACATCTGATTAGATTTGCCAGAGGACGACAACTTCTGCCCACCTTTTTTCTCTGTTCTCTCACATGGGACTGAGAGAGAGACAGACACAGATTGAAGAGGAGAGACAAAGAGAAGGGAAGACAGAAAGCAGAAGAGGGGAGGAAGGAAGGAAATGGAAGAGATATTTGTACTCACGTCTGATGCAGGACCCTTATCTGCTCCGGGGCAGGAGAAGGTGACGAATTCATGGCAACGCTTGTGCACCACAAAGCAGCAGACTGAAAGAAGGAAGGAGGGAGAGACAGACAGATGAGATAAACGGTGAAAATCAGAGCTCATGGCACTGACAGACATTAATCTGCTGTGACAAAGATCCTGTTTGATTTCATGTCATGCCCTATGACCCAACCTGACCCCCCCCCACACACACACACACACACCCCTCACATACACTGCATCGCAATACTACACTGCACGCCATGAAGCCTGACTACAACCGTTAAACAAAAAGTGGTACTTGAACACCAAGAGTGCTTGTTTATTTCTGTTATTATTAAATAATTCTTGGCTTTTGAATTGATTCCCAATTTGTGAGTGCTCCACAGTTGAAACAAAAGATATGTGTGTGTTATGGGCATTTAAATGGTGCTCTGTGTAGTGCACATTTACCACACATCACCACATTTTCTATTTTTATCGCAGCGCACTGAATGCAGCAATTTTTTTCTGAAGTAAAGTACATGGCAATTAATTCACACATTAAATTTGCCAACAAAATCATTGTATTAAATTATTTCTTTCAATTTTAGAGTTCCCTTCATTCCTTCTCCATAAACTACAATAATTCACTGGTTATACTACAGTTTTGTAACAAATGTAAAAAGAGGTGCTCTACCAACAGAAGAGGAGGTGCAACATCTTGTTGTCATCATGTTGTTTTATTAATAAAGCTTGAACTTTGAAGAGTGAGTGTTGCACCTTTGCCCAGCTCATATATTACAGTTTTGGAAATATCTCTCATTTTCATTCTTTAAAAATTTCAAAATGGTCCATGAGCACACATAAAAAAATTTTTTAAAAATTAAACAACTGCTTTAAACAACTTTACAAGGAGAGGGGTGACTTATGAGGACGTAACCCATGTCCCCATTTTTATAAAACGCTTATAAAACATACAGAATGAGTTTTTTTGAGAAAGTACAAATGCACAAAGTTTCCTGTGAGGGTTAGGTTTAGGTGTAGGGTTGGTGTAGGGCGATAGAATATACAGTTTGTACAGTATAAAAACCATTACGCCTATGGGATGTCCCCACTTTTCACAAAAACAAACACGTGTGTGTGTGTGTGTGTGTGTGTGTGTGTGTGTGTGTGTGTGTGTGTGTGTCACACAAATGATATATATGATTTTTTTTAAATCACTGAATTAAACATTTAATATAGTTCATACACATTTCATTTAGTTAGTCTTTTTTAAAATTCAATATAATATTTAATGTATATGTGACAACAATGTAGTATCACTACTGTGCTGTGTGAATGCTTATCACTGCCTACAGTACAGTATATGGAGTGTTACTCAATATTAGCAGGCAATATACAATAAGTAGACATTCAAAAGGCCCTTTTTTCCGCGGCGGCGGCGGTATAAAGTGCATTTGCAGCCTTTGACCGCTGAGTGGCGCTTTAACCACAAGTTATCAAACAAGCGCATTAATGCACATTTTCGCTAATAGACGTCAGTTTTGCCTAACTGATGTGTTAGATTTGATGGCTTCAGTCAGGGAAAATGAAAGAAAAACACTGTAGTTAAAATATTTAATATATTTAATATTTAATATCCACAGACGAAAGTTTGGTACTTATGAAGTTATGTGCATTTCTTAGAACGAATTCAAGCAGGATAAATGTCAAGCCAGTGCCTGAGCCTGTGCTCATATTTTCTCTAAGCTTCATGGTTTTAAACCATATTTTAGATTTGACATTTAAAAGGTGTGCAGTATTATTTATATTATATTAATTATGCGTTAAATTATTCAAAAGAAATTGTGGTTTACTTTGCATCGGAGCATTAAAAGTGGTAGCCTATTTTAGGGGGGTAAGCTACATGGATTAATATGCAAAATGTCAATATTTTCATATATTATGCCTATATTTTAATTTATATTTTCAATATAAATATATTTTTTCCTAGCAAAATGTGTTTTCATGTTTCATGAGTTGAAACTTGCCTGCACTCAGCAGCACTACTCTCTGTATTCATTATTTTCTCGCAGCCCGTATTATTATTTTCACAAGACCATAAAGATAATAACAAATCATGAATTAATAATTAATCATTATTTTACAAAAATCATTGTTATTTGTGAACATAGCGTTTGTGGAAGGCTTTAAGACCAAGCGGAATCCTCTGTTCCCGCCTCACAGCGCGCGGGTCTCCGCTCAGTGAGGCAGTTCCACCGTCTGAAATTTGACTTTACTGAATCAGATTTAGGCGAATACAACTTATTGATCATGAGCCCAACATTTAGGAAGGCTGGAAAACCTTTATTCTAACAGAAGGAAGACATATTTCATTGAGCTAATGCTGTTAGAGAGAGAGAGAGAGAGAGAAACTAGTCTAGGGCTATTCTTAAACTTGGAGCTCATTATATTGAGGTACAAATCCAAACACCAGAAATGTTATGCATTTGATCAATAATGAAATGTTATGAAAAGTATGCATTTTATTTTTTAATCTTTAAAGTCACAATTCTATAATGGTCAAAATTACTCAGGCCAATGGTATTTTTTTACTGACATTATTTTATTATTATTATTATTATTATTATTATTATTATTATTATTATTATTATTATTATTATTTTAATAATTGTAGCCTACATAAATAGGTGAAGCAAAGAAAAATATTCGGATCGTCCCTTATTTTTCCCTTATTTTCTTAAAGAATAAACACGGTTTTTCTACAAGAATAAACATGATAACATATTATTAATTAATAAAAATAATTTAAGCAATTAAAACCTTTTTTTTTTACTTGAATTTAAATACTATTAAACTAACTTTAAATTCTCAAGGAGTTTATAAGTAAAAAAGGATAAAATGTCACAGGGCACGTTAAATAGTCTAAATGAACTTGTGTTAACAATATAATTAGAACTAACAATATAATTCGATTTTTTTAAATGAACAATTCCTGTATAAAATGGGACAGCAACCTTTATATCAAACATTTTTAAATCATCCACAGCTGAGCATCGCGGGAGGCTGACCTGCGCCAGAGCGCGTGAAGTGAATGTGATGAACAAAGTCATTTTCAGATGCAAAAAAAAAAAACAACAACAACAACAACCCTGGATAGCCTAGATTAGGCCCAGGCTCTGCTCTGAAGTATAACATTTTAACGGATTAATCGCCTATTTTCATTTGCTGCATGTCTTCTTTATTTTTTATTTTTTAAACACGCTAAAAAATAAATTAAGTTTGTCAGAGGAAAAAATATATAAGTCGTCTATAGTTGCATTTTAACGGATTCATCAACTATTCTCTGTTTGCTGCATGTTTTTTTTTTTTTTTTTAAACACGCTAAAAAATAAATCAGAGTTTGTGAGAGGAAAAAATATAAGTCAGGTATAAGTAGGGATGTGTACCGAAACCCGGTATTAAACTGGCCCCGGGGCTAAATTATTAAAGACCATATCAGTAAGATCTGACACTATGGGTTCTGCTTTCGGTACTGGAACAAGGGGAAAAAATTAAATGTACTATGTATTTTTGCTTAATAATGTTATCGTGCACATCTTATCTCACCAAACATTTCTAATGTGCGATTATATTAAGATGTTTGTCTGTGAGATCTGCGAGATTTCTCATGCGCGCTGCGGAGGCTGTCTGTCAGTCACACACACACACCACAACGAGCGCGGCGCACGCACACGCATTAACTGTACATAAACTCCTCCTTAATAATAAAGAGTGACGATAGCGAAGAGATTTGCTTAATGTTATCGTGCACATTTTATCTCACCAAACATTTCTAATGTGCGATCATATTAAGACGTTCGTCTGTGAGATCTGCGATTTATAAAAATAATAAACGTATATATTTCCCTCAAGACTAGTCATGTTTTTGTGGTTGTTTTAATTTAAACATGTCTGCTTCTATTTTAGCCAATTTATTTTCTATAAACTAAAACAGAAATAATAATAAAAAAAGGAAACCGAATACAGCTCGTTATCAGACTGTAAAAAAAATATGATGAAAAAGTCATGACAACACATTTTTAAGGTTGGCTACTTTAACTTATAGAAATAATTTAAGCAATTTAATGCGTTTTTATACTAGTTTAAATCTGAATTTTTAATACTATTAAACTGAATTTAAAATCTCATGGAATTTTAAGTTTAAACGGGTGAAAATGCCACAGTGAATATTAAATATAGCCTTTATAACAGAAGAGCTTGATTGCATGTTACCATGAAACTAACAAAATAATTTGATTTTTTTTTAATTAACAATTCATGTATAAAATGGGACAGCAACCTTTATATCAAACACTTTTACGTCGTCACCAATTGAGCAACGCGAGAGGAAGGTATTGCGCAAGAGCGCACAAGTGAATGTGAAGAGAATATTTAGGGTGTAGGAGGATTTTTTGATTCTTAAATTTTCATATCCAATGAAAAAAATGGGATAAACACGAAATAAATAAGTAAATACAATAAACTGATATACAGTATGTCCACTTAGCTTACCTTTTGGGTTTACCTCTCTCATTCTGGACACTTCCAAATGTTTCCATATTCGTGATGTTGCGTATTTGCAGCTAAACTATTATTTATTATGTAAAATAGGCTTTGTGGTTCACGTGTGTTTCATTATCGACGGAAAAATATTATAATGAGCAAAAATATGCCACAGTAGACTGCTGCTCATGCTGAACTTCGCTGTTTACAATGAATATGTGCACGTGCGGCACCAGCGCATAAAAACAGCTGAAATATACCATACTCAATTTTTGCTCACACAGTTAAGGCATAATTGGAGACAGTTTGAAAAATCAAGAACAATAGCAGTTAATAAGAATTATTGCTGTTAGTGCGGTCTTAATGCTGGACCGTTCTCATTTCGTTCCTCATATGGAACTTGAAGGATTTTATTTATTTATTTTTGCTAAGAACAAACCAGAATGAAATTTTATAATGGTTTTTAAGGATGTTAAAATGTTATAATATAATGCTATTGATATTTTACATGTCCTTTCATCTTAGTTTACAAACCGTCGTTTTATTATTACAGTCAGTTCAAAATTCGTCCCTTTGCGCCACCTGGCGGTAGTTAAGCGAATTATTTTAACACGCGACTGAATTCAGTTAATGCCGCGGCACGGTAAAGCCCATTTAGTTTGTCCTCCTACTGTACAGTACTGTATACTACACTGTAAGCAGCCAATATACAACAGCTTGTGACAGCAGCCCACCCTCATCAGAGCTATAGGAGCTGATACTAGCCTACTATGCAAATGCTGTGCTGTGCTGGACTATACATACAATACCCCTTTATTCACATCCCTAACGCCCCTGGCACCTCTGCAGCGTGACACATCCAGGTCATCATAGGGGCATTGTTCTTCCTGCTGCAGGTTAACGCTCCTATTCACTGAAGGCCACCGTCTGTATTTGATCTATAGTGTGGATATTTCTGATCCCATGAGACTGGAGCAGGTTAAAGGCATTTTCTCATGGGAAATGACATAAGAAGTCTTTCATGTTCACTGTTATCTCTTTCAGAATCTGCACTTTTAGTCTAGCAGCTCCGGCCAAAACACAACAGCCAAACCTCAGACAGGCTGAACAGCCACTGTCACCCACACACTCCAAATACTCCAGTGAGAAAAGTGAGAGAGAAAGAAAAACAGATTTGGAAGAGAACTGAAGCATATGATTCAGTGAAGTTTGCTCTTTTCATCTTAGTGAACCTAAACCAGTTTATTAAAAAAACATAATAAAATAGGCCACATACAACCTGAGCTAAACGTTCAAGCAGCACCTAGTAACAACAATATTACAGTTCTTTTGAGCTCTAACATCTTTTTGGATTGGGAACTGGGCAACAGAACAATCAGTCCTTTAATTACTCGACTGCAGATCTGTGGAAGGACCAGATCCCTCCAAAAACAATAATGTGTCACTATGCAATTTTACTGTCCATTAAAATCCTTTTTTTCTAGTCCAAATGTCTCACTGAATTAAAAGAGAAAGAAAACAAAATATATGAAACAAGAAGAAATCACATCTTCTCAGATTTTTTTTCTTTTAAAAACAAAGATAGAACAAAACTGAGAAAAATAAATAAATGTGGTAAATAACAGTGCTAGAAGAGAATATTAACAATTCTCTCTCAAAATAAAAAGGGGGGGGATCAGTTGGAAGGCAAAGGTTTTAGGGAACTGAAGTTATAAACAACTGCCGTTTATCATAGAAAGATCCAGAGCTGCCATTCTGAGAACATCTTCAGCCCCAAACACTTTAATAGTAAATAGATTTCTGAATTTGATCTTCAAACCTCCTCTTTAGAAGTGCATGGAATCACATCAAAACAGAGCTCTGAATCCTGTGTATCTGAGCCAAAAGCAGACAAAAACACATGATAGATTTTCATCTCACCTTTTGGCAAACAAATCCTTTTTTGCCTCTTTTTAGTGCTCAGAATAAAACTGTGATGTGCAGACTATGATCAGCACTTGAGAACGGTCAACACCACTGACATTTTTACATCCTGCAGGGGCTATGCATTATACACAAACTATATTAATAAAAATGTGATCTATTACTCTTTTACTTTCTTCCTTGCAACAAAATAGCTTTTCTTGGTCAGTCTTAGCAATGCAGATACAATGAACGAGAACTTTCAAAGTTTAAAGGGTAAGTTCAGCCAAAAATGAAAATAAAGCCATAAATTGATCACCTTGAAGTCCTCTTAGATGTATATGTCTTTCTTCTTTTAGACTAATTCATTTGGAGTTATTTTAAAAATTGTCTTTGATCTTTCAAGCTGTTTGTTGCACTCCATCGGTTCATGAGAAGTTTAATAAAAAGCTCATCCATTGATAAAAAGTATCTCACACGGCTCCGGGGGTGAACAAACTGTTGTAAAATGGAAGCAGCTCCAGGGGAATGAAGTGTGAGGTCAGCGTTGCTCATTCGCCAGTGAGTCCCGTGAAAACCAACGTTTGTTAACAGGAGCAAAGGAAGCAAAGTTTTTAGGATTAAAGGATTATATATTGAAATCCTACGACATTCGTCTTTATAAATCCTCGTTTTGTACTTCTAATTAGTGACGTTGTTTTGTTTTGATCTCTCCGCTGTGTTTTTGCATGCGTCACTTCTGAGCGGTGCATGCACAAAGCTGACCTCATACATCATTCCCCCGGAACTGCTTCGCTTACAACTGTGAGTGCAAGCTAGATTAAAGTGATTATTACATTTTGAATATGGATATTTTTCTTACAAAAATGCATCGATTCACTACAGAAGGTCTTTGTACAGAAAGAGCCGTGCGAGACCCTTTTTTTAATGGGTGAGCTTTTAACCGATGGAGTGCAACACTCACTAAGTTGCAGGTTTTTACAATTTTTTAAATAACTGAAAAGAAGAAAGTCATATAGACCTAGGATGACTTCAGGGTGAGTAATTTATGGCTTAATTTTCATTTTCTGCTGAACTAACCCTTTAAGAACACACACTATATTACACACTATATAAGTTTTCTTCAAACGCATGATTTCTTCACAAATCACACATTGCTATATCTGTCATAAACACTCAAAGGAAGGATCTTCAGTTCAGTTCAGAAAGTTTTACACATTAGGAAATAAGTAGATTAAGAATCATCTGAATGGTGTTAACTCACATGAATACTAATAATAGTTTCTATATAAAACGGTTTTAATTATGTATTGTGCGAGTCACCCACAGTGTTTCACTAAAGAAAATCCTCATGCTCATTGGCTGCTGCTTCTGTAGACACACTAGTAGAGCAGAATAGTATTATTTGGTGATGTAAAGAGTGAAAATTAAACAATGGGAAACATTTATTTTCACACTTGAATCAGGCCTGAATATGGATGCCAAGGTTGTTTTATTTATTTATTTATTTGTATTTATTTATTTATTTTGGTGCACGAGTAACGTTGGTTTTGCTGTGTTTCAAAGATTGAATATACTACTGTCATCTTTGCTTGTTTGTTCATTTGCATTATTGTTTGCTTCACCTTAGCTATGATAAAAAAGACTTAATAAGCCTGGAACATCTAAACGTCCTCTTTCAAGCACTGACTTCCAAAATGTGTCCAAAAAGTGAGAGAACATACTCCTTGTCATTGCTCATGTATGGGATGGAGGCATCAAGATGTAATCTTATTATGTAATAATATTTATTTATCTAAAAAGCATATTTATTAATAAAAATCTGAAATTCAAAGTCCAAACCAGGGCGGGGTTTATGACCTATACTGGGACTAGCCACCTGTGACTAGTGCAGCACACTGAATCTAATAAATCAATATACATGACTGCTGCTGCACTGCAATTAATTCCACTTTAAAATAAGCAAAAGTGTTCTGAAAGGAAAGAAAAGTTCAGGCAGAATTACGATTGCCTTCGGCATGGCGAACCAGAACCACAAGTTCAGTAATTATGCACAGAAAAATTGACAGGCAGTTGTGCTTTTACTGTCATAAAATATTAGAACATAGTATATCATGATTATTCATGGGTTTGCACTGCAACATAAAAAATGCTGCAAATATCACCACAATTTCTTAGAAAAGCCACAGAAAATTCTGTCGTTTTAGACCTCAAAAAAAAAAAAAAAGAAAAGTCCAGCAAAACCCTGGTGAGACTGAAGTGCAGCATCTAACATCATTGTGGTATCAGTACATAAAGTACAGCAATGCTAACCCTAGCTAAAAACTACTGAATACACCTTTAATAAGGAATATAGAACGGTATAAGACATGGGCTATGTAAAACATTTATGCCATTTTTCTAACTATTTATTATAATTGCAGTATGGAAGAAAGTGTCCACCCAAAAATGAAAATTTTCATTAATCACTCACCCTCTTTTCATTCAAACCCATAAGACCTTAGTTCATCTTCAGAACACAAATTGAATTTAATTGAAAACAAAAGTTCAAGGCCCAGAAAAGTAGTAAGGTTAATACAGTATACCGTGACATCTGTGACACAACTTACAAGATAAAGTAGGAGATCTTGGAAAATGCTAACTTTAGCCTGATAGCACTGAAAGCGAACGTCCCACCCTTCCTGCAAATCCCTGTCCAAAGCCACACCTCCTGAACGCATGAATGCTAACAGACCAGGCAACCAGAGACAACATCACTACAATACATCATGTGTCATTCACCTGTGAGAAAACTTTATAGCACCGTTAGAAAAAGTACTACAATACCACAAAGGCAGATCAGGTTGTTGATGTTCTCACTCTGTCTGCACAGTGTACGTGAATGTGCTGATGACGTATCGTGTCTGCGCGAACAGAGTGCACAGAGGTATGGAAATACATACTGTATGTCGACGGGCAGGTAGGAAAGTCAATAAAAATGCTCGGAACAAGCGTTCTGATGGGACAAACATTTCTTGGTTCTAAGCCTTCTACAGGATATATAAATACATTTAGACCACTTAACTTAATTATTGCAATCGGGATGTGGAGAGGCTTTCAACCAGTATAACAAAAACATTTTTGAAGACAATCACCAATTGCACCTTTAAAGACTGACACGGAAGAGAAGAAATTGTTGAATAAAGTCATTATGTTTTGTTTTTTCTTTGCACATATTTTTTTTCCCCACAGCTTCATAAAATTACCAGCCTGTCCTCCGTTAAAAAATGACCATGTAGCTCTTTTGTGCAAGCACCTTATTATGACCTATATTTATGTTTTAAAGTTAAGTGCCTTCTAGGGAGCATAAAAATAATGACAGTATTGTGTTTCGTCTATCATCATGAAATGACGTATAACTGTCATTACCAATCAAAATGCGTGTTAATTTAAATGCAATGTGTGGAGTTTTTACACCCATCTCACAGTAATTCGTACATATTTTACATGGTGGCTTATTGGTTCGAATCACCACACCTAACCCCACCCCTAAACCTACCCCTCACAGAAATCATGCAAAATTATGATTTATAGAGCATATACATTTTATGAGCATGTGCTCTCTCTGGGATCGAACCCATGATCGTATGATTACATATCGTCTTATAATGCAATGCTCTACCAACTGAGGTACACGAAACCCGAATCACAGCGCAAATAGAACAAAAGATTAGAAAACATTCATATGAAGACGTCCGGTTGCCGATAGGGGCACAATTGTAGTACCGTATTTTCCAGACTATAAGTCACACTTTTTTTCATAGTTTGGCTGGTCCTGACTTATAGTCAGGTGCGACTTATTTATCAAAATTAATTTGACATGAACCAAGAGGAATTAACCAAGAGAAATGAACCAATGAACCAAGAGAAAACATTACCGTCTACAGCTGCGAGAGGGCGCTCTATGCTGCTCAGTGCTTTTGTAGTAGAGGTCTTCACAGCGCACCCAAGACTCGTCGACCTGGGACCCGGCAGAGATTTTAAACAATCAGCCAGGGCCGGGTTGGGTCCGAATCTATTTACTTCGGTTCTGTTTAACATTGTGTGTAATACCCGTGCGATCAGAGTCATCGGACTCAGAGAACACCCGGCCTTGATCAGACATTTCTTGTGTTTTTTTTTAACTTGCAACTTGTAAAATTAGGAAAAGAAAAGTGTGAGCCAAAAAAAAAAAAAACAGCAATCTCTCTCTCTCTCTCTCTCTCTGCCGTTAGAAGCAGAGTGCACAGACTCAGAGTTACTGCAAGTGCAAGGGTAATAATGCTCATAGACTTGACACACTCATATGTGTGTATGTATTATATGTATTATATGTATTATAAATAGTGACAGAATTTTAATTAGAAATAGATAATGACAGAATTAAAATGGTACCTAGATTGGAAGTTTAAATAAATAAAAGAATAACACTGAAATAAAACTCTTGTATTCTGTAGTTTTGTGAATTTACACAGCACTGGGCAACAATCCACGTGCCAATGTTTGAGATCAACTGTCATTCATACAAATTTTAAAACATCACACACACACACAAAAACTGTTTATAAACAGCAACAGTTCCTAAAATTGTAATATTTATATAAATATATCTTTCATCTACCACAAGGTATAAGCGTTCGGATGCGGGAAGTTCCTCTTCAGCTCTTGGTGACAGGGTAAAGATCAACCCAGGGGTGAAGCGCAGACTGCCATCTCCAAGCGGCTCAGTTAAACAGCCTCTCACAGGGCCTATTGAACGCACGCTTACATAATGGCCAGCCTGATGGAGAAGGATCAGGCCCAGTAGGAGTTTCCCTGACTCTTTCGTCCTCCAACACTCTTAAAAGGTCAGAACGAGAGAAAGGCTCATGTAGCAACCAACGTCCCTTCACAGCGAGACTGATCTGGCCCTTCATAATTAAACAGCCCATTAAATATCCATGCCACACTAGCGGCTCAGCGCCTAGCAAACGCAACCGTGCTGAACACCCTGTTAAGACACCAAACTTCGTCCCGGCAGATGCCAACCAGAGTCACTCGGAGACATCAGTCCTCTCCTGCTAATCAGTCAGTCGCTCACAGACAGACAGCAACGGTGCACACCCACACTCGCAACTCAAACGCACACACATACACGAGCACGCCCACACAAACACACATGCACTCGACATCCAAGCATATCTGCCTTCTGGACAACTGCAAACCTTTAAAAAGAGCCTCCAGTTATAGCAAGCCGCGTCTGGCCAGAGAAGCCGTGAAAGAACCTTTCACGATTTGAATTCACGGGTTCAAGAGATATTGCGAGCGAACCCGGAGATGACTGGGAACGTTCATCTCGATATTGAATTCAGCCCAGCTGTCAGGGAGATGCAGATTAGGAGGAAGGGAAGGGAGTTTGTGTGCTTGTTTACTAGAAATGGAACAGCATGCAAAAGATATTCCTCATGGTGCAACATCATTAAAGCTTCATGAACACAACAAGGTGTTAGTGCTGCTAAATTGAATCAAGTTGAAGGAAGGGAAGGATGAACACTTAAAAGCAGCTTGTTTTCCCCCACACAATCCTAAATGAGGTGAAGTAAACCGAGTTCAGCGGAGTTTACATGGGAAGCCTTGCTCTGTCAAAACAGCAGAACGCAGAGAATTAATTGTGCACAAAGGAGGAAAAAACAGTCTGTACTGTTTGGAGGTTGATGAAAAAATGAAACATGTTGGAACTGTTAAATACCTGATGTGGCTTTTCATCCAAGTCTATCACGTGAATCCTGCTAGTGTACTTCTAAAATGATGCAAAACAACACTTTTTGAATGTAAATATGCATTGTTGAGCAGAGCATTCAAAAAACATGCCATGACATCATAAAACGATCACTGTTTAAAGAAAATGTTATGCAAATCTGTAGTCAGAACTGATATTGGCGATTTTGACATTATCAGACATTATCCATCTGAGGGCTTTTGAAGGCTTTTCAGATCAGTAGAACGCCTGCATGTAATCCTTAATAAATCTAATGCATTGCAAACTTGTATGTTCCATAAAGGAAAATCATACAAGAAGATATTTAGAAGAATTTAGGTTACCCAACAGTTTTGGTGACCTTTGGATTTCATCGTATGGGCAAAACACTGAGACCTTTGTCAAAATATCTTCTTTTATGTTTCACAAAAAAGGCAAACATGTTTGAAACCACCTGAGGGTGAGTAAATGATGACGGAATTAAAATTTGGGGGGGGGGTGAAATACCTCTAAGCAACTTAGGATTCAACCTACAAAACCATATTTTGCTCAGACTCAATCCATTATCAGAGAAAAAAGGGTGAATTTAATATTAGGCCAGATTAAGGCGAGTTTTGTATAAGTTGATTTTTATGTTTAGATAAAAATCTTATTTTGTTTATATTTAAATGAAATGCATTAAAAAATATTGAATGGTGAATTCATTTTAACGGCATTAACTGCATCTTCATGAAAATTAACATTTTAAACAGTCATAAAAGTATGACTAAGGAAACTTAATAAAAATAAATAAATAAATAAATAAGTAAACTAGGAAAAGCTTAGGGCAATAACAAAATGTTTTTCTGATCCTAATTATGTTAATTTGCTAACCTAATATTTGTATGCAGCTTTTCCAACCATGACTAAACAACTGGGTTTAACTGTCTGGAAAATTGATTCCCCTTACTGAGGAGACGCTCATAAATTATCAATATAGGATACATAAGACGTGCTGTGAATTCTTACTCATAATTAAATGTTCATGCTGTGCACGTAACATCAGACAATCCTTTGTGCATATACACACAGGTCACACTCACAATATGAATTACTAAGCTAAAACATACAACAAGCCACACAACGTAACAACGAGCAGGAATATTGACAATAACAGCTTAGTTCTTAGATCATTAAACACAGATCCAAAACAAGCCTGTCTTTCAATCAAAAGTACAAGTTCTTCCTCATATTAGTAGTGTGATATGATAATACATATCACTACAAACGGTCCTCATGCCAAGGATACACTTACATATTTATCTTACTAAATTAACACTTCCACATTGACTTATTTTCAGGGGTAGAGAGTAGCTCCAACCTGAAACAATTACAACATATTAGCTTTAATTCCAATTCCAATCTGATTACAGCATATTAGACATCTATATGCCATTTGAACACCAAATTACTACATTTTCTTTTGCTTGTTTTCTTTTAGGGTGAAACATGACCAGGACATGTTCTGGTAAAAATTAACCATGTAAACCATTTTTGTAACATAAACAAATATTAATCAATACTGTAACTGCTGTGCTGCTCATTGTAAGTGACTGTTAGATAATGCAGAAACTAATGCTAACAACTGGGATATTATTGTAAAACGTTGCCCTACACACAAAGTTTTACCAAACTCTCAGATTTCACAAACTTATGGCAAAGTCAAAAACACACATACTGAAACACACAGAGGATGGATGTTAGCTGTGACATTAACTGGATTAGCTGGGCTGATCCTGCGCTCAGTGCTGATGGGACTGTTAAGAGTGAGGTTTCACTGAGATTAACACATCTGAACATCACAGCAGCACACACACACACACACACACACACACACACTCCTGCTGTCCTCCACACAATCAACAACAGATGCATCTTACACTTACAAAAAGATGACTGTTTGGCTCTCTAAAATGTGTCAGTGATAAATTTTTAGACATTTTTGTGTTGTATTTTGCTGTCTGTATTGCTCTCTTTTCTATTTCTATTATATGTATATAAAATCTGAATTTATATTAGTGAATTCAATTTGTTTTATAATTATAGGCATGCACTGATATTAAAACTCTGTCAGATACCGTCAGAGACCACAATTATTTTTATAGTAATCAATGAAAAGTGAGTAATATTACAATTCTCTACTATTTTGTCTAAATAACTCAAAAAACACAAAAACTAAAAATCAGCCATTATAGACGGAACAAGTGAATTCGATGGTATAGGTAATGTGTAAAAACTGAGAAATAAGTGTGATCAGTTAATTAACCAATATCAGTCAAAATGACCAATTAACAAAAATTGACAGATAACCTTTATATTGACTGACCTGGTACTGACATATTGTGCATCCCAAAAAATACAAATGTGTGGATGTAAGTATATAAAATAGAGAAAGAGAGAGAGAGAGAGAGAGAGAAAACAAATAATATAGGTACGCAGTACACATTTATATACATTACATATGTAGAATTAAAAATAAACATTTTGGTTAATTGAAAGACAATGTATAGTCATTTTTTACATAAACATATTGTATATTTTATTATTATTTAATAAAATCAACTAAATTAAAGGAAAATGGATATATTTATTCCAGGTCTTCCATGTTTTTGAATGTTTACTGTGCCTCTGCAACATGACATCTCAATGTTTCCATTATTAGTGTCATGGAGCTCTTGAGGGCTCAGGGCTCCTGTGCTTGAAGCGTGCAGCAGTGCAGCTCTGCATATTCACACACATCATCCCATCACACACAAACACATCCCAACACAACAATCATGGCCATCACTGCCCTGATTTTTTTCTTTTATTCCTTGCAGTTCTAGACATGAAAAACCCCATGCACGCCACACAATATACAACCAGGCCATGAGAAAAGAAAAAAGACTGAAAGAGAAGTCTACAGTTTTTTCTGATATCCCTCCACTCCCATATGGCTTTTATATAATACAGCTGCTGAGAACTCAATCAATGAGGCTTCCACCCACCATACATTAGGCCACTCAATAAAAAGGAGCAGAAACTATTTATTTTTCCTTCTCTTTCTTTCTCACCCCCTCACTTCAATCTACACACGGGCTGGCGCTCCGGTTTCCAGCTTTACACTGCCCTGGCAGTGGTGCCCGCTCCGCCAATCGGTCGCATGCCAATTAAACCTGGCATTCGTTCCTATTCTCCCTCTCGCTGTCTTTCTAATCTTTCTCATTTCTGAGACATTACTGAGAAAGACGGATCCACACACACCTCATCTAGTCTTCAGCCAAGGCGGCGCTCCCACCAGCCTCGGCGTTCCCTCTTCCTGAAATCTAGATAATGAGAGAGAACGGCTTTCACTGCTAATGACTCTCTGGCAGCTGATGTCTGTCACAGCCTTGGCAGAGCGGTTTGAGCTGGCTGAGAGAGGGAAGTGGAGCCCAGGGCTTCGTATTAGAACAGGATATACACGCCAGAGACACTGCAAGCACCTGCATCTCTCAGCTGAGGAGAACAGGTTTTCATCTAAAGAACTGGGGCTAGAATATCATGGCTGCTTACTCTGGCTCTAGGTTATGTTTTTAAAGCAGGTTATTGAAATATACCCCTAGAGGCTATGTTTTTTTATTATACTGAGCACATGGCACAGACAGCTTTCCCTGCAGGGAAGTCAATTATAGCTAGCATGAAGGATTGAGACAGGTTGAGAGAGTTTTACCTTTACCTTTAGTTTTGGTTTGATTCCTCTTTCTGTTCAAATCATTCCATATCTCACATCATATGTGACGCTTTTCCTACATGAATTCCTACAGAAGGTCCAGCAAGTATTAAATCACAATAAGGAAGACACATTTACATTGCATTTTTGAGTGAGCATAAGAGACTTCTTGAATGAACGGATTCACAAAACAGAAACTGACTTTACAAAGCTGTATAATGGCAGAAAAGAACATTCTAGGAAAGTGTTGCCTTGTTTCGCTCGACTGTAGAGCTGTGTCTGTGCGTGTAATGCAATGTGACATAGAAACTGCAAAGTAGTATTTTGTCACACTACTTGTTAGGAAGCAGCTTGTTATTACTAGAAAACCTACACAGTTTCCAAACAGCTGAAAGGGATACTAAATCCAAAAATGGAAATTCTCTCATCACTTACTCAAACACATGCTGTCCCAGATGTATGTGACATTCTTTCTTATGCGGAACACAAAAAAAAAAAAAACTTTTGAGCACATATAATGCAAATGAATGGGACCCTCAAGCTTGATGCTTCAGAAAACATGCAAATCAAACATGACAAGCCATAAATTAATCTTAGCATTGTGGAAGACATTGATTTATCAAGTGGAGTCATATGGATTATCATTGTGTTTGTTTTGCATGGCTTTTGAAGCATCATCTTTTGGGGTCCATAAACTTGCATTTTTTGGATATATGGACATAGATCGATATGTAATAATACACCCAAAGCCAGCTGAAAATGATACAAATATGTGACGATTCAAATTCAAAGTCGAGATGTTAAATGAATCGTGATAAAGGGATGGGAGTTTATATTATGAACATTCCCCTGAGAGGAGCTGTCTTTAGAAAAGGTTATTTTCTTCTGTATAATGCATATTAAAGTAGTATTTATATGCTCAGCGCTGATTTGTTTACAGCGGTAACCAAGGAAACGCTGTATCGTTGCTGTTCCATAAGCGC
Source organism: Carassius carassius (assembly GCF_963082965.1). Lineage (NCBI taxonomy): Eukaryota > Metazoa > Chordata > Actinopteri > Cypriniformes > Cyprinidae > Carassius > Carassius carassius. The sequence goes on along the minus strand of NC_081755.1, from coordinate 35,041,905 downwards.
AACCTGCTGTCAGAGAGTGAATCTGTGTTCTCATTCAGTCCGTCTGCTGTTTTTGTTTTGTGCAGATATGTTTTATGCAGTGTAGATTCACCAAACTAAATTCAGGTCATTTTGTTTTTTGCTTCAAATTTCAATCTAATTTAGATTAAAAACTGCTCATCCTGCATGTGTGATTCAAATGCAGAGATTGCCTCTTATTTTAAATGGAAAAAAGCAAGAACATCTTTGTTTATATTAAATTATGTCTTTATGTGTCTTTTTTTTACATTTTCAATTTATTTTTGTCGTTTGACATATTTCAATTTCAGAACTGAAATTGCAACAATCTGTCTGAGAAATAAAAGGACACATTTCTTTTTAGAATTTTGTTAAAAATGTTTAGAAAATCATATTGTGCAATCAGTACCATGAATCGAATCGCACCTCGAGTTGAATGCATCCCTAGACATAGATGAATTATTTTTCAAAACATCTACGTTAGTGTTCCTCTGATAAAAAGATAAGCGGGGCTAATCTTATTTACAGTAGATACTCCCTAACGCTGATTGTATTATACCAACCAATTTAATCTGGACGTTTATCACATTTACTGAGTCTTGATTTGAATAACAAAGTAGTTTATCTTTTGAAAGTTAATTGAGGTCTGAACACTGCATCCCTTCAGCAATGTGTGTGATCTCACACTGAATAAGAGGGGAAGAAAAGATTCATCTGATCTTCCATCCACTAAAACGAGTGATTCTCACTCAAACTCAGGATCATTACAAAGTCAAATAACAGAACAACAATGATGGAGAGAGAGAGAGAGAGAGAGAAGAAGAAGGGGAGCGCAAGCGCTGGTAGACAGGCAGCGAGGACTTACTTTTTTTCAACAGGAGATACGAGTGATTGTTCACGAAGAAAAAAGAGATTTGATTTTCACCTTTTCTGCCTGTGGTAATGGGAGTTATGCAAGTGAGTAGGGCCAGCCTACGCTCTAAATAAAAATACCACAGCCCGCTGAGTGCTACGCTGAGATGACTTACAGAGATGCAGGGATGAGGTCAGTGAGTCAGCCGTCAATCCACAGCTGTCCTCAACTTCTCCTCTCTCACCATGCATACACACACACACACACACACACACTGGCCTCCTCCTCCTCTGTGCTGCGGCCTGCAGCTAAACACACTTCGAGTGCTGTTAATATGGTGTAGTGCACTAGCACTCTGCCCTGCACTGGATGATGCCGTTTACAAACATGATAAATGAATCCGAATGATATCTGAAGTTGATAGAATCGGCAAGTTTAATAAGGTTACGTATGTAATGTGCTTTACTGTAGCTTAAGCGAAAACAAAAATGAATTACCCTTGCCAGTTTATGTCGGGTTTCAGATACTAGACCCAGTTTTTCCAAAGCCAAATAATGAGACAATTCTTGTAACCATTTTTTTTAAATGAGGGAAGCACTGTCTTTTTATTTATTTATTTAATTTAATTTACAAAAAAATAGATACGAAACATCTCCCTTTTCCATCACATGAAGTGACAAACTTGACAAAACCATATCATTCCTCTCCTAAAGAACATCTTGTACATGAAACACATATTCGACCAACAGACGGTGACAAAAAGTAACACAAAAATAGTGCAATTAGAGGTGTACCGCAATAATATATCATATTTCCAACACTGTTTGCGACTGCAATACACCAAAAACAAAAATGTACCGATGGATAACAGGTAAAATAAGCATTTCGATCAATTCGATCTCTTCAATATTGTAGCGTAAAGCATTTTTTCACTGGAGTCACAGGGTTGAGTTCAGAGGGTGTGTGTGTGTGTGTGTTTGCCCTGTGACAGGCCCGTGTCTTCTCTCTACCCATCCCATCTGTTTGAAGAAGCCTCTCCACTGACTGCTTGTGAATCCGCTGAAGAGTCTCTCCGTAGAGCACACCGCCCCCTCTGGACCACGACCCCCCGCTATACCTGTCCCCCACACAACCCTTCCCCCCGCCACCCACGCAAACACACACACACAGAGAGACAAACAGAGAGACAGCAAAACAGACAGAAGCAAACACACATGACACACGAAATAGTGTTTGAAATAGTATTTTCTTGTAAAATGTACTTAATTGATTTGTTCACCTTATAATAATCATATGCATTTCTTACTGGGCATTTACATGTGATTCAATTGTGCATTTAAAAGAATTACATGGATGAAAGAATGGATGAAAGGGTGCTGATACACGTTACAAGTACAATTGTTTAAAACTTCACTAGCAAGAATGTAAACCTTTAGTTAACAACAAGTCACTATTGATATATTTTTATGAAAACCATTACCATTTATGAATTTAGCGGATGCTTTTATCCAAAGTAGCTAACAAAAAAAACAGGAACAAAAAAAAGCTAATAAACGTGTTTATAAAATGTTCTAAAAACAGCTATTTTTTATACCTAACTGAGATTAGGTTTTACCTAACTGAATTGAAAAACGAAATAAAATAAAATACTTCAAAAGAAGAATACCAAAAGAATAGTTGTTAAAACACATCAAATGAAAATACATGGATACTGTAACCATTTAGCATAATGGAATTAAACAGAGGATCATGCATGATATTACCCTTTAATAAATATAATTTTAACAATAAAAGTAAGGGGGGAAAAGAGCTAATAGAAAGAAAAAGAGATGAGGAATGATTGAGAAGGAAACCATGGATGTACTCTCTATGGAATCTAATCACACATGCAGTGTAACATCCAAACAACCCACAGATCACGGCTCAGGCCTTTAACTGCTCCAGTGACATCAGTATGACCCAGCTGCTTTCAGTACAGCGTGTGCGCTCAGTCTACAGTCACGGTTACAGAGGCACAAGTAAAGCACACTTCATGAATAGAGCTATGCTGATTACTGATTTACAATAAAGATCTCTATTAAAAGCCATGGGTCGTGTGTAGATTCCAGTTACAACAGAGCAGTGATTTCACTTGCAACTGATCCAGGATCAGAGGACAGTCAGTGACAGGCGCAGAGATCTGATTTATCTATAAATTCACTGTAAATGTGTTAAAAGCCCTCTTCAGACAAGACTAGTTTTCCCTGAGGTTAGCTCGATTTGTGTTTGACAGACATGCTATGTGTTTTTTTTTTACCTCTCTGAATTGACCATGTCTGTATTTTTAACACACACACACACACAAACACACATTACATCTAAAATAAATAGTCACTCCTCTATATTTTCCAATAAATATCCAGTATTGGTTGATAGCAATATATTCACAAATGTCTGCAGATAACTGATAAGGTGCTGATATTTGATGCATCCCAAGATTTAGACAGTTTTTGGCAAATTCCTGAATAAAACAACAGTTGGTGGTTCAAGTACAGCTGGCACCCCATCTTACAGGAAAAAGAAAATCAAATCACAGACTGCTCACAACAGCCATTACAGTATCTTTAATATTGCATTTCATTCCTAAAATAATTATAGTCTACATAATAAAAAAATGGTCAATTAAAAGAATATTCCTGACTAAATATTACTCTAACGACTGATCGTGGCATCATGGGAGACATGAGTTTGGTCACAGTTTTGATGCGGGTTATCTGAACCAAAAGCTTCCCTTTTTTATGTAATTGATGCTGTTTTTAAAATAATCACAAGTGGAAGCTAAAACTGACACTACAACAGCTTGAAACCAACAAAGGGAAGTTAAGTGTACTTTGATATGCTACTTTTTTGCGCTCTGACCCTAAAACAATTCTATTTAGCTGAATATAATCTCAAGAAGCAGTGATATTTGGGACAGTATATCCGCAAGAGTGACTGAGAGAAATAGCGAGAAGGAGAGAGAGCGCTTTAGAAGTAGTCATGTACTGTGAGGCTACCCATCTCCTGTTGCCTAGCAACTGCAGCAAGCAGTTAAATGGTCCTATGGGTTAAATGGGTTTGAGGAGCACTGCAGCACAATTACTGAAGCCTTCTTACAGGTCTTTACTTCACCAATCATCATCAGCACCAGCTACACACCCTGTTTACTTTCATTCAAGCCAGATCATGTGGAATGTAATGTATAATTATGCATAAACAGAGTACGACATGAATCAGTGCGACACTATGAATCAAAAGTGAGGCTTTTTTTTTTGTTCTATTCACATTTTGCAGAAGTATAAACAGCTCATCGAGGATTGAAAAAAACCTGAAAGCATAAAAAAATTCTTTCCTCGGGTCTCTAAGGAAATTTGGGCATTTTTGTATCGGCTGAAATGAACAAGAACATTTAGGTCAGCTGTAGAGATCGAACTGATTTATTTAGCAATAATTAATTATATTCCCAGAGTTTGGTATTTTGGAGCTTAAGAAAAAGCAATAAAAAATAAAAAAAAAGCAATGAAAATGTAACTTACATCAGTGTTATAGCTTGTGAAATCATTCAATTTTATTTTCATTTACCTTCAATCATAATTTTCTCCTTTCAATTCAAATGTCCATGGAAAGCTTGCATATGCATGTTCCCCATGTTCTACAGCAGAAAGACCAATTCAATCGCTGGCCAGAGGGAATTCACTGCATTAACATCGATCAGGCTCACACAATAGCATCAATAGCCAGTAGGGTCAATAATAAAAAACTTCAACCATGCTTCATCCGGGCTGTCTAAAAATTGCACTCATGCCTTTCTGTGCAATTCCTGTTGAGCGACTCAAGTGGTTGGTAAACAATCTTATATTATGAATGAAGTCATTCAGAAAAAGTTTTCAGTAGTCCGATTAATTCTTTACCAACTCTGTTTAATTTGCGACTAAATTATATAGAATGGGTATCGTTTCAAAAGTTTGGTGGCATAATATTTTTTTAAAATGTTTTTGGAATATGCCTCTTATACTCATCAGGGCTCCATTTATTCAATCAAAAATACGGTAAACAGTAATACTGTGAAATATTAGTGCAATTTAAAATAACTGTTTCCATTGTAAAATATTTTTTAATGTAATTTATTCCTGTGATGCAACGCCGAATTATCAGCAGTCATCACTTAAGTCTTCATGATGTAACATGATGCTCAAGAAACATTTATTATCATAATCAATGTTGATAATTAAACTTAGTTTTTAATATTTCTTTTTTCAGGATTCTTTTGTAAACGGAAGTTCAAAAGAATATAATTTATCTTAATTATAGTACCATTCTGTCTTTAAAGTCACTTATTGTGTTCTTTCAGACCAAAACTATTTCTTTAAATACATTATATTATTTAAATCTAAACACAGAGACGCAAAATATGTGCTTTAGAAGTACTAATAAGCAGTTGATATGTTAATAATAGACATGCTAGTCAGCTAGTTTATAGTGAGAATTGGTATAACAGATATATAACAGACTCCAAACATTTGACAAGTTTCACACAAAAAAACATAACAAAAGCATAATGTTCTTCATAAACAGTTTGGAAGTCTTAAAGTCAATATGTCACTGCAGCGTACTCAGAGAATACCTAGAGAAAGCAAACTGTTAGCATTGCCATTCCTCTCAACAGCAGCTGTAGGATGCCCCTAGTCGTCGAGGCTAACAGGACAATGCTAACGTAAAACCCTTCAGAGGTGACATGAATTGCTCCCTGAAGAAAATATCAGGTTTACTGCAGCTATCCCTATTTGTGTAGTATTCATGCGACCCAAGACATGCTGTTTCTGTCAGGTAAAGTAGGCTAATCGTATACCTCACTGCTTTTTGATATATTTTTAAACAATCAAGCAAAGCCTCCCGTCTTTGTCAACTCAGGTGAGGCCAGCAACTGTACTTAAAAAGAGCCCCTGTGTCCTAGCATACTTGCATTTCAATTAAAAGTGTGACTGATAGCCCGGGGAAGCTTTTAACCTAGCTGGCCCACTCTGAGATTGCCCATTTTTAATACACGACTGACAGTGATCCCAACGGTGAACCTGGCTTCACTTTGATACATAAACACCTGCACCTCAAACTGCCTCTCAGTTCAGCTCATCAGCACCGTTTCGGCCTCCACTCACAGCTGTACCGTCTGTGAACATTTTAGTCTTGACTTAAAAATGATCTTAACCCAAAAACAAAATTCTGTCAGAGCCCTAGCTCTCAAATCTCCTTCATATCTTTGCATATTTCTTCTCCACCTTCTTCTACTTATAAATGGTGTTGAGTGTGCTGCATTTCTGACTGTCTACTTCTCATGTCTATGATCATTCGCTCAAGGGATGCACAAAAGATCTGTGCCATATTTGGTGATTGTACAGATGATACGAGGCTGTAGAGATAAACCACAGTCTTTACACTGGAACAGACTGTATAAAGGTATAAAGGTTTTTTGTCAGCTGAACAATTGGTATGCTGTTCAAGTACAGTGCAGTCCATTAAACACACTGTGCTTCTCATTTTCATTCCCGTCAAACATTAAATGTAAATCTAATTGAATTAATCAGTATTGGTCCATAATGGATATTTAATAGCTCATGCTAATTTAATCCATTTTTACATTTAAACACGACTCATCATCGAATGGTAACTTTAAGTTTAAATCTTTACAAACACTGATAATTTAAAAAGAATAGTAAATGTAATCTTTTGCATATACAAAAAAAAAAAAAAAAGAATATCCCTTTTTCATTATTAACATTATAATGCTATGTTGACTTATTTCTTTAGTGATTTTTTTTTTGACAAAATAGTACAGACTATTATTATCAGCAATGACATAATGGCATATTTATTGAAATATAATATATAGGTATAAACTATAGTTTTTTTATAGTAGATATATTGGCCAGACAATTTTAGATTAGCAGCATCACACTGTTATCGGGACAAACTGATAATGGACAGCACACATTTTCTATTTTCAACACTTTTAGTATTTCCCCATTCAAGTAACAGGAGTTGCTCTTTCATGACAGAATGATTGTTTAAGGGAGAATAATGCAGACTACTGGAAAGAAGAAATGCCTAGTCTGTACTAAAAGCATGGCAGAAATACTTAGCATGTGGAAGATGTCATTGAGGTTGATATCTGGATAGCACAGCTTGGACTGCTTTCTCGGGAGAAAGGGCTGCACTCTTGTGTTCTCTGTTCTGACAGCACTCTCAGACTGTGGTCTTTGAATCATTGTCAGTCATTGGGATAACGTTGAGACTCAAACACAGAGATACAAGGAGGAATTAGACATGTTGATATATTTGTGACAGGATCCCACACTCAAAGCAGTAGCACAGTTAAGTGGAGGCCTGGGTGGGTGACATACATCTAAAATGCCAGGTAAATGTTGACATCTCGGATTTACAGATCCCCTTTTGAATCTCTCTTCAGTTCTCACAGATGTGGGCGAACATGCTGGAAAAAGCAGAGACTGTTTACATAAAACAGATGATGAACCAAAGTAGTCCTACCACTTCTCCTTTTATGATGCCGGCACATCTATATCAAGCACAGTGAGTTTTATCTGCCCATTTAAACATAAAAATCGACATTTAAAACAGAGATAAAAACAATTCTTGCTATAGATTCTCTTATTCTGTAGTTAGTTGAACTGACAACAAGATGCATTTTCATCTTTAAAACTCACTGCCACACTGTAAAGGCCATTCACATCAAGAAGGTTAACTATAACAATAATTATACTGACATCCACAACCAATGCAAAATAACATTCTGTTTATTATAAGTGCACAATCCAGGTATGTGTGCAGCTTTAAATGCATGCCATGAGCTCTTTAACCCTCTCAAGGCAGGCGTTGCTGATTTGCAACAGTTTTGCAACTAAAAACCTTATTACTCCAGATACATATTTTATGTATCTGGAGTACTAAAAACTTTACTAAAGGTTGCTAAAGTTACTAAGTTACTAAAACTTAATTTGAGCCTGAGAGGGTTAAAATCAGGTGGATTCTGATTTTAAAGATCATCAGCTAAAAAAAAATAAAAAATATGTCACACTCACCAAAAAGCGGCTGGACACTGCTCAAATAAAACCAAGAACAATGTACAAGCAATACGTAAAACAAAACAAAAACTTAATGCTTATTAAAACTTAAGAAAAAATGTATTTAAAATTCACCTGCAGTGCGCCAGGATTTCTGTTCCAAGTCAAAAGAGTCCCTATGAAATCCTCAGCTATGCCACAGGCCCCTACTTAATGCAATTCTATGGGATACTTCTAGTCTTTTATAGTCCACCAGGCACAAATTATAAGTTGAATTGCTTAGAAAATTTATAGCACACCACTCAACAATACCCATGATTTAAAGTATCATTTAGGTGCTTTAACAAGCACCATTAAACAATGTAAGTTCTCAAAGTGTCTATCTAGCTGCAGCTCAAAACTGGACTGCCTCACTGATGGAGTGAGATCCCTCTTATGGCCCATTTAAAAGTAAGGCCAGCTAAGACAAGATGGTCCCCACAGGACCTCCAGCAAGCCAGTTTCAGACGCTCAGCTGGTGGCTGCCTCTCCTGTCCTCCTAACCCTCTTTCCAACCTCCAACAGACTCGCCGGCCAGCACATACATCAAATGCAGTGCCAGCTATCCTCAAACAAAGAGCACCTGAACAGCCGGCTCGTGAGGTGAAAGTCAAAACTCTTCCAAAAGCTCTCTCATTTAGCATGAGTACTTTCAGGCCATCCAAACTGAAAACTGGCAATGACGAAAGGACTGAAGTTGGTTTAATATAGGAGAGAAAGCAAATAAGTTCCAGCAAAAGTATATAATATTATAGCCTCGAATATCAAGCCTCGTGCATCTTGTCCTCAGGGACACTGAAGCCACAAAGGTCAGACATGTTTGTTCTAAACAAAAGGATCCTGTTCTTCAGTAAACAACCTTGCAGTGTCAATAGAGCAGGAACTCTCCCTTGGGTGGCCTGGTAAACCCCACGGTCCCCACCATGATCTAATCTGGTTGAAAGCACCTGGAGAGGCTAACAGCATTCAGGACTAATTTGAGTTTCAACTACTTGCTTAACATGGATGCACTTTAACAGGCAGTTGAACATCCTTATTGCATTATTACACGCATTCTCTTCCTGCAATGTGGCTCTCGGCAGACTTTTTATTAGGTCCCGAAAGCCGAGCAGATGGCCCTTGTTGGGCTCTTTATCCATGTGTAATTGGCTCTCAACATTCATTAGCTGGTTGAAACATCAGCAATCAGCCATTGAATACTCAGATTTAACTTCTATCGCAAATGGATTCTGATCGAAATTGGATCATAGCTTAGCTACAAAGGGACCTTTAGGGAATCATTTTTTATTTCTTTTTGAGTTTAGATGATAAAAGAACACACTGTGATAGTGGTAAAAGTTAGAAAAATTGGAAATACAGCTGGGCTACATTCACATACATCATACTTGTATCTACTAACAGATGTGAATCTCAAATTGTCATGTATATTATTAGCTTCCAACTGTGGATCCAACCACGGCCACGTTGATTCTCAAAATGCAGGTGCGTGTCCTAAAAATTGAAGGGAGTTAGTTAGGTCATTAAATGTGGTTGTCAGTCTAGTTTATAACTAAAATGTGTATGAAACAGAAACATATTTAGCATTCTAATTCAGGACTGACGTAGTGAAACTCAAAAGCTCAAAACGATGTCATAAAATAGCTTTAAAAATTGTTGGCAGTTATTAAGCCTCTCATTAACCACAACTAGATCCCAGTGAACTAGGAAATTACAGACCCGTTCAAATCTTCTGATCATGTCTCCAATTTTAATGAAGCTGTGTCTACTCAGTTGTGAGGTTTTTTTATTTATTTGTTATTTGCTTCTTGCATCAGACCAATGCTGCATCTTATTACTAGGTTTACTTGTACTTTATCTTAGCACTGTGTTCGACACTATAGATCATGATTGGTCTGATAGATTAATTACAAAACTACACGGGTATTCAAGAACAGGCTTTATGATGGTTTAGATCCTACGTCTCTGACCCCTACCATTTAGTTTATTTAAACAGGGAATTATCTCAATTAACACCAGTAAAGTTTGGCATACCACAAGGATCCGTCTTAGTCTGTCCGTTATTTTCAATATACACATTAGAAATATTATTAGAAAATATGGGCTTAGTTTCCATTGTTATGCTGATGATACTAAACAATATAATTTATATGTATATATCTAAATTGATAGCCTGAATGCACTGTAAGTGGCTTTGGATAAAAGCGTCTGCTAAATGCATAAATTTAATTTAATTTAATTTAAATTTAATATATATATATATATATTATTTGATCAGTTATATCTTATCAAATGCACATTATACTTCTTTGCTTGGTTTGAATGGCAGCTCTTCTTTTTTTCTCTGTTTCTGCAATGGGATGGGAATCTCGAGTAGGGCTGTCACTTTTTATTCAATACTCGAATATGCGTTCCAACATGACGTGAAATATCCGTAATCGAACTATAAATAAGATATCCGGTTTTTAAAATGCCATGTGTAGCGCATTTTTTACAGTCTATGATTAGACCGTTTGTTTTTTATTTTATTCTTTGCCATCTTATCCAGTAGAGGGCACTCTAGGCATATTGTAGCGTAGGCCCATGACCAAATCAAGCGAATAAGAGCTAGTAGCCATGCACGTCTGTGCTCTCCGAACGTGTGTTCTCCACCGCGGGGAACATTGTAAATAAAAACAGAGCCGCACTTAATCCAGATCAAGTTGATAGACTGGTGTTTCTTGCAAACAATATTAAGAAATGAATTAGGCTTGGCTATATGCCTTACTCCTGCTGCTGTTTAAGTTGTCACGTTATTGTTTGTGTCTGTTCTGAATCGTATTTTTTTTCTTTTTTCATTTAGCCTAATGTTGTGGGATATGCATAGTGGCACTTCATATAAGTTGATAATCTGCTTTTTCAAACATTAAGTAAAAAAAAAAAATAATCCAGATAGTCCTGTTTATGACTCACTGTTAATACATTTGTGATTGAATCTCCATTAGGCTAAGGTGTTTTTTTGTTTGTTTGTTTTTTATGTGCGGGGGGGCGGGCACGTAGATATTCAAATATATTCGAATACACTGCATGATATTCGATATCTGTTCGAATTTGATTTTTCTCAAAAGACAGCCCTAATCCAGAGGTGACTAGGAATAACCTGGCACCATTTTGGAGAGTATCAAAACACATACACATGCGCCTGCATTCGTGTTCCACATCAGCAGCATCACACGCATGCGTTATTTACGTGCAGATCAAAGCATGTACATTCGTCATGATACTCTCCCAAAATGGTGCCAGGGTGACATGAAAGAGAAGAATTGCTGAATAAAGTAATTATTTTTGTTTTCTTTGTGCACAAAAAATTATTCTCGTAGCGTCATATAATTACACTTGAACCACTGATGTCACATAGACCATTTTAACAATGTCTACAGTGTTTACTACGTTTCTGTGCAATGATCATGGTAGTACCCTTGCTGTCTATGGAGGGTCAGAGAACTCTCAGATTTCATAAAAAAATATCTTAATTTGTGTCCTGAAGATGAACGAAGGTCTTATGGGTTTGGAATGACATGAGGATGAGTGATTCATTATATAACTTTCATTTTTGGGTGAACTAACCCTTTAACTACTAGGAGTCATGAGGCCTTAGAAGACTGTTAAGAATATAGAATATTTAAAAGATTAAATACACAAATACTGTTTGAATTATCAAAAACTGCTTTGGACATTGAATATTTAAAGGATTAAATAGGTCACACATCTCTTCTATTTCAGAGCAAGTCAATAACACTGAGGTAAATTGTACTGGTTTCTACTAGACTAATGTGATTTCAGTGGGACTAAAGCATTTACGTTACACTGCTGAATTACTGTTTTATTCTGAAATCTATTCTGAATGAAATCAGACTTTTAAAGTGCATGTAAATGTACTTAATGAGATCACACAGAGGGCAAATGGAAACATCTGCCTCTCAGATTTTTCTCCTGAGGGACAACAGTAATCTCTAATGTGCCTCCTCTAGTGTATCAGAAAAGATATTAATGTCTCAAATCGTACACAGAATTGCTACAATATCAAAACCTGCAAAGGTCAAACATTTCAATAAAGAAATCTAACATTTGATCAAATTCTTCCAAAACCAAAACTATGCTTTCTACATGGATTTTAAAGCTCTATACTCTTACTGTGTGTCAACAGTTGTCTTATTTATCTAAATTTTTAAGAGGAACATCTAAGTTGATATTTCAATTGTAAATGACTAAATCTCTCTTGAGATATCTAACAACAGAAAAGAAACTTTCTCGATAGATACACTGATACACAGAGCTTCACTCATCTCAACAGTAGAATGCAGCAGTGCCTTATGTCGTCATTGATCATTTATATTTTCCCCTCAAAATGAGGCTACTGTCTGGAACATGCCATTCCAAAGCTGCTAAAATGGAGCAAACACATAAATTATTCTTGCAAGAACAGGGTGATGACGTATATGAACTGATGCCATGTTCTCTGATGATCGAGGTTTTTCTATGCGTTTCATATACTACTGATCTCCCCGAACGCCCACACATAACCCCCCCCCCCCATTTAAGCACTGCTTCATGGAACACTTATGCTATTTATAGAGGCTTTAAATGGCCCACACCTTCATATGTGGTTATGTTCTGCCTTTGCACTGAACAAAGCGAGGTGTGAGACACCCCCCACATCACAAATATATAAATGCAATCACAGTCTGCTTCGATTTCCAAGGGCATTTAGGCAGAAGGTGAGTGGTCGGAGATATACAAGTGAAATCATCAGGGTGGTTTTGTAAGGTTTTAGGTGTACAAATAATAATAATTGCTGTTAAAGAGACTTTCTGTAAGTCTGAGTGATTCTGATTGGTCAATCTCCAAAATCTCATATCAATGCAGTCTCTTTTTTTCTTACATAATTTAAAATCAAATCAATATTTCAAAATTAATTAAATATTTTTATGGTTAAAATAGTAATTTTTCCATAATATGCAGGTAAAATGAACCAATAACAGGTGGTTATCGCAAATATATTTTATGTACAGTCGTGGCCAAAAATTTTGAGAATTACATAAATATTAGTTTTCAAAAAGTTTGCTGCTAAACTGCTTTTAGATCTTTGTTTCAGTTGTTTCTGTGATGTACTGAAATATAATTACAAGCACTTCATACATTTCAAAGGCTTTTATCGACAATTACATGACATTTATGCAAAGAGTCAGTATTTGCAGTGTTGGCCCTTCTTTTTCAGGACCTCTGCAATTCGACTGGGCATGCTCTCAATCAACTTCTGGGCCAAATCCTGACTGATAGCGACCCATTCTTTCATAATCACTTCTTGGAGTTTGTCAGAATTAGTGGGTTTTTGTTTGTCCACCCGCCTCTTGAGGATTGACCACAAGTTCTCACTGGGATTAAGATCTGGGGAGTTTCCAGGCCATGGACCCAAAATGTCAACATTCTGGTCCCCGAGCCACTTAGTTATCACTTTTGCCTTATGGCACGGTGCTCCATCGTGCTGGAAAATGCATTGTTCTTCACCAAACTGTTGTTGGATTGTTGGAAGAAGTTGCTGTTGGAGGGTGTTTTGGTACCATTCTTTATTCATGGCTGTGTTTTTGGGCAGAATTGTGAGTGAGCCCACTCCCTTGGATGAGAAGCAACCCCACACATGAATGGTGTCAGGATGCTTTACTGTTGGCATGACACAGGACTGATGGTAGCGCTCACCTTTTCTTCTCCGGACAAGCCTTTTTCCAGATGCCCCAAACAATCGGAAAGGGGCTTCATCAGAGAATATGACTTTGCCCCAGTCCTCAGCAGTCCATTCACTATACTTTCTGCAGAAGATCAATCTGTCCCTGATGTTTTTTTTGGAGAGAAGTGGCTTCTTTGCTGCCCTTCTTGACACCAGGCCATCTTCCAAAAGTCTTCGCCTCACTGTGTGTGCAGATGCGCTCACACCTGCCTGCTGCCATTCCTGAGCAAGCTCTGCACTGGTGACACTCCGATCCCGCAGCTGAATCCTCTTTAGGAGACGATCCTGGGGCTTGCTGGACTTTCTTGGATGCCCTGAAGCCTTCTTTAAAAGAATTGAACCTCTTTCCTTGAAGTTCTTGATGATTCTATAAATTGTTGATTTAGGTGCAATCTTAGTAGCCACAATATCCTTGCCTATGAAGCCATTTTTATGCAACGCAATGATGGCTGCACGCGTTTCTTTGCAGGTCACCATGGTTAACAATGGAAGAACAATGATTTCAAGCATCACGCTCCTTTTAACATGTCAAGTCTGCCATTCTAACCCAATCAGCCTGACATAATGATCTCCAGCCTTGTGCTCGTCAACATTCTCACCTGAGTTAACAAGACGATTACTGAAATGATCTCAGCAGGCCCTTTAATGACAGCAATGAAATGCAGTGGAAAGGTTTTTTGGGATTAAGTTAATTTTCATGGCAAAGAAGGACTATGCAATTCATCTGATCACCCTTCATAAAATTCTGGAGTATATGCAAATTGCTATATTTATGTAATTCTCAAAATTTTTGGCCACGACTATATATGTATATATTTCGCCATTATGACTGACTAATTGTACATTAATGACTCAAAAATTCAAACACTTTTTGGAATTCTCATTTCTTCTTCTGACCATCTCACCAGTCGTTATCCCATCTCATCATTCATGCACTTCTTCCTCTGTCTCTGTTTCTCTTCCTCAACTCTATCCAGATGTAGCACATTCAGCCAGCTCTTCTTCAAACTCGTAATTTTGCAATTAAGACTGAGGAGGCAAAAGAGGCTCTCCTAAGCAGCTGGCTCACCATCAAGCTGACAGCAAGAGGAAATCCTCTTTTATTATTTACTCGCTGTGTTCCACAAACTGATGATTAAGGAAGAACCAGATCACAGCTTTACTGGTATTCTATAAGGAATGAAACCTTCCTTAGTAAACCGTCCTTAGTGTCATTCTCTTTTTCTTCTTTGAATGCACACAATAATTGCCAGTGAGTGGCCAGTTTGTCCCTTTAGTCTCTTTGCTGCTTAACAGCTGATGGATTCACTGTTACAGTAAAAGGTTTTGAAGACAAAAGAATTACCTGTGTTTTCTATACATTACAATCCTAAGTTCATCAGTTCGTAATGAATATAATTATGAATAGGCTATAATATTTTGTCCACACCTTAAATCTCAAGTCAGGGTGACAACTAATAAAATAACACATTACTGTTACAAGTAATATCGCAAGTAAGTAACACAAGTTACTTCGTTTTCCCATTTGTTCACTGACACCTCTCCTGTCCCCATGTTAAGAGAAATTATGATTGAGGTACTATTTTTTTTTATAAACAAGTCCAGCCCAGGAGAAAAAAAGTAATGCAAAATTAACATAATGCATTACTTTCCATAAAGAGTAACTAAGTTATGCAACTTATACAAGCTGATCTGTTATTACTCATGCATATAAAATTCTTGGACATGCATATTACTGAGCTAACAGTGAGTCCTCCAAATGTCAGAAGTGTACAGTATTTTAGATCATTTTTGTCTTTTAAGACTAGTTCCACAAAGTTCTGGAATGTTCCACATACCAAATATGTGTTTATGCAGAGGTCACGTGTAGGTAATGCTTTTACCATCATGAATTATGATACAACTTGTTCCATTAGGTTTTCTCAACACAAATGAAGCATTCAGGCAATCTCTGACTGCTCGTTTTGGTGCAGATCTAAGTGCAATTGTCATGTTAACATATGGAGAAAATATCATGCATCAGCTTCTGAAATAAACACTCCAAACAAGCTAGGTGTTAAAACTCCCTTACATGAACAGTTCACCCAGACATAAAGATCTATACTCAGCCCTATTAATCTCACATTTTTCGCCCTTCAAAAAGGGAATAATCCATAAAATGTCAGGGCTGCTCTCTTCTATTCAACTAATGTAAATGAGACTGTCAAGATTAAAAAAAAAAAAATACAGAAAAAACATATGGTGCAATATTTTTTAATTATTAACCCAAAAGCATGTCTCGCTCTTCTGGTGCATTCACAATACACACCAAAAGGAGGAGAAGAAACTGCACAAACTACATTAATAATGAGCAAGACGTATAGATCCTACACTGTTCTAACAGAGCTTCACTCTTCGAGGATGTACAAACAGCTTTGCTCTCCAGCAGAGACCCTCAGGTTTCAGCATGTTTGAGCATGACCTTGCAGAAGAATTCCCTTTCTCCCTCAGCTCCTATGGGGTCCCATATTCTAGACAGAATCAATGGAGGGTTTCAACAGGTTTAGAGGAGATTTGAGAAAGTGACTGAAAGGAAAAGAGCTAGGAACAGAGGGAGAGAGGGGAAAGATCGAGCAGTCATCATACACTCAACTGTGCACCTGTAATTAGAGATAGTGCTGAAGCCTGCGGTGGAAAAATGGAGAAGTACAGCACTGCAGAGGGTGCCATTGACCTGCCGTGACCAGTAATTGCAGTCGCCTTAAAGAACATCCAGTGCCTTTAGTGCGTAAGCGGGGAGCAGGAATTAAAACCACTTTTCCAGGGTAATTTAAACTCATACGGTGAAGAAAACAGCTATCAACAGGTCTTCAGTAACAAATTTCAATGTTAGAAAACGTGCCAAAACTTCACACTTCCAAGTTAAATAGCATGTGCAAGAGTTTGAAAAAAGCTGCCTGGATGGTTTCTTTGCATAACATGATTTCATATGAGAAATGCCTATCTTGCTCATACTCCAATGTGAAAGAAGTCTCTCAGAAATTTGATAATTAGACCCGTGAGACAAATGAGAGGCATGAACATCTGCAGTGAGGACATCAGCTGCTTCAAATCTGAACAATTATGCAGGTAGAATCAGACTTCTGTTGTTAAAATGATTTGAAAATCTCATTTAAATTAGATGTGTAGATATCGGAGATTGCCGAGAATATCTGCACTAGCGTCTATTTTACCAGTGTGCAAATTTCTGTTTTATGAAACGTCCTGTTAATTAGTTTCCATTTTACTGTCGAGTTGTTTTGTATAATATCATAATAGCTACTCTATAAAAATGAAATATACTTGAGGAACCATTCCCATCACACTGGTGGAAACCTCTGGAAAACCTCAACGCTCTCTTTCAAAATGGGCCTTATAAGTTCATGCAAGACGCTAAACATTGTAAACGCGTCCTCCAGTAACACCATCACAAAGAAAAAGCTTTGAGAAATGTCAAATATACAGTATTGAAATTCCTTGAAAATGATTAACTGTTGCTGCAAGAAATTTACAAACACCACCACAGGCACTTCCTGAGATCTTTCAAAATATGTAATGAATAAATTCCTACCTTGACACTGAAATCCTTGTTTCCCAAAACCCCTGAAAGATAAACGCAAGAGTTAATTGAAAAAAGAATAGTACCATAATTTTTTAACATTTACACTTGCACTAAACTGCTTTGTGGTTTGATTTTTTTCATGTAGTATGACTCATTTCCTATTTCTTGTACTGTCTTATACTCTTGTATTGGCTTACAATAACAATCGAGTCATTTTTCCAATCATATTTTTTTAAATATGATTTTACTTTGGGAAATCAATTCAGAGTCAGCCGAGTCTACATCTGATGGCCATAAACGGGTAAATTTAAATTAAATTTAAATGTATGCATTTAGCAGACGCTTTTATCCAAAGCGACTTACAGTGCATTCAGGCTATCAATTTTTACCTATCATGAAAAATTTAATTAAAAAAATTAATTAATAGAGTACTGTCTCTAGATAGACTGCACCATAGGTTTTGAGACAGTGTACAGTGTAACACCTGAGCTGGAACAGTAACAGGTCCACTTTTATGGAAAGCCATTTTAGCATTTATTCCTTAAATTAACTCAGATATACTTTTATGTTACAACACCTTTTTTATTTGTTATTCATTTATTAGACAACAGTGTCTTCTCCATTGCATTTTTACTAAAAACATTTATAATTTAACTAAGAAAACATTAAAAACAAGTTAAAAGCAAAGGAGCAGTTCGGGCATGTCATTACATATAAGAAAACATTTTAAGACATATACTTGTGCTCATATATCGATACCAGCAACTCTCAATTAGTAAAAAGAAAATGTAATGGCAAAATGCATAGCAGCAGTCGGAATTGTTACTACTAAGTGTTGTATTGATTACTAATAGTATGTATTGAATATCTACATGTATTTTAATAAATAGCTGTAAGTAGTACATTTGAAGACTAAAGTCACTAATGGATTACTTAGTAATACCTAAATATATATATATATATATATATATATATATATATATATATATATAAAGAACTAGAAACACTTGGTTTTAATAAATTAATGTTAAAGCACCTTGCCATACACTTTAATAAGGACCGCACAAACTCTTACCAGATAAAGTCCGTGCAGTGGCTGCAGAAAGTAGGCTGCTTGAAGAAGCGAGCGATAAACTTGTGGTTCTTAACTTCGTGAACGTTCTTCTGTCTCAGAGCACCTTGTCGGGCAAAGCCCCTCATGGGTGCGCTGCTCTCCTCTCCATCGCTGTTCGATTGCTCTGCCATTCTCAACGTGGGGAAAGTTTGCGCGAGCCTGTACACTGGAGTGAGTTGTGCGGAGTACGTACACGTAATGTAAAGCTTCAGATTGCGATGAACTCTCAGGCGCGATGCTTTGCGTCCCTCTCCGCCCAAGTGCCCTCCTTACGCACCGGTACACGCACACACACACTGACGCGCTGTTACAAGACTCCTCCCACACTCCCACTCATTTACCTTTGGCAAGCTTGAGCTGATTGATGGAGATTCTGTCAAACCTCTCTCACATTTACATGAAAGAGTCTGACAGCATAATGAAAAGGAGACAATGGGAAACATTTACGAGTAGATAATTAAACGCGAGGCTCAGGAAAATGTATATGGCAGGAGAAGTGTCAATCATGTAGCTCGTCACTGCCTTGTTGATACTGTATAAGTAGAACACATAGGCCTACTCTAAGTGATAAAACTTAAAGGTGCACTCAGTATTTTCTTTCTAAATATTTTTATGCAAAATAAATAACAGTTTAGAGAAATTATTAGAATCATTTACGACCATTAAAGTTAAAGTCTAGACTGTTGTCTTCTAGATTCTAGAAAAAGCGATTTATTGTACATGGAGCGGGTCGCCCCCTCATGGGCACTAACATGATGACATCACATGATCAGCTGTAGAAAACGCACAGGATTTTTTCAAAGATTACATTTGTCTAGATTAAATAGAGCGCATGTGCTAAATGTTGGAATGAGAGAAACAAAAAAGGAACAAAACACGATGCTTTTGTGTGAAGCTGGAAATTGGTAAAATTAGTAAAACTTCATTGCTGATAGATTCACATCCTGGCTAAATTGGGATGATATGAGCCAGTTAGAAATTAAATTTACAGAGAGCACCTACAACATTGAATTAATTTGAGCACTGCATATTCATACCTGAAAACTGATTAGACCATATCAAGATAATTAGGAAATAATTCCTAAATTTAATTAGCCTGTATTTAATAACATATTTTATGATAAAATGTGGTGAAATTAGAAAGAATATTTATGTTATGCAGGTAAGGAACCACCATAGACCATATATAGATTTCAATTCTGATCTATTTTTGTATTTTTGTTTTTCCCAATCCTAAATATGTGATTACATTTTACTATATGCATGAAAAAAGCACCAACTCTGTGATTATTTCATATGAATTACAACGTTGTTGACAAATCTTCAAGTTAAGAAACCCATTAATGATAATACTGTTACAAATGTACCAAGCATTTTCAGGGTGTTTTAATGCAACAGGCTGCAGGATCTCTGATCTCCCTGAAGCATGAAGCTGCATGGAGAGCAAGTTATTTCGGTGGCTGCTCATATAAATTGACGTCTGAGCTTTGTTACATAAACTTTTGTGTTGTGTCCCAGCTGACTCTTTTCAGCAGAGTTGTTTCGTTCCTGTTCTGTGACGCACTAAGTAGGAGGCAAGGACAACCAGCGGCTGAGAGTACAATGGCACCATGCACTTACCTGGAGAGACTGAGTAACCCTCAGCAGGGAGCTTGAACTTCTTGTGCTGATGCTGTCATATTCCTGTTGATCATATCGTGTGATTCATGCTTGTTGCTGAACCACTATATATCAGGGATGCCGCAGTCGATTATAACATTTAATAAAAACAGACTTTAAAGGGTTAGTTCACCCAAAAATGAAAAAATTAACCCCCGATGAATCCTAGGTGTATGTGACTTTCTTCTTTCAGATGAATCAAGTCGGAGTTATATTCAAAATTGTCTTTCAACTTTCGGTGCGCTGAGATTTTGTCCTACCCGTCAGATTTTCTTACCCGGGTTTACTGCGTATGCGCACATCAATATCGCGTCCTTTTTCTCATGCTAAACAACGGTATTTAATGTATCTGCATTAATGTAAGGGTAGGTTTAGGGTTGGGGTAGGTGTAGACTTTAATAAAAGTGCAATCTAATTGGTAGAAAATAATATTTATTGTTGGTTTCCTGTAGCTGTATCCCTTCTAGCTAAAACAGCAAATATAACACATAATTACTGTATTTGCAGTACTGTAAGGGTAGGATTAGGGTTGTGGTCAGTGTAGACGTTAATGAAACAGTAACTTTACAGTAGCAGTTTTTGGTGACGGATTGTACTACTCCCTGTTTTAGTGGGAGGTAGGAAAATTTGACAATGTAGGACAAATCGACAGAACACAGGCTCTATCATTGCAGTCAGCGGGTGTTGCAGTGCTTCAGTCCAAAAGAAGTGAAATAAAAATTTCCCATCCATAAAAAAAGTGTGTCATAAAAAAGCGTTTTTGTAAGTAAAATATTCATATTGAAAATTTAATAATCACTTTAATCTAGCTGAACGCGGAAGCAGCTCCGGGCGGATGATGTATGAGGTCAGTTTTGCGCATGCGCTGCTCAGAAGTCACTAATTAAAAGTACAAAACGAGATTTGTAAAGAAGAATGTCAGATGATTACGATATAAGCCAAGAGAAGACTGGTTTTCCTTTGCTAAAGTAAGGAACTTTGCTTCTTTTGATCCTGTAAACAAATGTTGGTTTTCACGAGACTCACCAGCACATGCGCAACGTTACATTACATTAAACATCTACATTAATCATCAATTACATCTACATTAAAGTGATTATTATGTTTTGAATATGGAGATTTTTCTTACAAAAATGCATAGTAACTAGGAGGCCTTTGGAAGGACGCTTTTTATTTCACTTCTTTTGGACTGAAGCACTCAAACACCCGCTGACTGCAATGATAGAGCTTAAAAGATCAAAGACAATTTTTTATATATAACTCCGACTTGGATTTGTCTCAGGGGTGAGTAAAACGAAGCCTAATTTTCATTTTTGGGTTAACTAACCCTTTAATACACTTAAGTGGGCCCACATGTGTCACAAAGATCACATACATATCGTCTGTATGCATATGCATGCGTGAGAGATTGTACACTGTAAAAACTAATCTATAGAATCTACCCAATAAATGTGAGGTAACAATTTGCATCGACTTTGGTGGGGTAAATTTAATCCCATATATTGAGTATAAACTATCTGAAGTTAAAAGCTATTAAATGCTTGCATAAATTGGGTAACAATTCCTCACATTTATGTATATATTCCATAGCTACTTACTCATTAAAATTAGGTAAAAATGATCTCTTCAAATCAAAGTTAATTAATATCAGTTAATAACAATTACTTATTCAGAGAAGGTAAAATGTACCCCCCACAATAAAGACATTCAGATGGTTCATCAGATCAATATTTTTAATCCAAAAAATCCTATGAAACACTCAAAATATAGTGCAGCACAACAGCTTTAGACAACATTTCAAGTAATGAGCCTGTTTTATAACTCACTGATCTATCAAATGTTGTTTAAAAAATGTTGGATAATAAAACATCCCTGTTTTATCCCTGAATTGACTTTTTATAACTCACTAAGATAACAGTTTCAAATGTTGTTTCTGGATAATTGCCTACTGCAAACAACACATGCCACTTTTTCTATTTTAAAAATCAAAAGCACACACACAAACTCCACATGGTTGTTTCTGTTCATGTACAGTATCAAATATATGGGTAAAGATAAAACAGAACACCAACATTCTTTAGTTTTTGAGCTTGCTCTCACTCTCAAAAATAGGATGAGAATAAAAGAAACAAACAAATGGGGAGGGAAAGAGGGTAGAAGGAGAGATCAAAATTCTTCAGGCCACTTTCTATTGGTATTCCTTTTCTGTCAATCTGGGGGAAATCACAGAGCAATGGAGTGGGCTGAGAGAGAGTGGATGGATCTGTGTCTGTGTGTGGAGCAAATAAGGGAAAAGAAGAAAAATATAAAACTACACTCCATTACAACTCCATTAAAAGTATGTCCAGACAAAAGATCCTCTTCGAACAAGAGGGGAAATGTGTGGCTACTGCATGAGTATATATTTTTGAGACTGTGGACCTTTTTCAGTAGTTTTGCCCCGTCAATTTCCAAACAAAGTTTTTGAAAAGCTTCAAACGTGTTCTTCAGCTCCTTTGGACATTCGATGTTGATTGCATAAATGAGTCCCATCAGCAGTATGCATGCCATTTGGCTTCCACATCCTTCCATCACTTGGTTTCCCTCGATCACAATAGACAATTTTGATGGATCCTCCTCAGCCATGAAATTGTGCTTCACAATCACCTTCATCGTTTTGTCTGTGTAGTCCTCACATTCCTACATGTTAAAAGCAAACAAACAAAAAGCATACACATTTTTATTTTATTTAAGATGCTGTTTCAATATATTTCAGTTTATCTAAAAGGAGAGCAGAGGGGGAGTGGAAGGCAAAAGGAGAAGGTGGATACGAGAGGAGAGGAGGATCCCTTGAGTTAATTAAAAAATCTGTTATCAATATGACATACCTGGCAGTCATGGAAAAGATCTTCTTGTCTTTCACCGAGGTAGTTAATGAGGCAGCAGACAACAGCATCTCTTTTTTCTCAATGTTCTGTGTCTGTAGGGAGATACAATTTAGTGATAAGACTGTTAGCGGTGTGGGGAGGGATTTACATATACTAAGACCGAATTCCGGCCCTGCAACAGACTGGCGACCTGTCCAGAGTGAACCCTGCCCCTTTGCCTGATAAATGCTGGGTTGGCTCAAAAATCTTGTGACCCGAACGGACAAAGCAGTAAAGAAAATGGATGGATAAGACCGAATTCACACACTGATGTTAAAAGGTTTAAGTTGGTAAGGAGCTCAACTTTGCGCACAACAAAGCAATTGTTTACAAATTACTTTACTTTTAATTCACTCATCAATAATTACATATTTGTGAAAAAATAAAATAACATACGTCATATAAAGTGTTCATCAGAGGACGCATCTTGCAACCAGCTGCTCCTCCTTTGGCACGCATTAGGGCAAATAGTGAGTGTCCACATACACAGACTCTGCCTGCAACAGAAATAAAAACAAAAATTACACAAAACAAATTATCAGACATGTACCTGGGTTAGATTTTGTACAAATGATTTTGGGTTTACCTCAATATAATGCAAATAATCACCCCCTTTGGTTATTCGGGTGGGTGTTTAATAAGCAAAATGGATTATAACCCCAGACGTTTAAAAGAACCAGGCGGCTATTTGCAGACCGGTGATTATTTGGGTAAATATGGTAGTTTATCAGTGCTCCTCTGATCTGGGCAGTCTGTCTGTCTGACAAGGGCCGGTCATGCAGAAATAACAGGCTGTGTAGTGACTTAAATAAAGGCATTGCAATTACATATATTAATATTCATACTTCATATAATTAGCTTCATACATGTAATGTGTTTCATAGAACATATTACAAAATTATGAAAACATTTATTAAGCACTGATGTTCTAACAATAACAAATATAAAATATAAAATCAATTCTAAAATGTTGTACGTGATCCCACAATTCCTTAAAAAACTTAGGTGCAGCAACAGTTGGTGTTTTCACACACACTGGCGGGATACAGTGGTAACGTTAATATGTTTTTATTTTTAATCCTGCGCCCATTCAATATATTAGAAAAAGCTGGCTTTGACTAGTTTCTAACCTTAAAACCAGCGGTCAGACACAGTCATGCATGCTGACTAATCTTGTAAAAAGCACACCACGACGGCATTTCAATTTACCGGCAGTTGTGCAGACGGTGAAAGCCCGGGACACAACAAACCGATGGCAAAGAACTAGCAGCGACGAAAGCAGACGTGCCGTTGCGTGTCAATGCGTTCTCATCCTAGCAACGGCACATCTGCTTTCGTCGGGGTCAATTTGTTTATTTGGACCATGATTTGAACACATCAAACCGACGCGTGGAAAACAATAAACCAAGTTGCCTGAACGACGGTTCGACGTTGTCCGATGTGGCTTGATGTGCCCCGGGCCATGGTGACGCCAGCGACAGATTCAAACTTTAATTTCAAGTAATGGCATGTTAAATAAACGAAAGCCGAATACAAGTGAAGTGTAATATCTCATAGTTAAAAAATATATATACAGCACTCCTATGTAAATAGCTTACCTTCACTTCTGCTGTTCGATGGCAGCCAGAGAGAGGATCCAGCGTCGCCCACACTCACTCAAAAACGCGGGCTGACGCATGCGCAATTTAAAGCAAAAAAACTCACGGTTTGGGGGTATATTTTACTGCATTTTTCTATGTGATGGTTCTTACTGTTGACGAATGGGTAGCATATGTAGAATTTACCCATTACTTTAGAATTCGTTGGCTGGCTGCAATAATCATGTACATTTTATATGGTTTCCACAGATTATATTTACCACTCTCCAAAATCACTAGGCTTTGTAAATTAATAAAAGTAGATTTATTGGCAGTAGCGACATCTATGTAATCCAGTTAAAAAAGCGAATCATATGCGTCACCATTTTTTCTTATTACATAAACACACATGTGCATTAGCTGGGCAAATTCATTCCTGATTTATACATACTTTAAATATATAATACAGGCTACACTGAGACATATTTATTTAAACGTAACATTGATTGTCAAACATTTTGGTCTCCATTAGGAGCTATAATAAATGAGTGTACATCAAAATGTTATTTTATATATGCAATCTTATGTTCATATTGGCGCAGTGAAGGCAGTTGAAATAAGTAGAATATGAATGCTAGTATCATTATCTACGTAGAAGCACACAGGGTGCCTGGCTACTGCACTTCTAACATTTCTAAACATCTTTTAAAGGGTTATGGCTTCTTTTTACACCACAGAGATAGTTCACCCAGATACAAACCATGTCTTTTGAAGCCTGTATGACTTACCTTCATCTGTGGAACAAAAGGAGATAATTATAGCAGAATGTCTCAGCTCAGTTTCCCTGCATGGAAGTGAACAGTGTAAACATTCTTCAAAACATCATCTCTACTGCAGATGAAATGGCTCATTTTTGTGAAGTTGTGTGTTGTGAAGCCTTGTTAAATATTTTCTCTTGTTTGACTGTCTTTTCCTGTGTTAAGTCAAGAGTCAGAGGAAACTGTTAAATGCACAATAGCAAGATGGACAGAAATGCAACCCAGAACTGCGTAGTTTAATGCTGGAGCGGGTTATACAGTGTTAAGGTCACAGAGATCACATTGTGAGTAGTGATGCCCACAAGCTAACAGCATCCAGAGCAGATTACCTGCTCTGCGCCCACTAAGCTTGCTGCTGGTGGTCGCCCACGCACACACATCATACCTACAGTACATGCACTGAAATCCTGCCATTTGCAGTCTTCTTTTTTGGGTTTGTGCATTTCGTGAGAGAGGTTTCTCAAGACTGGAACCTCAGACACCTATTGATGTAGCTTCTTTGTAAAATGTATTTGATTTTCAAGCTCATCCATCAATGCAAAATCGTTCCATTTTTTTTTTGTCAGCAGAACAAAATTCAACCAGAATGAACACTGCCCCCTTCTGTTGGTATATATGCACTAAACACTCTAATAGGGGATAGTTCACCTAAAAATAAAAATGGTCATTTACTCCCTCATGTTGTTCCAAACCTGATTTAATTTCTTACTATTGTGGAACACAAAAGATGATATTTTAAGAAATGTATCTGGTTTTTGCGTCTACAATGAAAGCCAATGGTCACCAAAACTGTTCTCCAAAGTATCTTCCTTTTATGTTCCACAGAAGAAGAAAAAAATCTTAAAGGTTTGGAATTATGTTCTTCACTTTAAATTATAATTATTGAGATTTTTTCTACAGTATCACATACAGGTGATATATATGATGAATTCAGTACTCTGAGATATAGGCCTGTTGGTCCGAAAAATGTCTTGGCACCTGTGTCTGATCTCTGCCTCTGGAATAATAAGGAGAGTGTGAGTCTTTATCCTTATGGTTGTTATAGAGATGCCTTTACATAATGACAAATATAGGTTGATCACATCCTTTAAAACACTTTTGTTTTCGTTTCTGCTAGATGAAGAGCATGTGCACAAAATCTTAATAGAATAAGGTAATTTGAATTTCAGCTATTTTATGCGTCCATTACGTACTTGGTTTTAAATACTTTTTCTCAGCTCTTTGCAAGTCATTGTCTAAATTGTTTTACAGCAGTTATAATCTAATGTAATCTGCATGCAACTAATAAAAAATAAATCTAATTCAAAAGCTAAACACAAAATCAGACAATACATAACTTTAATATGTCTGGAACTAATATAATGTGTTTATCCACTGAATGAAACAAAGCACTACTGATTTTAAATGGATCCTGCTACAGAAGGGGTCAAGTTTGAAGGGCTTCATATTAGATTTGACTTATTTGAAGACCCAGAACTTGATTTTACAAAGGTTTAAACGTTTGTTTTGTTTTTATATCAACGGGGGAAAAAATGGAGTTTTCCAGATTTTGTACATTTCACATCTAATTATGACAGTAATTGCAATAGGAAACAATTGTATCAGCAGTACAAATAATGTGAGTTATTATACAGTCAACCCAACTAGAGACCTGAACTAGTATTCAGCATTTTAATATTAAAAACAAAGCTTGAAAAAAAAAACAAAAAAAAACAAACCACTAAACAAAAGACAGAAGGAGCAGATGTTTAAAACAGACATAGAAATCGCTTTATTGAGGGAATACCTTCCAACAATACAAAAACACAATAATCCAGAGGCTTAATGTAATGCCTTTCCATGTAGATATCTGCTCTGTGCAGTCAATCTGTTGCAATGGAAAATCATGAGTGCTAGCATGGCTTTATTTTAAGTACAAAAAAAAAAAAAAAAACACTACATCCAACAGACTACTCAACTAAATTGTGAAAGAATGAAACAAAGATATACAATAAAATAATCATGCCACAGGTAGATAAAACATGCTAAGTGTCAGCAAATAACTGTGCACTTCAGCTTTTCACAAAAAAAAAAAAATATAAAAAAAGCTGATGACTGAAGGATGAGTTACATTTTACTTAACATTTGCCCACTTTACAATGATAAAACAGCTTTTTAATGGCTGTAGCTCAAGAATACTCAAGTGGTCTTGTAACATCAGGGTTAGATCAAGTAAACGTGTGCCTGACTGAATGTGTGTGGAACACCAATTAAGATTCTGCCGTCCTTCAAAAACATTTAACCGAAGAACATTCAGGGAAAAAAAATCAAATCATTTTTCACTGTTCCCACTCACTGACCTACTGGTCGTTTGATTACAAATCGTAGAGGACAACTGACTGAACACAAAGCGAAGTGAGACTTCGTAAATGAACATGAAGATTAGGAGTTGGGGTTATTGTGTCTGGGTGGGCAGGCGCTCTTCAGGGGTGTCCAAGGCCTGGGGTTCTGCTGGGGGTCCAGAGCTGCTCTCAGACGGAGCAGTGCTGTCACTGGTGCCCTCGTCTGTAGCGCCCTCTGCAGGCTCAGGTTGGGCCGGTTTGTCTCCTGCTGCAGCTGGGGGTCCTTGCTCAGCCTCCTGAGATCCTTCAGAAGCTTCAGCCAGAGACTCTGCAGAACAGACACCACAGTCAAACATCTTTAATTCTATTTTTGTCGAATTCTCAAAGTTAGAGAACATAACGGTGCAGGACTTACCCGTCTCCATTGGGGAGGGCTTGTCTTCTCCATCCTTGGCCTCGCTTGCAGAGGTTTGTTCAGGGTTGGCTTTGGCCTGGGCGCCGGCGGCAGGCTGTTGCTCCTCTTGAGCGGCTCTTTCCACCTGCTCTGCTGCTTCCCGCTCCCTCTCCTCTGCCCTCCGGCGAGCCGCCTCCTCTGCAGCAGCCATTTCAGCTGCCAGCTTCTCCATGTCCACCTCCACTTTCAGACCGCACAGCTAAACAAACAAACCACACATCAATCACCGGCAGTGTGTCTGGCATTTGAGCTCAGGCTAAACACAAGGGCTATTAGTTCAGGGATCAAACTGAATTTCACACCCGTTTGAGCTCGTTATTGAAGGAGTCTGTGGTCTCCAGGAACCTCCTCTTCTTCTCCTGGTGCCGGTCCTCGATTTGAAGCAGCTCTGCTTCAAGCTTCCTCTGTTTGGAAATCAAGGTACCATGATTAAAGTATGCGTCTTGAGTTTTACATCTTGTGTTTTTAATATGCTCAACATACCTGGTGCACCATGAGGGACTGGACTTGGCGTTTGAGGACCTGCATGCGAGCAGTGGTCACCACGGAGCGAACGTCAGGCACCACAACCTCGCTCAGGATGTCACTGATGAGCCGGTGGTTCCTCTGGAAACGAGCTGCCGCTATATGCTTCATGGAGAACCCATCGTCATAGTCTACAGAGACATTCCACATTTGATAGCAAGCAGTAGAGAACAGGACCAGAGAGCTTTCTCTGAAATGCACAAGTTTCAGAACGTCCAAGGAGGCTTGTAAAAGAAAAGAAAATCTGAATGGCTTTACCATTATAAACTCAAGAATTTAGATGCCAATTATGTCTCTAGGAACAATCCTGGTAGTTTACTTCCCGCAAGGTAATAAAACATACATGTTTATATCTACAATCAATTTGTCATATTTAAACCCCTGGCATTTGCTGAGAGCAATTAAAAACAAAAAATTAGAACTACAGCACAAAAAAGTAGGTAATTTGGGATGTGAAAACGCTGGAGGAAAATGTTCTCCAGGCATTTGACAATCTTTCTCTGAGAAAAACAGCTTCTGAATATGCCTTTTTACTAAATGGTAACCAGGGTTTCTACAGACATGAATATAAGTTAAATTTAAGACCTTTTTAATACCACCTTATATGAAATTTAAGATGTAAACCTGTAATGGAAATACACATTATATTATATACATATATAATATACGTTCTACATAAAAAGAAAACAAAATAGCATCCTTGAAATAAATCATATATATATATATATATATATATATATATATATAAATAAATCTCAAACCCGTAAGACGTCCGTTTATCTTTGGAACACAGTTTAAGATATTTTAGATTTAGTCCGAGAGCTCTCAGTCCCTCCATTGAAGCTGTGTGTACGGTATACTGTCCATGTCCAGAAAGGTAAGAAAAACATCTTCAAAGTAGTCCATGTTACATCAGAGGGTCAGTTAGAAGTTTTTGAAGCATCGAAAATACATTTTGGTCCAAAAATAGCAAAAACGACGACTTTATTCAGCATTGTCTTCTCTTCCGTGTCTGTTGTGTGAGAGAGTTCAAAACAAAGCAGTTTGACATAACCGGTTCACGAACGAATCATTCGATGTAACCAGATCTTTTTGAAACAGTTCACCAAATCGAACTGAATAGTTTTAAATGGTTTGCATCTCCAATACGCATTAATCCACAAATGACTTAAGCTGTTAACTTTTTTTAATGTGGCTGACACTCCCTCTGAGTTCAAACAAACCAATATCCCGGAGTAATTCATGTACACAAACAGTACACTGACTGAACTGCTGTGAAGCTCTAAATTTTCTTAATTTTAATGAAAATAAAACCGAAATGATAGTGTTTGGCTCATCAAATACTCTTACTCAAATAACCCTATGTAATGTAACACTGTCTGCAAAGACTTGTGTAAAGAACTTGGGTGTTGTGTTTGATGATGGTTTGAAATTTGACAAGCAGATAAGCTCAGTGGTCAAATCCTGCTTTTTCCAGCTCCGTCTTTTAGCCAGAGTAAAAACAATTATATCTTTTAATAACTTTGAAAGACTAATTCATGCATTTCTGACATCGAGACTTGACTATTGCAACTCATTGTATTATGGGATCAGCCAATCAGCTTTATCCCGGTTGCAGATGGTACAAAATGCGGCGGCGAGACTTCTAACAGGTACTAAAAAACGGGACCATATTACTCCAGTATTACGTGATTTGCACTGGTTACCTGTACGATACCGTGTGGATTTTAAAATTCTTCTGTTGGTTTTTAAATCTTTAAATGGTGTGGCCCCTACTTATCTTTCGGATCTACTGGTAGAACA
Organism: Carassius carassius; assembly: GCF_963082965.1. Lineage (NCBI taxonomy): Eukaryota > Metazoa > Chordata > Actinopteri > Cypriniformes > Cyprinidae > Carassius > Carassius carassius. Next base: position 35,011,404 of record NC_081755.1, on the reverse strand, counting down.
TCGTCCAGCTATGTCTCTCCGGTCGTCAAACCAGAGATTATTGTGTATACCGAAATCAAAGCTGAAAAGCAGGGGTGATCGTGCATTTTCAGTAGCCGCTCCAAGACTGTGGAATGCGTTACCTTTTAGTATTAGATTTGCTCCATCCTTGTCTGTTTTTAAATCTAGGCTAAAAACCTATCTTTTTGATTTAGCATATGGCTAAAGATGAAATGTACTGTTTTTGTATTGTTTTTATATTTGTATTTTGTATTGATGTAAAGCACAATACAAGTGTACACTGACTGAACTGCTGTGAAGAGAGAACTGAAGATGAACGCCGAGCCGAGCCAGATGATGACTCGTTCACGAGTCAAGACCAGTTTCTGTCAGACGTGTCTGATTCGAGAATCGAGGAGCTGATGATACTGCGCATGTGTGATTCAGTGTGAAGCAGACCGACACACAGAGCGTCTGAACTGAACTGATTCTTTCGGTGATTGACTCTGAACTGATTCTGTGCTAGTGTTATGAACGCGGGTAAACCGAAGACTTGAATCAAGGGCAATCATCGCCAATGACGCCATTACGTCGAGCGTAAAAGAACCGGTGAACCGTTTTCTTCAACCGGTTCTTGACTCGTGAACGAGTCATCATCTGGCTCGGCTCGGCGTTCATCTTCAGTTCTCTCTTCACAGCAGTTCAGTCAGTGTCCAGTTTTAGTAAAGGAATTACGAGAAAAAAATTTTTTTTTTGTCTGTCCAATGATTGTAAAATGTCATTAGGTCCGTCAGACTGAGGATATTTTAGCTGTAATGTGACCAAAAATATTTAAGACCCATCGAATCGGAATTTAAGACTTTAGGCCTTTTATTAAGAAAATGTTAGTTAAGACATATGAAAACTTTTTCAGCCCCGCGGACACCCTACGTAACCGTAGAAACACCTGCCATTAGTACTCATTAAGGTGCAGATACATTTTTTTTATTTTAGCATGTGGAAGAGAGACTTCCAGCAGGTAAAAGCTGGTCAGAGATTTGCTGCACTGACCAACAGAAAGCTGCTTGGTTTGAAAATGAATTCTGTGTGAGCTTTGCTCCATACATCGCTACAGTTTACAACAGAAAAATTGTCCTTTTCTAGCCTTTTTCAAAATTGTGGCTGCACCTTTATTCTAAAAACAGATTCTGCAAAAATACCAGTTTCAAAAACCAACTGGCATTTTTTCCCTATTAGCCACAAGCCCACAACAGCATGTTTAGGCCATGTTGACCACTCATGTTAAAGTAATATTCAAATAAACCAAATTATGTTCTTGCCATCCAAAGGTGGCATTAAGACGTCAATCTCACCATCAGGGTCCTCAGCAGGTTGGATACTCATATAGGGCTCGCCCTTGTCTAGACGAGACTGTCTCTGCCGGCTCTCTTCTTCTAGAGCAGCCTCCGCGCGGTTCTTAGCATTGACGTACGCCAGGTAGGCTGGAGAGTTGTGGTAGGCCTTCAGAGAGTCATTATACTCGATCTGTGGGGAGAAAAATTGCTTAGTGCTTGACTTAGACTTAGGAATCTGACTGAAGATGAGAAAAAGTTAAAAAACAAACCTTCTCGGCTTCGTATTCGTTTAAATAGTCCTGTTTCTCTTCATCAGTGAGGTCCCTCCACATGCCACCGATGATCTTCCCAATCTCCCATAGCTTCAGGTCAGGATTAGAGGCTTTAACCTGGTCCCAAACCTAAGAAGATACAAGTGTCAGTTCAGAGTCGACAGAGCAGTCTGGATTCCTGGACGGGGAGGGTTGCATTTTCCCAAAAAGGATAGAGATAGAGCACCAATTTTGCCAACAAAACTAAAGCATGATTGAAGGACAGCAGAGAAAAGCAATTGATCTAAACACTATTTTAACTTAAAATATCAAAATGCATCATTATTATGGATTCAAATAGCATTAACAGACCTAACTGCTTTAGGTTCATCTTTTAAAACACTGTGCTCACAAGAGAAAGGAAAAGCAACATTTTAAATTCTCAAACGAGTAAATCAGAAACAACAGATGTCAGTTTCCCAGCCTTGTTGAAGAGAAGAAAGCAATGAAGCGATGTTGGGGTCTACCAGCTGAAGGGGCAGAGTCAGACCACTGACTGCCCCGCAGCCTTCGAGCTGATCGCAGAAGCGCTCTCCTCAATTTACAAGCAGTAAAAGCAGACACCGTGGGTGTCTTACCTTCCTGCTTACCTTCCGGCTATACCGCATGTAGGGCATCAGTGGCTTGTCGGGCGGTTTGGGTGGCTTAGGAACGGTGATCCCTGAGGAGTTCTGCGGGAGAAGGAAAGAAGCCCACACGGGCCATTAGAGATCACGAAGGGCACACGTGGTCATCACAGAAAACACTGAACTGTCATAATGGAGCACTATGGAGAGAAAGAGACAGAAGCAAAAGGCACGACTAAAGCCGCGTTTCCACCGCAGGAACTTTACCCAGGAACTAGGGACTTTGGCCTGGTACTTGGTGTGTTTCCACCGCAGGAACCAGGAACTAAATAAAGTTCCGGGTAAAAAAAATGCCTCTCAGAGAGTCCCTGCTGGCGAGGTAGTACTTTTTAAAAGTTCTGGAACTTTCGGGGCGGGACTTGGGCGCTAAACATCCTGATTGGTTGAGTTCAAGCAGCATTGGTTGGGTTTAACCACCATATATTTGGATCAACATTTTCAAAATATTACTGTTATTGTGTCATGAAATGTAATTTTATAAGTATTTCAGGCGAGAATGTAGTTGTTTAAAACTCAAATCTGTGGTTTATTTACAAAGACAGCGCCTATTTAAAAATGTGTTTCGCCGATCTCAGAGACGGTCAGCTCCACGCGATCAGCGGGAGCTCAGTGATCATCTATCCGCCGAGAAGCAGCCTCACCTCGGCTAGACCTTTTGATGTGTGCTGCTGGCTCTGATGTCTCTTTAGTGGTTAAACATTAAATATTATTAAGTTTTGGGTAAATCTAAAAGGTAATCTTTGGTCTGTATTCATTTTATCTATATGTTAAAATGAAAATAAAGGCAAATTTATATAATATATCAATTCATTGTAATGGCTGTATATATACACATCCCTGAACTAAGAACATTTCTGCAGCTGTTATTATGTTTAAATGAAAACGAAAGGAGGCAGTGGTATTTGATATCCTATTTCGTTTTATTGTAAATGTACAGTGAGGAAAAATTGCAGTAGCCAAGGCGAGCTGACTGATGTTATCAAGTACGCTGCTATTTGCAGAATTACCGGATTTGCGTCGTTGCGGACATCACACTCCCGAGCCGAATGCACAAAGTCCGCACTACCGAGGATGCACGTCCAAAATCAGCGCACTTTGCATTGAGAAACGTGCGCAGACCTACGTCACCAGTCTATTTGCCTAATCTTCCCGGTACTTTAAACCACGGTGGAAACTCAGAGAGCAGCAGGTCTGGGGGTAAAAAAGTTCCTGGGGAAAAAGTTCCTGGTACAAATGTTCCGGGTAATTTCGGTGGAAACGCGGCATAAAAGAAACGATGACGGTGTGAAGCGCTTCACAAAGGGAGCCTGAGACGTACCTAAATGGCATACCAAATACAGCACTAGGGGTGTAACGGTACTTCTATTCGTACCGGACCGTTTCGGTACAGGGCTTTCGGTACGGTGCACGCGTGTACCGAATGACGGAATGCAATATTTTGTGCGCGGAACATAAATACATTTTCGTGTTTCCAAACGAACATATTAAGTGGCGGAAGTCTCCGCGTTCAGCGCAAATCCCGCCCTGCAGCTGATTCTAAGGCCGGCGACGCACTGGATGCATGGCGCAAGCGTCTCAGCTGCGTGGCGTGTACGTTTTTAATTAGGCACCCATGTTAACAGGTTAGAGCTTGCAGACTGCCTGCGTGAGACACACATCTTTTTCAGAAAAAGAACCGACGCCTATTTTTCACGCGACACGGAAGCGTGTTGGAAACGTTTCCAGGCAAAATAGAATAGGAAAATATGTTTATATGTCATTTTGTACACAAATACATATTAATTCATGACACTTTGATGTTTGAAAGTCTATAGGTTGACATTAATTCAGATATAAATGTAATTTAAAAAATAAATGAATAATTATCGATTTTCAAATATTGCACCTGTCAAACATAGTCTTTTTTCCGTCAATAATGTTGATGGTGTCCTTTATCAGTAGGCTTTATATTTATGCTCAACATGAAGTATAGATATTGTTTTGAAGACAAGATCCTGGTCTGTCGGCGGTCTCCCTGTCACCTACAGCAGCAGGCACAGCACGGTTCTGGTGAAGCAGGCCTACAAGCTGGGATTGGTAATGCTGCACTGTAATCATAGTTATTTATTTATATTTTTTATTATATTTTATTATATGATATTGGTTTGAGACAGAGTATTTTATTTAGTGGAGAATTTTGCAGCAGTATTTTATTTCTTATTCTTTTTTTATTTTATATTTATTTTATTAAAAAGTATTTTTTTTTTTAAAAGTGTATAGTAATAAACAACCAGCAGTTTAATGTTTGCATTTCTTTCCCTTACTGTACCAAAAATGAACCGAACTGTGACTTTAAAACCGAGGTACGTACCGAACCTTGATTTTTGCGTACCGTTACACCCCTATACAGCACATTAACATTACGCTGACAGGGCCATGCATGAACCTCTTCTGGACACAAAGCCACCATCTTTTATGCCTGGAAATGATTCTGCAGAGGTTTGGATGAAATCAGTCAACAGCTAAAATGCCTCAACCTTGCTAAGAAGCCATGCCAAGTTACTGCGTTTGGCACGGGCATCTAAAGCCATGCGAGCAGATGGCCGTCAGCTCTTGTGCATGATGAAGTGATAGGATGGCGGACAGGGGAAACGGTTCTGAGAAGCAATCACTCTGAAGCTACAATTCGTACTGCGTCAATCACACCCATCCAGACGCTACAGAGAGTGAGTGCTTCACAGAAGCATGAAGACTATGGAAGCTACTGTATAGAGCTAAAAAAACTACCCAAGACTCGACTCTACTACCCGACAGACACCTTCAACTCTATGAAATGTCTCTGTGCAGTGTGAGAACAAAGCTTTTCATTATTTCATATTCAGGTCAATCCTCTCGTCTGGGCTTTTAGTTCATTGGCTGTTGCTAGGGCCCTAGTTGGCACCGGTCCTACCATTACCCTGTTGTTCCCGCCGGGGTTCCCTCCCAGCCTGTAGTTGTTGTAGGCCAGATGGCTGTATGGGTTGTACCCCACAAACCCAGGGGTGGTGGGCATTTGCTGATGGAGACAAATGAGACAAAACACGAATGAGAAATGACACAAACAAGGGAGGAAGGGACAAAAAAAAAAAAAATGAAAAGGAGAACCTGCTTTTGTTTTCTGTCATGATTTGCATAAAACATGCAAAAAGCAGCAATCTTTGATAGCAGCACAACCCTGGCTTTATTCTACATCCATTTGTAGCAAAGCCACAGGCACTATGGGTGGTGGTGGAGGGACGGAACGAGGTCCTAGAAGGCTTCGTTAACTTTAGGGATTCAGATGGGGAGTATTTGAGCCAAATCCCTCGGTGACAAGTGACCTGAATAATCAGTCTCCAAACTGACAAAAAAAAAACAGTTCTGGGACGCTAAAAGTAATTAATTGGGATTTGGATGAAATTCTTCCACCAATAAGGGATTCAAGGCTTCCAAGGATATGTGCGGAGCTAAGCATCAATGCTAAATTACTGCGAACGGTTCCCTGTATCGGTTTTAATGAATAATGATCAAATAATGTAGGAAAGCCTACACATAAGAGGCTCACACACTTAACGCTCCAAACTGTGTTTAATGAATAACCAGGATTGTCATGAGTCTATAAAGTTGATGCTGCAGAACATACCTAAAAATCGAATTATGATATGATCAAAAAATATATCAAAAACTGCGATTTAATTAAATGAACATGTGCTGCGAGTGACAGGGTGAAGTAAGGCACTGTTCATTTTACACTCATGCGGCTCATGATATAGTCACAGAAAATGAATCAAGATACTCCAAGATGCTGAAAGACCATATCATGAGTTGCATGCGTATAAATAAACACTTTACCACGCTTCACTCGGAGCATGTGGAAGTAGCGCATGTGTTTATTTGCAAGCAAACCACCAAGATGAAGGCTTGATGGTTAAAAAAATAAAATAAATAAATAAATAGTATTATAAATAAATTCATAAAAGATTTGCATTAAATATTTGATTTTTGGCTTTAATTGCAATAGTAAAGTTGAAATACATTTCTTATTTTGCTTAATATATCTAATTACAACAAAAATTATTATTAGTCACACTGAATGGATCAAAAAATAGTGGGAATGTGGCCTATTAAAAAAGATGTAAAGAATACAGCCAACTGTGAACGCCCACATTTTTTAAGGCTTTCCCCAAATCAGTCAGCTCCAAAAGGAAGGTTCACACACACAGAAAATGATCAGATCAAAAGTAATTTACCAACTTTTTTAAACATTGTTATTTGCATTACATTATTTTATATACATCACTTGACAAAATCGCCGCAATCATTCAAGAATAATCAACTCTTTCGATTTAACCCAATCTAGAATTTCTTTTAATTACAGAAAAACTAACCCCCCCAATGGTTATTCATTAAACACCGTCAGAGCCTAAAGTAAGCGACATCCTTAGCACCTTACGGATTGTAAAACTGCATAAAATAAAATTAGCAAAAGCCAACCCATGTGATGCCATGTCCTTCCCACAATCCTCTCCTCTCATCTCTAAGAAACCTACGGTACGTGTTTGGGTGATGGAGGGGAGGGACTGTATGGATGATTGGCATGTTTAGGTTACTTACTGTTGTGGGGGCTGGGGCGGGGGCTGGGGCATAGGGAGGCCGCTCTGCGTGAGAGAGATGGGTGGAAATAATTAATAAAATTAAACTCGATCAGAAATGATTAATCAGCGGTAAAGCCTACTTATTCGTCACATCTGCATCAGTTCAATGTATATAAAATCAAGTCACACCAAAAATGTTATTGTCAATTACATCAAGATTAGCACACCCATTTTTACACATTTACAGATTAATTAGAGAAAGTAGTAATATCAAATTACTCGATGGTAAAGCATCTTTAATAAAGTCGTTTCTGAAGGTGGGTGGGCTTCAAGGGGGTCTAAACCAACTAAGTGGTCTAATCAATCAGTTGAAATGTGCTCTTACTTGACATCTTGTTTGTAGGATTGAGGATATCAGGCTATCCCCATCATTTGGTTCTGCAATAGGGCAAAAACTTATTAGACGAATAGGCATGCTTTCAATATGTGCAAAAAATCATAACTTGTTGAAGCTGCAAACACCATTAATTCAACCTGCTTTCTGATCAAATCTGACATTTCTGAGCGTTTAACATAAAAAAAACACACCCACCTGTTTAGCATGAAAATCTGAAATTAGAGACATTGTTTGACTGAACTGGCCACAGTTTGTATGCGTGTTATTAATATCAATAACTAAGATGTGGATTTAAACAAAACTAATTCAGATGTTGTGTTTAAGGATCTCAGGCCTGTAATCGATGAGGATAATGGCGCACACAATGAGCAGCTCGCCAAGAGCTTCATTTAAAGACAAATGTATTGAAACCACAGCTACATGAGGGAAAACTACAAATATTGGTTATTAACACGAAATATAATGTAAGGATGTTGTTCTCGAGGAGCTATAAGCATCCCGAGCACATGAATGCTAACAAGCAAAGTATCAATGAATGAAACTGGCTAACGTTACGTTAGCTGAATAACATAACATAACATCGAGATATCATATGAAATACAGTGTGTTTTCGCATTTCAGGCAGAACATGGCTTTTAAATTAGTTGGATTGAGTTTGACGGTTTTTTAAAAGCTTTAATAGTGTACAAACACAGCCCGTTGTCATCGAAACAGCATTGGCTAACGGGCTAGCATCAAACATTAGCAGCTAAAGTCAGACAACCGTTTAGGACATTAAGATCACAATACGTGTCAAAGAACTGCGTATGTATAATATATTATACCATTTATTATATGATGGATTAAAAAGTTGTTTGTGGAAACCAATAAGTCGGAATAAAGTCCACCAGGTTAGCGAGCACTCACCCCAGCTCTTTTGTTCCGTCACTGACTAGCGCTCCTCCGCAGTCCGCAGGTTCAGGATGTGACACGTTTGAGCGGATTCTCTGGCACACTTCTGCTCCCCTAGTGGACATAAACTAATACTGCACTGACCAGACGCCACGAGCTGAGAGAACGTGCTCGACAAATGTAAAACTGAGTACATAACGTCCGATTTAGCAACTAAATCTCACCAGTTTAGGTAGGTTTAGAAAAAATAGTTCATATATATATATATATATATATATATATATATATATAGACACACACACACACACACACACACACACACACACAAACATACTGTTCAAATGTACTTTATTCAGCTAGGATGCGTTAAAATGATCAAGGTACTGGCTGCTAAATATTCAGCTGTGCCATCACCTGAATGAATCACATTTTAAAACAATGTGATAATTTACTTATACATTTTAAAGGGATACATTAAAAATAGAAAAAAAGTTATACTGTTTTACAGTACTGTTTTGCTGATTTTTCTTTATTTACTAAATGTGAGCAGCCCTGGTGAGCATTAGAGACTTGTTTCAAAAACATAAAAATCTTAAGACAGGCTTTTTTTGTGCTGTCGTGTATATCAACAAAAACATTTGGTCAAATTTCATGGCAACCACTATTTGCCAGATTTTAAAATAGTTTTCTACTCTTTTGAGTATGTTTAATAACTAAAATCTGTGCTATTTTTATTTTTTAGTATAGCATGCTGCATAAGATCTTAAATTATATAGCCTATTCCTATTTATGGTATACATTTATATGTATAAGATTACACTGAATGAGAACCTATACAATATGAGAATTGAGACATTTCAAGTCAAGTCAAGTCTAACATTTGAAAAATGCAGTTTATTTAAATGCTTATAATTTTGTTAAATCCAACAAAATATAGCAGTTTTCGATGCTAAATCTGACCAGATTTGTCTGTTTTCTGTAACACACTCTATTACACATCACCCTATAAATATTCATATCTAAAATCCATTATATAATCCAACTGGAAGCTTGAGCACTACATCAACAATTTTATAATATTATTCAACAGACTGACTTATTCATTAATTTTATTTTGACAATCCACTGGCATCAACATGATACCCATGTCTACATGATACCCACGATTCAAAAACATAACTAAAAAAAGTAAAGAGAAAGAAGGATTTATTGGGCAGATATCGCTCAACTCATTTAGCACTGTAAACACTTACATAAAGAAGGCAACATGCGCAGAATAGTCCAAGATATAGGCTTGAAATCCTTTTGTTTGCCTCATGTCAAAGTAAAGATCAAATCACTGTGCATAGAGCAAACGTGGTTTTCCATTCGCTGCAACAAGGCTTGATTGCACCTGCTGTTCAGATGCAAAGAAGGAGAGCAGACAGTAACTCAAGACCCAGTGTCACTGAGAACCAGACCTGTCTGACGGAATACTCTTAGCAACTGCTTTCAATGTCTTTGATATATATTGTTAGAAACATATAAACAAGTTTAAAAGTAATTATATATATATATATATATATATATTTTTTATTGTGGAGTCCTCTGTTGAGTCCGTTTTCTTCATCTCATTGTATGTAACCCATTTTTCGCTCTGTTGGCCATATTCTTCAGCTGTTACCAGATCGTTGTAGTAACTAATCCACGTCAAGCTGTTATTTCAGAAGCCATTCATTCACTGAAAACAGAAATAGAGAATTTGCTGTCAGATGACTTTCTTTGTGAAGCACTTAAAACACTTATTCATCAAGACAAATGTGTCATTTCCATCTGTTTCGAGAGCAATAATCTTAAGTGTCTAATTAGAGCACTCAGCTTTATTGCGCCCAGCATGCATGCAGCAGTGCGTTCGTGACACAGAGCTTGTGCATGTTATTGATGGGAAGTGTGACACAGACCTCTGTATTGTGGCCTCAGCACACGGTTGTTAGGACAGTCCCGTCTCTGACTGAAGTTAATGTTGGTGCGGATGCAGCGCTGCTGCAGTGGCTGCGTCGGCCGCATGTTGTCACCCATACTGAGGAAGATCTGAGACGGCTGGTTCTGGCTGAGGAGACGAAGGGACTGCATCTGAAATAATAGAATATAATAGAAATGATTTTTGAAAAAATAAATTAATATTTTTTCAGCTTTTCTTCAGAAAATGTGCATTAAATTGCTCAAATGTGGCAGTAAAAACATTTATAATGTTACAAAATATTTAGATTTCAAATATACACTGTTCTTTTGAAATATCTCTGAGAATCATGAAAATAAAAACTGTGGTTGCTACAAAAATATTAAGCAGCACATCTGTTTTCAACATAGATAATAATAAGAAATGTTGCAGCATATTAGAACGATTTCTGAAGGATCATGTGACACTGAAGACTAAAGTAAATTTAGCTTTGCCATAGCAGGAATATATATATATATATATATAAAATAATAAAGAAAACTGTTAATTTAAAGTGTAATAACGTTTGGAAGAAATGCTTTTGTAATATTTTAAAGTGTTTTTAGCATTTCACCTCTATCTGTGAGATGTAAATTGGCTTATTCATCAATATCCAGGTTGCTGTCTCAAGGCACGGTGGAATAGTTATCGACCCTTCATATGTGATAAAACGGGAGGTTTCGGGATACAGCTCCTCAATATCGAGCCCCATCAGTAAGTATGCATCATCTGAACAGATATGAAACAGTCATTGGGATGAGGTTAATCTATCTCACACACACTTACAATAAAATATTCAAAAGCTTTCATCACTACAAAAGCTGTCAACATTCCTACAGTACAATTATATTTTAATATCACTATTATTTTTTTTTTTGTTTTTGTTGATGGCAAAACTGAGTGAAATAAAATATCACTTCTTATCCAAGACCACCAGGTGGTAATACAAAGCCAAGTTTGTTTTGCCTCTCGTTTTTCATTAAGACTGATGAAAGCCTTTGCAGAAAAGCAATATTTCACACTCAGACTGAGGAAACCACTTGGCATAATAATACACATGCAAGCAGTTTTCAATCAAATGTAATTTAATGTTAACAATATTGATATAAATTCAATTTAATGCTACTAAAAACATGTTAATTTAGTTTAATGCCAACAAAAGCAACTTTTAAAAGTTAAAAAGTGTGAAAAGGAGCTCCCAAGGCCACTGACGTTATCAAAGACATGGGTATTTTGCAGACACTTACGTTTATATATAATCCGCGTGATAGTCTCTCGGTTCAGCATGCGGTTTAGAAATACATTTGTAGGCTCTGAAATCTGAAGAGTCACATTTCAAAGACAACATTACTTAAAGCCTGGCATCTGCAGCTTTTCTGATGAAAAAGCAGAGTTTCATAAAAGACGGTTTTGTTTTAAGCATTAATCACAAATGACATGACCGTTAACTTACTGCTGAGATATTTCATTACGGCTTCACCATATCAAAAGTATAATCAATAACAGTCTAGTAGAATTTATTCTAGGGGCATCTGGACGTGTTTTTTTTCCATGTACTGAAGATGAATGGCTTTCATCCATGTGCCTTCATTAGTAGCAGAATGCTGGAGATTCCCCGTCAACACGATCACTGCGATCAGGGATGAAAGTGAACGGGGAGGCCTTCATCTGGACTGTGGCAGTTCTGCCTCAATTTACACAGCAGTCACGATTCACAGAGTCAGGGAGGCGATCCGTGAGTCTGATCATGGCATGCTGTGTGATGAGCTTAAATGCTGAGGAATCTCCACCATTATCTCACTTTAGTGGTTAACAGACAAAAATCAAGACAAAACTCAGTTTGCAGTTTTAAAATGAATTCATTTACTACATTTTCGGTACCACTTTATTTTAAGGTTTCCTTGTTACACATAACATGTACTTACTATTATAATAAGAATAAATTATGCATTTTTTTTATCATATTTTTTTTAGGGAAGTCGTGGCCTGGTGGTTAGAGAACCGGACTCCCAATCGAAGGGTTGTGGGTTCGAGTCCCGGGCTGGCAGGAATTGTGGGTGGGGGGAGTGCATGTACAGTTCTCTCTCCACCTTCAATACCACGACTTAGGTGCCCTTGAGCAAGGCATCGAACCCCCAACTGCTCCCCGGGCGCCGCAGCATAAATGGCTGCCCACTGCTCCGGGTGTGTGTTCACAGTGTGTGTGTGTGTTCACTGCTCTGTGTGTGTGCACTTCGGATGGGTTAAATGCAGAGCACAAATTCTGAGTATGGGTCACCATACTTGGCCGAATGTCACTTCATTTAATTGCATGCAAGTAACCCTAAACCAAACCCTAACCATATAGTAAATACATGTAGTTAATTGTAGTTATTACTCAGTACTTAACATGTATAATTAAAGTGTAACAAGGACACCTAAAAACAAAGTGTAACCAAATGTTAATTTAAGAAATTTTGAAATTTTAAATCAGACATTATTTTAATTTAATACTTTATATGCCTTATAAAGTATATTTATATATGCTGAACTCTCAGCAACACAAGTAATTCCAGAGCAGCTCTGAGCATTGCATTGTATTTTTAGCTCAAATAGGCCTGCTCTGAAAAAAATGGATTAGTGGTTCATTCAATCCCATTCTCGCCTTTCCCAGCATGCACTGGGGCATGAATAATTCATATGGATTGACCATTTGCCAGTTTTATTTACACTGTTGTTTGCCATCATCTGTGTGAAGCCAAACAGGTCAAGACATTAAGCACTTCTAGCTCCTTATTACCTGTAAATGTCTCATAGAAAACATAATGTTGAAAAATGTTTGCAAGAAATTAAACATATTTCACAGAGCTCTTTTTAAGTTACAATATTAATTTTATTTTTAAGAGTTAAAGGGTTAGTTCACCCAGATAGCAAAATTATGTCATTAATGACTCACCCTCATGTTGTTCCAAACCCGTAAGACGTCCGTTTATCTTTGGAACACAGTTTAAGATATTTTAGATTTAGTCTGAGAGCTCTCAGTCCCTCCATTGAAGCTGTGTGTACGGTATACTGTCCATGTCCAGAAAGGTAAGAAAAGCATCATCAAAGTAGTCCATGTTACATCAGAGGGTCAGTTAGAATATTTTGAAGAATCGAAAATACATTTTGGTCCAAAAATAGCAAAAACAACGACTTTATTCAGCATTGTCTTCTCTTCCGTGTCTGTTGTGTGAGAGAGTTCAAAACAAAGCAGTTTGACATATCCGGTTCACGAACGAATCATTCAGTTCACCAAATCGAACTGAATCGTTTTAAACGGTTCGCATCTCTAATATGCATTAATCCACAAATGACTTAAGCTTTTAACTTTTTTAATGTGGCTGAAACTCCCTCTGAGTTCAAACAAACCAATATCCCGGAGAATCGAGGAGCTGATGATACTGCGCATGTGTGATTCAGCGTGAAGCAGACCGACACACAGGGCGTCTGAACTGAACGGATTCTTTTGGTGATTGACTCTGAACTGATTCTGTGCTAGTGTTATGAACGCGGGTAAACCGAAGGCTTGAATCAAGGGCAATCATCGCAAATGACACCATTACGTCGAGCGCAAAAGAACCGGTGAACCGTTTTCTTCAACCGGTTTATTGAATCGAACTGTCCGAAAGAACTACTGGTGATCCGAAAACCGATGCAACCGGTTCTTCACTCGTGAACGAGTCAGTCTATTGTTCGTTATCTGGCTCGGCTCGGTGTTCATCTTCAGTTCTCTCTTCACAGCAGTTCAGTCAGTGTACTGTTTGAGTGCATGCATTACTCCGGGATATTGTTTTGTTTGAACTCAGAGGGAGTGTCAGCCACATTAAACAAATTAACAGCTTAAGTAATTTGTGGATTAATGCGTATTAGAGACGCGAACCGTTTAAAACGATTCAGTTCGATTTGGTGAACTGAATGATTCGTTCGCGAACCGGATATGTCAAACTGCTTTGTTTTGAACTCTCTCACACAACAGACACGGAAGAGAAGACAATGCTGAATAAAGTCGTCGATTTTGCTATTTTTGGACCAAAATGTATTTTCGATGCTTCAAAATATTCTAACTGACCCTCTGATGTCACATGGACTACTTTGATGATGTTTTTCTTACCTTTCTGGACATGGACAGTATACCGTACACACAGCTTCAATGGAGGGACTGAGAGCTCTCGGACTAAATCTAAAATATCTTAAACTGTGTTCCGAAGATAAATGGAGGTCTTACGGGTTTGGAACAACATGAGGGTAAGTTATTAATTACATAATTTTGCTATCTGGGTGAACTAACCCTTTAATATAGGAATAGTAAGTACATTTTAGGCATTTCTTTCCCCACATCTACAAATAAGAATAGTTACACTGCACCTTGCAAGCACACAATGCACAAACAACGAGATATTCAATATTGATTAGTGCAATATTGATGATTAATAATGAAGATATGACTTTGAAAAAAAAAAATATTAAAATCTTTTTGTGGTTATATTACATCCTGGCTGTCATTCAAAAATGTTCTGGTCTAGAATGCACATTTTTTACCCAAGAGAATTTTCTCAGAAATGCCTTTTATTCATTTTGCACCCATCAAAAATATGACTCTCGTTTGTCATTGAAGTAAACTTTGTTTTCAATCATTTAGATTCATATAAATAATTTAAATGTTATGTGGAATTGCTTAAAAAGGAATGGTTTGTTTCCTTCAAGAAACATGAGCAGCATTGATGCATAATGAATGTAGATGATATGAAACAACTGATGCAGTATACTGCAGTCTTATTTATTTTATTATTATCTAGATTTTTAGAACTGAGCAAAAACTGATTAAAAGCCAATATAAGAGTCAATTCTATTAGATTATTCCATGTTAAGTTTTTATTTAGAATTTATTTATAGTTTGACGTAAAATGAAAAACATTCATATATTATATAATGCTTAAAAAACTATTCGACATTCAATCACATTTACATTCAAATGCACATTCAAGCACTTTTAATTAACCACACATTCATATCTGACTGGACATGAACGTCTGATCTCTTAAGTCTATATAATGCTTGCTAAAGATTAATGCAGTTTAAGGCTAATTAATGAATCGTCACCTTTCATTGTGTAAACTTGAAGCAGCTGAGACTACTAACCTTCATGAAGATAGAAACAACTGCTATTCCATTAGGACTCCGGACGGCATCACTGTAATTTAAATACAAATCCTGATTATAATGGATGAGCTGCACCTGTGAAAAAAAAAAGGAAAGAAAAGTGACTTCCAGTAAAAAATAAAAATAAAAAAAAACCCTTCCTGTATAACAAACACCTGCTAAGTGTGAACAGAGGCCAAAACATTGTGATTGTATATCTGGCAGTGCTATGCTTTCAAAAAAAAAAATTCCCGTAATACATAAAACATGCCCATACATTATCTGTATATGACTGCATATAACTATTAATTTCCATTGTGTCAGCTTGTAATCTCATGTGACACTGTAATGACGGTCAGTACATTAATCCGTATACATATTTTGCTGAATGTGGTGTATAAATTGTTAATGAATTGTTAATGGGACCATTACGAAGCTCCTTTATGCTCCTCCATCCTGCTTTATCGTTCTTTGAGCGCAGCTCAATCAAAGCAGAGAGATGGAAGCCAGGAAAGCTGCTGCTAAATTTTCAGTGGCTCAAAATTGCATTGGAGCTCATTAGAAAATATGCTTCAGTCATCAGTTATAATGAGCTTGCTTGTCAGCTTCAAAATGAAGTTGTTGGAAAGCTGCTACCCATATAACCTCATTTGGATTAGGAAAATGAAGTGAAGCTGCTGACTTCAGTGAAATCAGAGGTGAGGTGAGGATCTGAGAGGGCCGCACATCTTTGCGCCACAATAAGATGAAGTCTTAACTCATTAAAATGATTTGATATTTCTGGCACAGACTGGTGGTCTTGACCGTTTGAAATTTGGCTCTTGTTGTACATTAAGAATTGTTTGCTCTGTTTCAGTATGAGGGTCAATGACAAGAGTCTCAAAAACAAAGAAAGGGCTATCTTTAAAAAAAACTAAACTAGAGATTAAATCGTTTAAATTTCTTTCAAAAAATCATTGGTATAATCACACACGCACACCCTTTTTTTACACTGTTAAAGAAGTCTCTTATGCTCTCCAAGGCTGTTGGCTGCTTAACAGTTTTGTGGAACATTATAACCTTTAACAGAATAATGGTCCTTACTGTTACTTTAAAAAATTTATATATATATATATATATATATATATATATATATATATATATATATCTTGGCATTTTCCCCTTTATCACGATAGAACAGATCATAACTGACAGGAAGTAAACTGGGATAGAGATAGTGAGGTGGGATCGGGAAAGGTCCTCAACTCTCTAGTGCCACAGTGCTCTATGTCGGCACACTGCACACATGTTGCTTACATGATCAATTGAATGCATCTTTGTTGAATAAAAGAATAAATAAATATCTTACTGACCTACAATTTGTGTATAAAATAACAATAATAATACAATTTCTTAATTCAGAATTTTATTCTTCTTCATTACATGACCAAGATTACCCTTACATTTTTGACTGTCACTCCCAAAAAAAAAAAAAAAATATTGAAAAGAAAATGACATGCTCATCATATGAGCAAGTTATTCAAGTCACTTTATGCATGCACTGCATTTTTATAATTTTTTTTAATAGTGGAACAGATTCAGACAATCAAAGAGAGACAAAAACTAGGCTCCACAAAAGCTTTAAGAAGCACCTGTGTGATGGCTGGGGTTTTTCCTTACTATTAAAATGAACATTTCCAGCACAAGACCAATTCATATCCGACTGCAATCTGGAAGAGGACCCACTGCTTTACGGTTTTATCTAGTTGCTTCTTAAAGCACAATCACATCTTAAAAAAGGGATTTCCATAATCCTGACTTTGGCCTTTAATCCTGAATAAAAAGACTTTATTAATGCAAACTCAGTGATACCGTACAATGCACACATTTTGTGGGAAATAGTGAATTTATCACTCCAGTGAAAGTTGCAACAGTTGACTTGGCTTTGGGATATTTCTCTCTGATCTCCTCATATAAGATTTCATTGTGGTCTTTGTCTAACTCTTTTTCATGTTTCTTGTTGTCGAAGGAAAATGGTCTCGGGGAAGTAGATTTTTTTTTTCAGGTGCAAAACTGATGTGATAAAAGGGACTAACTTCAGAATTTTGTCTATTTCATTAACTTCAGTGCCAGCACTTCAAGGGTTTGTCGCCCCATCCAGACCTTTGAAGGAGGACAGGTTTAATTGAATCCCACAGAAGTGATGCATTTCACATTGCCTCACCTCTCCAGGGAAGGCCTGGCCGTTGAGCAGGTGCTCGGAGCCCCGACTGTCCTCGGCGCCAAAGTGAAGCCGGATCTCTTCCAGCCTGTAGCTGTAGCTCAGCGGCCCGCCAGAGATGTTCACCAGGTGCGACTTGTCTGGGCGCAGGGACACATGTCGGCCCGTGTTATACATCGTTCCACTGACCTGAAAAACAAACCTACAATGTAAACAAGCTGTAAATAAAACAGATTATTGGAGTATGTTTTACGAGAAAGAAAAAAGGTTTCAAAGTAAAGCTTACACCAAATTACTTACACCTCATTTCTGACCTTTCATGATAAAACCATATTAAGTGATTTCATGTTTACAGCGAGTACATTTTGGAGGACAAAGGAGACGCAGTTTTCACCTGGATAGGCTAAAAGGCATTATACGCACTGTTAGACGTTGTGCCTCTCGCACAGGAAATTACTGGAAAAACAGGCTCGAATATAATAAACAGACTGTTTGATTCTGATGGACTGAGGTTTTTTCAGGTAAACCTGGTTGTCAGGTGCAACTGCTGAGGTAGGAATTATGAAGCAAATGCATCCAAGCTGAAAAACGAAAACCTATAAATGGAAAACAACACCTGGAATGCTTTGTCTTTACTTTGTGGTAACATTGCTGCTTAGGATTTCTAATTGAGACCAAAATGAGTCTTGTAAAGGCACCCCAGTGATCAGAACATCTTTGTAAACAGCTGTGAGAGCGTTCAAGAATGTATTCTAATGGGAGATTTCAAATTAGTTGAATATAGTTGGCTCATTTGTGATCTGGAGACAGTTTAAGAACGGCTGATCCCTCAGGAACATGAGAATGAGGTAATACATTTAGCTTGAAGTCTCATCAGGATAAATTCTTAGCAAGAGGTAATTACGATCACTTTGAACTGTAATAATTCAGAATACAATGGCAACTTAAGCTGAACTGCAGTACAAGGGGTGACACTCATTATTCACAGCATTAATCACAAGTGTCCACCAAAACTCAAGACTATGGAAACCTATTTCCAACTCAGAGAATGGAAACTGTCAAGTCAACCTTCTTCCTCATGACTTATTTTATTTCACATACACTGTCACAAAAATAAAAAAAGTGCAAAACCTGTACCTTTATGGGTACAACCGCTTGTCAGTGGGGCAGTACCCTCAAAGGGATGCGTCTGTAACATCTTTGGTGCCTTAAAGTAGTAATATGTACTTTTAACAGTATTATTATGCACCATTTAGGGGTAAAGAAAGTAGAAAGGTGTCCCTTTGAGGGTACTGACCAAGTGACAAGCTGTTATAACCCTTAAAGGCACATTTTTTTGCAAAGAGTGACTTAATTTTTTACATTTTTAATTGCAACTTTATCTCTTATAACAACAACTTTATATCTCACCAGTGTTATTTTTGTATTACTTATTTCAAATTTGATAAATATGAATAAAATACACAAAAATATTTTAAATGGGCTTTTTATATTATGTTTTTTTTTTCATTTTTGCATTTATAATTGTATTGTGTGTTTTTGTCATTTTAATAGTTTTAGTTATTCTAATATTTTTAGTTTGTCAGTAATTTTTAACACTTTAACTTAAACTTACTTTATTTCAGTTGGAAAGGATTTTTCTAATTTGAACATTTATTTTATTGAACACCTAGAGATATGAGCAAGAACGAGTAAATCCGATACTTCAATTCAGTAACTTAAGAATGAATAAATGAACGCTAGGTAGTCCGTCAAAAAAAAAAAAAAAAGACCATAAACTTTCCCATTACAGCCTTGAGTTTCAATGCATGAATTCCATTATCTAACACCGCTCCAAGTAAGCAATGCCTCCAACCAATCAAACGGACTTGAATTCATGGAGAACATTTAGGTCTCTAATGGAATTTTCTCTAGGAATAACATGAAACTGCCCACATAAGAGAGCAGTCATAACAAGCTCAAAGGAGCAATGCATACATAAATGTAATTGGGTCTCCCGGAAATAAGAGCAGAAAAACCTCAAGAGGAAAACAGCAGTACACTTTTATTTCAGGCTCCTGACTAAGTCTAGTGTACCAATGTATTATTGAGCAAAGATCAACTACAGTATATCATCCGTAACCACAACCTCTTGGAGCTCCACTGGAGAATTCTTCACTGACAGCCCCTGTCAGCACAGATGGTGAGCCTGCCTAATCTCCCCCAGCAGATGCACAGCAGCATTAATCATAAAACAGGATGTTAAATGAGAAATTAACTCCTTCCTTTCCCTCCCGCTCTGTGGAATAAAGCACTCAAGATCTGTATGACAATAACCACCCGAATCCCTTAAGGAGGTCAGAGTAATATCTGATGTCTCCCAAACATCGATAATCAAACACTGGATTTGTGTCTGGTAAATGAGTTTAGTCACACTAATCTGCTGACTGACTGCAGGTGCACCTTACTGAAAGCAAATGGCAAGCAGTTGTGCACACCAGAGAGAATTAGCGATCTCATTACAGCACTGTTATGACAAACTGACAGTCGTGGTGCATTAGCCATCTTCAAAGGCTTAATTTGGAAAGCTTCACTGTTGTGCTTGGCAAAAAATAATTGAGGAGCCGCTTCATTGGCCGATAGGTGTGTATAAGAAAGTCACCCAAATGAATTAAGACTCAGGAACAAACCACACAACGAGCTGTGTGCACAACAGCCACAGAAGTAAATACAGAATGTGATTAGATTTGACAAATGGACCGTTAAGCTGGGGTTACGCTTTGTGACCGGATCTTGTCAAAATCCTAGTGAATCATGGGACATTGGTCTGAAGTGAATAATGTGTGACTGTCCATCTTCCACCAGTTCGAATAATGTGAAAAATAGCTATTTTATGACCTAAAACAGATATTATAGAAAGGATTATGATGCAACAGTCAATCATATTCTGTGATATTTTAAGAAAGAGCTTTAGCCTTTCCAGTACTTACCTTACGTTGCCCTGCATTGAGCCGAAGCGGATTGAGGAAGGGGTCAAAAATCATTCGACTGGTTTCGATGTTGACCGGCGACTGTCTCTTCCCAATCGCACACAGGTTCCAGGCAGTGTTAACTAGTCCCCAGAAAGATGGCACTAGCAAATTATAAACACAAAAAGTGGAGTTCAGAGCAATAATTTTCAGCTGTAGACTGTTGCATTTGCCGTTTTGTAATGGGTCATGATCTGTTTGGAGAGGGATATGTTTGGGATTATCTCAAATTGCTCATCCCAAATTTCCTCTGCAAACCCAATCTATTATGTGATGTTATTGTTGAGTTTGGTTCTAGTGGTTGATATCCTTTGAGACAACCTTTTGACTAGCAATCAGTTTCAGCACTTAATTACCAGGCGCAGCGCCGGTTCTCTTTTGAAAACGAGGTCATTATCTTGCATCCAAATGAAAGAACTGCATGTGAATGCGATTCGCTTCGCAAAAACAAACTCAAGAAAAAAAGAGAAACAGATGGAATTAGTCACATTAGCCACACAGCCAAAGGACATACTTGACCTTATACGATTCATTTATTCTCGGAGATGTTTCACAGTCCTAGAACAGTAAACAACTTTATTGCCGAATGGAATGACTTTTATTAGTGCATTGAACCTCAAAATTCATTAATCATATTTAAAATCAACATGACAGATTAAGGGAAGAGCCCAACGCCTGTGGCTTAAAGAGAAAGTTCAGCTAAAAATTAGATTTTTGTCATCAATTACTCACCCTTGTGTTATTTCAAACTTGTATAACTTTCTTTATTTTGTGCGATGCTAAATGTGATGGACTAAAGTGTTTCGTAGAATGTTGGAAGACAGACAGACCATTGGAGACCATTGGATTCAATTGTTTGGACAAAAACAAGCAAACAAAAGCAGTTCCCAAAATATCTTCCACAGAAGAATCAGTCATAAAGGTTTGAAGTAACATGAAGGTGAGTAAATGATGACAGGTTTTTGGGTGTACAATCTAGCATGAGGTGGAGTGAGTGACAGGAGTGCAAGAGCAGATGGTGCGGTGACCCTGACCTCCACACTGGCCTCGTCATCCTCATTAGATCACCAAGAGCTCGGATGCTTCAATGTAAAGACAGTATCACCTTTCGTCCCCATAGGCTGAGATTATAAGCAGATTTATCCAGCATGAACAAGTGATCCCCTGGCCTGATTTTCCTCTTATCATGTCCAGCTCTGTGGGAGTGAAACTGGACTGGGCTACGTGATGTGTTGCCGTATTAAATTAGAAAGAGTAAAAACACATTAGAGACAAAGATTATGCTGTACGAGTAAGCTGTGGAATAACACAAGCTCTCCTCTGTCAAATGCATGAAAGCTATCTACGCTGTATTTGTATTTATTTTCAGCATCTCTTTGTACAGTGACCTAAATAAATGATTGTTTCCAAACCCGTGATCTAAATAAGGTGTAATCCTGCTTTTGTCAGGCACCCTAACAGCTACTGAGCTCATTACGTCGAGTCTGTTTTTATTTTTTCACTTCTCAAATGTCTCTTTCTGTGCTTTCTTAAATGTCAAGGAGAGACAGAATATGCAACTGCTCATAAAACTGAAGGGAGGAACGAGTAAGACGTTTGTGCTTATTTGGAAGTAGGCTCAGCTCAGCCTATATTCATAATGCAAGATATCAAAATCCTAAAGTCACAAAGTTGTCAGACAATAGTTATATAATCTTGGATAGAAGAAATACAAAAAACGTAAATATGAACATGCTCATATATTTCAGGGGGATTTTTTGCACCAAAAACATTTATATATATATATTTTTATTCAAATGATTTCCATCCTCTCTGATGCACCGATATTAAAATCCTGGGTGATTTGATAAGCTGATAATGGACGCCAACTGCCTATGTATTTCTGCTAAAATCTCAGTGTGCTTCCAGTATAGTGTTCTCCCATAGACTTTCTGTCATATTTCTGTGAAATACTGTAAAATAACAATTACTAACAACTAATAATATATAATAACCCATTTTAATTAGATACAATATAGCAAACTTAAGGTTAATTTCGTTTGCTATATTGCTAATTGATTATTGCTTTGTCCTGCTGTGGTACACTTCCTCAAGATTTAATTTTGATTTAATTTTTCTTGTAACTTCCATACACTGTAGATACATTCCAGGTACAGGCTAAATATGGAAGCACATTTTTGTACATATTTTTATAAGCTGATATATAAAGATTATGATTATGATTATTAAAACATGAAAAGATTGACCAATATTAAAATTACAACACACACACAAAAAGTTAACATCGCAACATTGCGATGTACATTAAAATGTGCATTCACTTTGAAGGGAAAGGATTACATTTATGCAGTTTTATGAATATTTTAAATTTTGGAGTCCCCTACAATTAAGTGAGTGCAATTCACTATTCAAAATATGTCACTGTGGTAATTTCACTGGATAGCTGTACACATTAATGTGTTGATGCTGTAAAGCAAAATGCCCTTTTAGTGGATTTTTGCACCAGTTCACCAAACTTACATACTCCCAGACTGGACATTTGGAGAATGCATAGGAAAGAAATAAAAGCCATTCACTGTACCATCAGAATGCAAACAAGACAGACAAAAAAAACCCCAACAAAATAAAATAACAAGCCATGCATCCAAAAATAAAACACAACAACAGCCTGAGTTTCTGTTTGTGGTCCCGCTGAGTCTGTTTGTATTTTTAGCTAAACTCATTCTGAATCCATTGTTAAGGTCCGCAGAGCATTTTGAGCTCTGTTGCTGCCAGTCTGTCCTATCCAGAGTAATATAGTGATTTTTCTGTAGCAATTGATGAGTGGTAGACAGATGGCACCCACCCTCATCCTCAGGGATCTGTGCCAGATTTGGCTTTGGGTTCAATACATTAATGAGAACTCTCTCGAAGTGCTTTTTAGGTATGACAGGGGACAAATACATCAACCAAACAGCGTACAGTACAATTCGAGGCTGAGCGCTGCTTATACATCATACTAAAAGTTGCATAAAGTCTGACATTTGGAAGCAGTACATTCATTTAAATGCTACAAATATTTACATTTTACACATTCTCTTAACTTTACACATTTCTGCATCTGAGAATTTATTTAACAGTGCAGTTTTCCAGAACTGTTTTGTTTGTTGGTTCATCCCCCGAAACACAAGAGCTGATGAGAGATATATTTAATCACAGTATAATGGCAAATTGCTTCTTCAGTTTCACTAATAGTAGCACATAAATCCAATCACATGAAACATCAGACCAGCACTTAATTGTGGCTTATTTTTAAATGTTAAAAGCAAGAAAATCTCTCCACACTTTAGGGTCACCGTTTATATTTTTGGGGATTCTTTGATGAATAGAACATTTTTACTGCAACTTTTGATTAATTCAATCCGTCCATGCAGACCCAAACTTGCTGACCCCAAAGACTGTCTCTGATTTTGTTTGCGAAATATAACGTGTTGTTTTTAGTGCAAGCGCGAGACTAGTTATCAACATGAATTTCAAAAGCAGAACATGTCATGTAGCAGCTTCAGCGAGATCCTCAGGAGAACAGAAGAGATGTTCTTTCGCAATTAACAATGTAGAAACTTCCTGCCACAGCTATGTAAGCATATAATGAGCGCATGCCAAAAACAAGACTGAAATATTCATTCATGAATATGCACATTAAAGAAAAGTTTGTCTCTCACTGGAGTCAATTGAAGTCCATGACTGAAAATAGCCAATGCATGTCAATCATGAGACTTTTTGGAGCATCACAGTCAACTGATGAGAAGACAAATTTATAAAATGAAAACAGGTTCTTCCTCCTAAACTTAAATTAGTCTCTTAGACCTTATACGATATGAAAGCTGATCTGTGTGACTGGCATGATCAAAGTGACTGAGAGTAACATTTTATTCCTGCTGTAAGTATGATGAATCAATCATAAAAGCACTTTACAGTTAAAGCTGATGAGCGTAATATTTTTTCAAATGTTAAATACTTCCTCCTATTGCAGTTTAAAATGCAGAGACAGCTATAAGGAAGCCAATTTGTCGAGCTGATTCCCAAATTGAAAAGTGTCCAACCACAAGAACACAGAGGCAACAGCGACTAAACCAATGATGTTAGTTTGAGGGCGGGCTATCTGTTTACCTGACCAATGGCAGACGGGGAAGGGGGTCATAAAACACATTTGGAAAACAAACATCCAGTTTGTTTGTTTCATTAGGTGCTGCAGAAATTCCACACTTCATCTGTACTATGCCTCATATTTTACAGTAAGATCAGATTTAACCGTAACTGACATATTCTCTGACGAGTGAACACATCACAAGCGCTTTTGGGAAACACTTAAGTTTAAAGGATTACTACTAAACCATAGCCTTTAGTGTTCACAAACCATTTGGACAAGCAAAAGAGTGTTTTTCTTGTGAGGACTGTCTTGAAATGAACCCGGACATGCTCTTGGAAAGGGGTGACACTCGGTATTTGAATGCTTTCTCATCTTCTTTCTTTCACAGTCCTTTTTAAGTCTCAAGGACATTTACGCAATATAAAGCCAGAGAGTTTTTCTCCCTTGCAGAACACTTAATAAGAGGTAAATTTATGTGCAATACATATATTTATGAGTTGCTATAGGGCTTACTTTATATATCCCCTACAACTCAGATTGATGATGCACTACACGTCCTTGTACAGTAAGTAGATCAAGCATTACTTTTTGGAAATATAAAGACCCTTCCTCATAAATAAGTAGGAATTGTATGGTTCTGTGCCCTATAGATATCTACTTTATTAAAAGCTTTTAAGCATACTAAAAGGAAATTACCATTACAGTCCTTGTCGGTGTTCAAAGGGCTCCTTTGCTGGCTACATACATTACTCTGACCGACTACATAATGAAGTACTTCGAATAAAACTTATAAAGTGTCTCAGACATCATCTGCAATAGTAAGCATTAATCAGTTGAGACCACCAGCTGTAAAAATAGATTAAGCTATAACCAGGCCCACACGGGATCTGCACCCACAGAAGATGATATGGGGAGAATTAATTCATCCACCAATCACAGTGTTCTGCTCTTGCATGTTCAGTTATTAAATATTTCGACTAATTTGATTATGACTTCAGTTTTTAAAGGTATTCTGTATAATTCTGCATATTTGACACCAGAAAATCAGCCATGACATATACTATCATTCAAAAGTTTGGGGTAAGAAAGATGTTTTTATTTTTTTGAACCAAGTCTCCTATGCTCACAAAAGGTGTATTTATTAAATTTAAAAAATACAGTAAAAACAGTAATATTGTGAACAATTATGATGATTTAAAATATCTGCTTTATTTTAATGTTTTACTATTTTTATTTTTTTTTGTTATGCAAAGCTGACTTTTCAGCAGCCATTACTTCAGTCTTCAGTGTCACATGAACCTTCAGAAATCATTCTAATTTGCTGATTTGCTGCTCAAGAAACATTTATATTATCAATGTAGAAAACAGTTGTGCTGCTTAATATATTGTGGAGACTGTGATGAATTTTAGATCATAATAAAATTCAAAAGAACAAAATTTTTGCTATGGACCCTTTTTAACATTATAAATGTTTTTACTGTCACTTGCTGAAAAAAAAGTAACAGCCTGTCTGGGAAACTTGATTAAAAATCATTATTTCTGCAAACCATTTTATTTGGTTATGCTATCGGCACAGAAAATTTCAACCTTAAAGTTCACCTTTAAAATAATCTTGCTTGCATCATTTAGCGACCTTAAACATATCAGGCGAACTAATCTCTTGTTTTAAAATGTTAGCACTATAAACTCCCCATTTAAGCTATAAATTATGATGCATGTGCAAAGTACCGTTAAATAACTTTTCACCCTGATTTGTGTTAAATCATCTCCTTCACACCACATACATACATTAAACGTGTGAATCAAGCTGAATAAAATATTCATTGGCACCCTGGAGCTTCATGTGCTATATGTCAGCACACAAAGCTTCTGCGAATAAAGCATCACCCGGCGCATATCTTGTGAGTCTTAGCAGCATGACTCTTGACAAGACACATTCTGCATACTCTCACATGGTTTTCTTTTCTTTTTTGAAAGGCTTACCTGGTATAAAGCTCCCCTGGACAACATCTTTGTATGCCCACCAACCATCGTGCAGCTTTGATGACACTGGCTGTGCTGCGGGAAAAGAAGAGATTCACACATCATTCACCCACTGCTCTTTGGAAATACAGTCATAGCTGTAATAGACCCCAGCTCCCCGCCGAGAGAAGTTTCTGCTGTCAAATGAGACGATGAAGTTGTCTGCTTCAAGGCACATTTAAAAAGTCTATTTTGAGGCAAAACTTGATGGATTTGACAAAAAAAAAAAAAAAAACAGCATGCAAATTTATAAAGTCAATATTTGCCTAGCACCGCTTAATTGCAAGCAAAAAAAGCACATTTGTGTGATGACGACAGATGCATCCTGGATGCTCTGCTCTGGGCCTTGACGGCAGGAAAGTAGGTCACAGAGGCAGCAGACTCCAGCATTCTGAATTCACTCTGTTATCTCACATCACTATTCCCCTCACCTCTCTCCCTCTGGCTTCAGGCTGCGGCTTGCATCATATCCACTGCCAAGTCAAGCACTCAGGGCTGCTCTTTAATACACCACACCACGGCTCTGCTCTCAAGCCAGGTCGCTTTGATGTGCCCATCATGAATGGGGCGGAGGATTGTAGCCCAGTTTGCTTCCACCCCAATTTATCGGCATCTGTATCTGAGATATGAGGAGCTTGTGCACTTTCACTTATGTGAATCGTAGGAAGCCGCTATTTCTGAGGCTACAGTCTGCTGTATCTAAGCATCGAAGGCCGTGGATTTGTGAAATGCTGACACTTGAATGGAGCCCTGCTATACCAGTGTATCCTGTCTCCTGTGTGTGAGGCTCCCTGTGCGATACCGAGTTGAACCTAAAAGGGCTTGTATATTATTTTACACCACACGTTTTTTGACATGCATGGATCACTTTGATATTATTGGCTGGAATGAGGAAAATAAACCTCATGCTTTTAATCAGGTAGCATCTTTTTTCTCTCGCTCTCTCCTCCTCACAGCCGTCGTCCCCTTTGTACTAGCCTGACCTCAGATCACACATCAACTTCCTTTCAAACATATTACCAGCTTTTCTGTAGAAACCCTTCATGCACAGATCCAGCTCTTTGAAGATCTAACTTGTGTTTGTGTTTCACAGATGCCCATCCCCTGGAGAAAGGATGATGTCAAACTCTGGACTGCCAAAACAAACCGGGTAACTCAAAAGTGCAGAAGAACAGAAGAAACTCACAGACTCTAGATGAGCTTTACTCTGAGGCTTATGACTCACTGACAACCTCTTTACATTGATTTTTTTTTATATTCTCATCTAGTATTTTTTTCTTTGCCTTTTTTCCCCTTTTATATTTCTTAGCAATGAAATGCATTTTCTTGTGATGTTTAATATCACTTTAAGATGTTTGCACTCATCGGAGAACGATTATCTGAGAAGAGAAACCCCAAAGATGAAAAGAATTGAGAACTAGTTGATAGCTGAGCGTTGATGGTTTGCTGATCTCCCGGTTTCAGACCTGTTGGCTGATTTTAAAGCATTTGGACACTTTTTTACTGAATAGACTAGTAGATCATGTGGACCACATGGAGACCAGCTTGGCCAATCTGTAAAGCCATCTCAAACAACGCTAAAGACCTGTCTTAATCTGGTTTAAGATAATATTTTTCTAATCCCTGGTTATTCTTTTCTCAAAACTGGTGGGTATTATTTTTTTATTTTATTTTTTAGCAAAGAATACAAAAAAAACAACTATGCAGGAAATGAAACTTATGGTAATCTTTTCCCCCCCTCTTTCCAAATCCCTGCTGTTACATTTAAAATCTTTTCATTTTGGAGACGACCCCTCTGCTGCATGGGAGCTAAACCCAGCCCAAACTAGCTGGTTGGTCCTATCTAGTCTCTCAGCCTGGTCAAACTGACTGGTTTGAGTACTTTTCAGACCAGCGAGACCAACAGAAGACCACCTTGGTTAGACTGGGAGACCATGTTAACAGCAAAAGCCTGCATTAACCACATACAACAAGTCAGACAGTAAATTTTATGAGCACTTAGTCTATCTGTTTAGCTTTGGATGTTTCTGCATTATGCCAGCATAATGAAGATGCCGCTATATTAACCACAGAGCTGTCAGCAGTTAAACATCTTAAGCGTCATGAGAGAGAGTTTTCATATGTGAACACACAGTTTACCTTCTACAATGAAGACATTAATGTTGAGAATCAGAATGAAATCCCAAACGTGCGGCATTCTTCATTTAGTCCATCAGGTAATTAACTTGATAACACTTGGTCAAAGTCTGAAGCGTCATTCCCCGCGAGCTACGCCGACTCACGCGCTCCCGTCACTCTCAAATATGAAGAACATCGTCTTCTCCAAAAGACGCGACCCACCGCGCAGATTCACTCTGAAATGTACCACACCAAAAACCACCACCTGACAGTTCAGAGCGTAGAAACTTGCATCTTCAGACGCAGACCTCTCGGCTGGTATCGCGAAAACCAAATTAGACCAAAGCGACGGCTTTATTTATCCTTGTTTGTGCGCTTAAGTTAGTCGTGGACGGTGTTACCTGACGGAGCGCGCGGCTCTGAGGTTTAGCGCGTGCTAATCCCCCTGCAGGCGGGGCTCGCGCTCCCGTGACGCCTCGCTTGAGAATGCGGTTAGTTTTGACATCTATTAAAAACTCTAAAGCAATTACTTTCCCGCTGGTCTGAGGCTTAACAGGATTAGAAATGATCACATTCCTGTTCATTACTTAGAAAATTAGTAACAGGAACGCGCATTTAGGACAAAACACGCAATCATTGTCTTTTATTAAGACATCACTTTATTTATTTATTTAGCCTAATAACTAACGCAGAGTTGAGAGCTAATTAATGCACACAGCCTTTAGCTGCGTAAATTTACAGATCTGTTAACACTTGAGCACAGGACTTATTTTCACCAAATGAATGTTTATGTTAGACATGTAAACAACATCCACTTATAAAAACATTTTAAATACAAATATAAATCATTGGAGTAGAAACATATCCACAAAATCATGACAAATTTCATAGTTACATTTAAAACTGACATAATCCCCCACAAGATCTAAAACTTGACTGTGAAATGCACAACAATCAGGGCATGTAACATATATGTTCACCTCACTAAAGGAGGCTGAATTTGAAATTAGGCACTGTCCCAATTGCATAGGCGAGGAGTATTTGTGTCTGTTTGCTGTCCTGCACTGAATGATTCACATTATGTTGAGTCTTTTTTCTTTGAAATCCATCAGTGTTCCACATGAACGTGACCTGATGCAAGATAAAAATATATAAAGCAAGAACCGAATGAGAGGGATAGTGAGTCATGACTGGCCAACAGAATTGATC